>NW_028145516.1:167500-427269 GCF_977016875.1 Pavona decussata | reverse complement strand
CAAATAGCCGTGCCCAAGAAACACAACTTCTTGTGACAAACACTAATATCCGGGCCCGGCATTGCAGCAATTACAGAATGAAGCTCATTGCACGATACAAGCAATGATTAATTCCTGTCCTAACATTACACAAATCTCAACAAGAAAGGCAGTTAAAACTATCAAGCACTTAAAAGAGCCAAGCCAAACCCAGCTGAAATGCCCTATGTGGTATAAAAAAAACGTCGTTGAACACACGAAGTCATATTCAAAACGAAGAGAATTCAAAAGAGGAAACTGAAAAATCATTAGGTGAAAATGACCTGTCGGATGATGCACATATGATGGTTAAATCCAAACCCGCTACAAATACTTGCGAGCAGCGCAGGCTTTTAAAACCAATTGATCCCTTAAAAAAACTCACTTGTATAAGCTAGATTTAAAAAGGCTAAAACACGCGCCAGAAAGTGACGTAGGCTTGTCAGTCTTTACACACCGAAATCTAAACCATAGGCAGCCCAGACTGACAAAATCATTATTTTCACAAGAAAACTAGTTATTGGTACTGGCTTTTGCTTCAAAAGATTTTCCAAAATAGTCATTTGGATTTCACATTGAAGGAATATTTTTTCAGTCAATTAGTCGATTTTCTTGTGATCAGTGTGATGCATGTTAGAAACAAATTGAGTTTTCCTGGAGGGGGCAGGTGCCCCCTCTGCCCCCGCGCTAAGTACGGCCCTGTAAAATCTCCACAGTACTTTTTATAAGAAAAGTAACGGGACAAGATAGGAGAATTTGTTCTTTGATATTAAAGGTCCTGTATTAAGCGGTCAACCTGTATTAAGCGGTATTAGCTAAGCAGTATTAGCTAACCTTCATGAATGGCTCAATGTAAATAAGCTCAGCCTGAATATTGCCAAAACGGAATTAATGTTAATAGGCTCACGGCAGAGACTGGCTAGTACTACAAGTGGCCATTCACTTACTGTACAAATTGAAGGTCACGAAATTGATAGAGTGCCCCACACCAAATCCTTAGGACTTTACATCGATCAAAATCTTTCGTGGTCCAAACATATTAATAAGACTGCCAAGATTATCCCCTCTGGCATAGGTGCACTTAAAAAACTGAGGCCTTCATTTGCGACGATACAGCAATATTACTATATAGAGCCCTTATTGAACCATAATTTGATTATTGCTGTCCTGTGTAGGACGGTCTCAGCAACAAATTAGCTGACAAATTACAAAAACTACAAAATCGCGCCATTCGGGTCATAACAAAGTCAGATTACTATTCTAGCGCTACCGCCCTAGGCGGTAAGCTTGGATGGGATAATCTCTGTACTAGAAGGAAGAAGCAAAAATTGAAAATCAAGTTTAAAATCATGTTTCTGGCTGTGCCAGTAAGCGTCTAGTCGTGTTTTTATCTTTGCATGCATTTGTTTTTATAGCGAACCAGCCGCGAACTGCTACTAAAAATAGTTCGCGGGAAAAAAATACAGGGAAATGTATGGAAAGTTCAAAACACGACTGAGTGCTTTCTGGCACAGCTAAATCCCTCTATTTTTTTTTTTCTTAAAATTTTTTTCCTAGTGCTAAAAGTTTCCAATTCATGAATTTTTCAGAAGCGATGTTTTATGAAAATTATTTGACACCGGATTCCCATACAAACACTGTTATTTTAGACGTGTTTGCCTACCCGTCAAAATGGCGTCGAAAACCGTGATGAGGCCTATTCCTTTCTTGATCTTCTTTCACGTGGGTTGTCATTATACGATAACAAGAAAAAGAAAAGTAGCCGCTTTTGCTAGTTTGTTTTCACAACGCAGTCAGTACTGTATCTGTGTACTTTCCAAAGCGTTCAAGGGAATCAATTTTTTAAACGGTTCCGTTTTTAATAAACGGATCAGGATACTTGTTTCCTATTTTCAGTATAAACGTTTTGGAACGTTCATTCACGAGCGACCTTTCGATAAACAGTCTCGAAACTTCGCTTTGCTCAACAATATTTTGCCCGAATACGTGCAATCGGCGGCTATTCGAAGGATAACACGAATTTTTGTTTTGACCGAGACAATACACAGAATACGTCTGATACATCACTCGTTCAACGCTGATAATTTCAATGTATTTTCTTCATCAAATTCTTCTCCAAAAATGTACTTGCTTTAGAGAAGAATAAGAGACTGAGTTAACATGAGATATGTTCCATCCCCAGAAAGGGGCCTAGATGTTACATGTGAGATTTAAATCACTTAATCTTGTATTGATTTTGATTTTTTTTGACGTTGGGGGGGGGGGGGGGAGTTCTCGTCAAAGTTAGTAAAATTGCTATAACTTTGAAATGCAGCTCTATCCTTAACCTCACAATGGAAAAATAATTCCTGCAGTCTGACACAAAATTTCAGAAATTTTTAATCCATCTATCTAATTTACAGAATTTGCAGAGTTGTATCTTCACACTTACAAAAAAATTTTACTCTTGCCATACACAATTTTCCTATTTTAGAGTTACTTCTATTCTAGGTTTTGACAGGATTGGAATCCTGCAAACAGAGGAATTATAAGCCTCTGTGTACTAAATTTATCAAGGCCAGTGGCTATGCAAATTGCCATGAAATTATTCTAAAATAACTGGCAGTCTTTAAACCCCTTAACAGGAACCATGTGAAATTTGATCCTCCTTTCATGCCCAGCTCTGTTCTGGTGGCTGAAGAGAATTTTCTCTTTATCATGACTATCTCTGACATAAATTTACTGATAAAAGTAATTCACATAATTTCTCTCAACCATTCATGTATAGGGGCTCCAAACACCAGGAGCCCAGGAGCTGGTTCTGAATAATGACTTCCAATGTGAGTAGCACAATGAAAATTTAAGATAAAACTAATCTTGGGACCTTAACTGTCTGCTTGGATAGTCTCGATGCAAGGTTTATTACACAAATTTCACTTAATCACATTGAAGTTTACAAAATAATATTTTTAAGGGCCTTTTAAGGGCTTGTGCTAACTTTTGCAATACCTTAATTTTGCTAAGAGTGTATGTTTGAGGTTCACATGGTGAAGACAAAATATTACAAGCGGTTTTAAAATTGACCCAAATGTCCAGAATTTATAACCACCAAGTGACCGGTTAAGTTCCCGTATCACTTTTCATGTTAAAGATAGATACCGTTACTTTAAGGTTTACATGGTGAAGACAAAATATCACAAGCGGTTTTATAATTGGCACAAATGTCCAGAACTTATTACCACCAAGTGACTGGTTAAGTTCCCGTATCATTTTTCATGTAAAAAAACTTTTACTATCTGCACATGAAGGTTTAGATTGTGTAGCAAGAATGTGACATACATCTATTACATACTGTAATGAGACACAAGTGATTAGAGATTGGTAGTGATCCTGTTACTTTTAGTTTGAGATGTTACTTCTCACATAACAGTTAGTGTCACAATTTGTTGTTTTGTGCCTATTGAAAGTTGCTCAGGTGTCCATCTGGTTGGCATAAAAAGGTATGTCTCAATAGCTACTTTGTGTTGCAGAAAAACAATATTATCACACAGGGCTATTAAAGTAGCAGCTTGCATTACGTATCACCTTATTAGTACTGCTTGTTAGCCCAAATAATAAAACCACTTAAGCAATGGGGATGTTATCTGTCTATGGAAGGCGGAATGGGGCAAAATTCAAGGAATCAAAATCGCTTCCAACATCAATAACCAACCTGCAGTTCAACATTTTCTTTCTAGATCAACAATAAAATCCGTCCAACTTCAACGGCAAATACAATAACCAACAACGAAAGTAAGTCAACACCAACAACAATTCCTCTCGTCTTCAACAACGAATCACCTCAAAACCAACATCGAACAGAGTCTCAACTTCAACAACCCAAAATTCGTTCAACAATTTGGGGACGAGCGACTGGCTATGGTCGGGGGAGGTTGGGACCGAAAAAATCTATCGTACGGGAAATAGAAGATGGCGGCCGGCGGAGCTGCTAGCCATAGTATCGGATGGGACTTGTTTTTTATAGATTTGGAACAGCTAGTCTAAGATTATGAGCAATTGAAAGCGTCAAACTTTACTACAAACTATTCATTAGACGAAACTCTTCTTGAAAGGTTTGAAAATGCTGTCCAAGCTTTACGAAACGTGCTTCCTCATGTCCATCATTCACATTCAGTTGCTGCTATATTGTCAGAAATACACACAATCTCCAGCTAATGTACTGGGACTATATTCGTCATGGTGATTTTCCTTGTCGCTCGAGATGCTCTCAAGTAGCAGTTTTGTCATTTAATTTACCAGAAAGTGTTAAAACCGGGCATCCAGGAAGACCCAAGTTTGATATGAGGAAACTCTAATTGAGCTGAGGTCACAGGAGGTGTGATGCATTGGGGGATTTGGAATCTGCCATGTTTTTTTAATGGTGTAGGGTAAGAAATTTTTGCTGTGAATTCTGTGGAGTAGTTTTATTTTACAAGAAAATTTGTTTTTTATTGAAAACAATGGAGAATTGGCAGTAAACGAGTGCTTCAATACGTAAAGAAATAGATATTTGACAGGGGCATTGTGTCAGAAAAGAGGCATTTATTATAATAACTATTATTTTCTGATTTATTTGCATCGCACTGTTTGCAATCACCGATGACTCAATGACCACTCAAACATATAGGCTACACAAAAGTCCAGGGAAAAGTTCTGTTGTGAATATATTATTGCCGCTTTCCACATGAATTCTCTTTTGCACAAGGAACACTTAATTAATATCTTTCACTTGGGTCATCTTTGTTTCCCCCTTAATCTGTCATTGACTTTTTACAGATCCAAATTTGATTGTGATATTTTTTCATCTGAATCTTTTGTTAACAAGATTTTTTAGGTTTTCCTTCAAGCCTAGGGGAGTTTGGGGGATTATAATTTATTTACCACAAATTTGCACCTCCCAATCATTTTGAAGTGCAACCATGGGGACCTTCCCCTGTAATTCAATAGTTGAAATTAAAATCAGAGCAACATTTATTTTACAAGACAAAGGTTGAAATTTTAAACTAAGAAACAGAATAAGATACATTTGAAAAATGTAACAAAGTTTGTTTCTGCTAAATTGACATTATGAAAATTGTAAGTTCTTGGAGGGTACACAATAGGTTTTAGGAATGGAAAATGTGGGATTTTACTTAATTCCTACTTCACTTTACAACATATAAGCTTCTGGTGACACAAGATTCAAGATGTTAAATTCAACATTAGATATTCAGGAATTCTTAGCTATTTTAGAATTTAGGAGTCCAAGAAAAACTAAGTGGGAATCAGGGTTTGTGGGCATATTGTGGACCCTCTTGTACAATTTTCATGTTGAGTTGAACACAACTGTTTAGTATAAAACAAACAATGTGATTTTAGTTAAAGCGTATTTGTAAACACAACAGAAAACTCAGGAAAGCATTAGAAGCTAGAGTGCAGACATTAGACACAGGAAATACTCTTAAATATTTACGGCTAACAAAAGCACAGAATAGAAATAGTGCTATTTTGATTTAGTAGAGTTTCATGGTTCTGATACCTGCACTCCGAACCAGAGAGTTTAACTAAAATAATATTTTCATATTCAAGCATTATGCATTTGTTTAAATTCTGTTAGCATGCCTGCAATGCTTTGGAAACCCAAAGCAATCCGTTTACTGTTGGTCTGTAGTCCATGAACAGCTGTAACAAGTAGGTAATAAACATGTGAGAAATTTACCAACATGCATGTACTGTTCAATTAGTAGCTTCCTTTCTATGGTCCATTATTCTCTGAATCCAAGCACAATGAAGGCAGCATGGTCGAGGAGGGGTAAATGAGAGGGGCGCTGTTGTACACAGATTGCCAAGATCCCACCCCACTGACCAACATCTCTGAGAGAAGGGGAGGAGGTCCTGTACTAGGACTGTACTGTACTCTGACCCCCAAAATGTTCAGCCTTTCTCTGTGTACATTACTCATTAGTAACTAGACCTTGAAGAGTAGTAAGGCAATGTGTGTGTATATCAATTCCATAACGATTTGATTCTTGTAGTGGATTAACCGTAGTACATAGCTGGTCTAAGATACGATCTGAAAGTAGAGTGGCATCATCAACTTCCTCTGTGGGTAATTCTTCATCCATTGGTGTAGGTGCAGCTGGATAAATCCATACCACTGTAAATCATCAACATCTGGCTCCGCCTCAGCGATTTCTGCTAATGCAGTCAAAGTACGGTTTCTGATATCAAACATACCATTAGACCAGATTTTCGGTGGGCTCCAGTTGTGCTCAGTTCTAAGAGGATGGTTATTCCATGCTGTTTTAAAACTTGTAATACCTCTGTTTATACGGGGTAGAAACACATAATGCAGAGCTGATTTATGAATTGGGTTATCCATATTCAATAAACCATTCTCTCCCATTACCTGGAATGTGTAGTAAAAAATGTGGGCCACACAACGAAAGACATCACGCCAGGGCCGTTCGATTCTCTGGTTGTGGGTTGATGTGCCTGCCAAGTAGCTTCCCCTGTCTGGGCCTCTTTTTTGTTCCATTTCTTGCCAGACGCCAACATTTTCCCCACCTTGATCTGTCCGGACCCTTGAAGGCATTCCAAATGACTGGATGGCATCTAAGAACAATTCTTTTTCTGTCTCACTGCGATTATTACTTGAGCAGTGAAGATAAGTGATTAAACGTGAATAGCCATCAGTAGCTTCATGTATAACAAATCCCCAAGATACCAGAGAATGATGGCCATCTAGGTGCCACAAGCTGTTTGGGCCAGGCACACAGTATGCACGTCGAGAGATGGTAATGGCCCATCGAATTCTTGCATTACTGGGATCAATTCTTGCTAGACTCTTACGAATGCGATCTCGCTGGATTCTAATTCCCCGAGAGCGAAAATATCCACGAATCATGGATGATCCAACAAAGCAACCATGTTGTTGCATAAAGTTCCGAACTTTTTGGTCCACCTCATCATCACTAATTTCGTCAAATTTTGACAAATGCTCTAGTCCAAACTCAGCCACTCTGCGCTGAATTGTCCAGCGTGATACCAATAACATTCGAGCTATATCATTCCAGTTAAAGCCCAGTGACCTCAGCTAAAAAAAAGTAGAGTTTCCTCATGTATATCAAACTTGGGTCTTCCTGGATGCCCGGTTTTAACACTTTCTGGTAAATTAAATGACAAAACTGCTACTTGAGAGCATCTCGAGCGACAAGGAAAATCACCATGACGAATATAGTCCCAGTACATTAGCTGGAGATTGTGTGTATTTCTGACAATATAGCAGCAACTGAATGTGAATGATGGACATGAGGAAGCACGTTTCGTAAAGCTTGGACAGCATTTTCAAACCTTTCAAGAAGAGTTTCGTCTAATGAATAGTTTGTAGTAAAGTTTGACGCTTTCAATTGCTCATAATCTTAAACTAGCTGTTCCAAATCTATAAAAAACAAGTCCCATCCGATACTATGGCTAGCAGCTCCGCCGGCCGCCATCTTCTATTTCCCGTACGATAGATTTTTTCGGTCCCAACCTCCCCCGACCAAAGCCAGTCGCTCGTCCCCAAATTGTTGAACGAATTTTGGGTTGTTGAAGTTGAGACTCTGTTCGATGTTGGTTTTGAGGTGATTCGTTGTTGAAGACGAGAGGAATTGTTGTTGGTGTTGACTTACTTTCGTTGTTGGTTATTGTATTTGCCGTTGAAGTTGGACGGATTTTATTGTTGATCTAGAAAGAAAATGTTGAACTGCAGGTTGGTTGTTGATGTTGGAAGCGATTTTGATTCCTTGAATTTTGCACCATTCCGCCTTCCATACCCGTTAACATTACAAAACCCAAAAACACTTACAACAATACATGGTATGAAAAAGTGCATGTCATGCATGTTCATCCTCCAATTTTGTGAAAACTTATCAATAACATTAACACCTAACTCCACAAATTGATGGAGAGTTATGAAAGAAAACATTTTTAAATACTCTGTAGTTAACACAATTGGAAACACTGATATTGTTAATGAGCATTTCAGAGGTGATAATTAGCCAAAATGAAACTTGTTAAATCAAATTAGCCAAATAGCATTGCTTCCACAAAAATGGCCTTCCCGGCTTTTTACACCATGACTACCTGTAATAGTTACCATTCTTCATTGTGTCTCAATATTTCAATGGTCCCATGCAACTTCTCTGTCTGTTTATAGGAATATTCATATGATTTGGTGTCATACAGAAAATGCTTTCGCAAACCAGAGCCGATGTATGAATGTCTACTCAAACCTTTGAAAAAGTTGAGGAAAAGAATCAAGACCCCAGCAAGATATGTACCCTCGAAATGTAAAAAAGGAAAGGTAAATAATATTAAGTTATACAGCTGTTTCGACAAAGGTTGTCCAAAAAAGCGTAAAAGCGTTCGCGACAATGCCGAAAGGTAGTCTGGGAAATACCCAATAAATTTCAATAAAGCTCAGAATCCATGTTGCCATCTCAAGTCATGGCTGTACGGTCGACACATTATGGATTCTGGGCTTTTATAGAAATTTATTGGGTATTTCCCAGACTACCTTTCGGCATTGTTGCGTACGCTTTCACGCCTTTCTTTGGACAACCTTTGCCGAAACAGCTGTAAACTGGCATGTTGCTCTATCTGTACATCACTGTTAACTATAAATGCTCAAAGTAGTTGATTCAGAAAATGACAGATGCAGCTAAAACTTCTTCAATTTTAGCTTGGTTTTTTGTGACCTTTTTGTGAACTGTAGTGTGGTACAGTGAAAACATTGATCAGGATTATGTTAGACTACATTTAACTTACTTAAGTAGTTTTTAATTTAGTATAATAAAATTGTAAATATTGAATTATGAGTCATGTACCAGATGTACGCTAATAAAAATTGCTTTAGATATTTCAAATTTTCAGCACAGCAACTAAGGAAACACCTTATTCTTAGAAAGTATAGGTGAAAGCTGTAAGTTATCCCTGATAATGGCAGCCTTAAAAAGTTTCAATAGCTAACAAAAACCTCAAGGCAGGCCACCTTAATGGTAATTAAATTTGATACCTTAGTTATACAGTGTAAGTTTTTATAAACACACTGTTTTCTTTTGCACTAGCTGTCTCATAATTACCAGATGGTCCCTGAATGAAAGTGTTGTGTATGAGGTACTATATAAGACAATTTAAAATATTTCTTTTCTGTTCATGGGTCAAAGCCCATGCAAGCAAAAGGAAACACAAGGGATTCCTTTCATCTGTTACATCTATGTATGGAAGCAAGACTGGACTGAATTCTCCTTCATGGGGTTCCTTTTCTGAAGTTAATTCTCATCCTGTTGATAGGTAAGTGTACATTAAGTCAATTAATTAGACTTCATTCCCATTATTTTCTGGGTTCATTAAGCTGCAACAACCCGGTAACATTTAAACCACCTTCTCATTTCCGGAAATTTAATGCAAATAACTGTATGAATCTCAAGGGGCGGGGGGGGGGGGGGGGGGCTGAGATAGCTTGACCAGACTGGACCATAGATAATGCTGGAATTCGAAGATTTGTTGTGCATTGTTTTGGTTGACTGCTTACCTTTGTTTCACTTAGTATATGCCCTTGAACTAGATATAAAATCACTTTTATGAGGAAAATAGGAGAAAAGTAATATTTTTTAGCATTTTTCTCAAAATACATGGGAGCAGGAACTTGAAGACAGTCCTGGCCAACTTTTTATTTAAGTTCCGATCTAGTACACTGTACTTCCATCCCAGCCACCTGCATGGTTTCTGACAAAATGATGAAAAACTGAAACATCATTTAAAGGAATACTGTACAAAATAATATTTTTTGTGGCTATTGAAAGTGTCATGAGACGTGAAGTGACACTGCCCCTTTACATATGAGATTATTACATGACTTAGTAAATGTAAAATGTGCCTTTTTTTTGGGGGGGGGGGGGGGTGGACTAAATCAATGAGCAACACCCTAGCTGAAAAACAAATTTCTATTACCCAGCAAATTACGGAATATTCTTTAGTACTATTAATTAACTGGGCACACTGTACTGGTACATGGGTTCCAGATCTAGGGTTTGCTTATTTTATTCTTGTCTGTTTAAAGGATCACAATTATAGTGTTTCACGCTCAGCATAAGATAGAAATGTGTCTATCACGCAATACAAGTGTTCAGGAACTTCAATCAAAACTGCACACCCTAACAGAGATTGCGCCCAAAAACCAGAGACTGTTCTATCGCGATATAAGGGTAAGTTACTGAGCGTAAACATAGCAACAGTAAATGGCCATCTTTTACCTTCCTGCCTTCCTTGATTCCTAACCATCACTACCCACAGACTATGCTGCCTACAAAAGGTGGGTAATTCCTTAGAGAAAGAAGATTATCGTTTCATATCCATTGTTCTTGTTAAGCTAACTTAGCTTTGCTTTCATATTGTACAGCATTTCCTTATAAGATGCCGTAAGTAGGAGAATTAGCTATGCCTCTGAACTTCTTTGTATCCAGTGTACTGTACAAGTAAGGAAGGCAGGATAAAATCAAAGCTATTCAATCTATAAGATCAAAACCCATTATTCTGACATGCCGATAATTAAGAAAAAATGGCCCTTGAATTCACATGACTCCAATATCTTTACAGATAACATCTGCACATAACCTAGCAGACTTCAAGTGTGACATCATGACCCTAGCACTGGTAAAGGGTCCTGTCCTTGGAGGAGGTAATATGCATATGTGTACCAACTAATACAGCACTAGCAAACTACAGATATCTAAGAAAATTTTCCTTAGGCAGTTCCTTGCAAATGATTTGAAGGACATTGTTTTTTTTTTTGTTTTTTTTCGAGCCATAGACGGGAACCGTTTTAGAATCTGAAATCCATTTAATAATTGCTTGGGAAATTACGTACACCAATACAGTATTAAGAGAAAAAGGCTCGCTTTCGTTTACTTGGAGTTGAAGTCGAAAGAGCTTCCCACCAAGTAAAAATTAGACATCGGAGTAGTAAGCAGATAAACAAAAATATATGAGAAATTTAAACATGACATTCACAGTCATAAATGGCCTTGGGATCAATATTGTCAGTACGTGAAATTTGAAGATTGTATCTATTGTAGTATCGTTCCCCCTTTTTGTATCTGGAAAAGATAATAATAATAATAATAATAATAATAATAATAATAATAATAATAATAATAATAATAATTTATTATTTATATAGCGCGCGAATCATAAAAAGATGCTCTCGCGCGCTTTACAATAAAGATATCCTAAATAAATGTAATTTAAAATTACAATGGCAAGATCAATGGCTAAAATACAATTCTCAATAAAGGTCAAAGGCTTGTCGAAATAAATGAGTTTTCAACCTGTCCTTAGAAGATTGAACACTTTGTGCGCAGCGAACTGCGTTCGGTAAATTGTTCCAGAGCGCTGGTGCGCCTGCGGTAAAGCTACGATCACCTAGCGTACGCAGAGTCTTAATTCTGGGCGGTTGAAGGAGGACTTCGCCGGACGACCTAAGACTATATCTAGATACTGTCTTTAGGGTGATAAGTTCGCTAAGATACGCTGGAGCGAGTCCATGGATAGCATTATAAGTAATTAACAATATCTTGAAGTCAATACGATACTTGACTGGCAACCAGTGCAACATTTTCAGTGTTGGAGAAATGTGATCGAAACGACTTACGTTACAGATAAGCCTGGCAGCAGCGTTTTGGACGCGTTGGAGTTTTTGCAGTTCAGTAGTAGGTAGGCCATATAAAACGCTATTACAGTAGTCGAGGCGGCTAGTAACAAATGCATTAACTAAAACTTGAGTGTTCTCAGAACTGAGAAATGTCCTTATTCTTCTAATATTAAACAAATGAAAGAAGGCGGCTTTACACGTCTTGTTAATATGACTGACCATCTTAAGCTGATTATCGAGCCAGCAACCTAGGTTTTTGGCTTCGGATGATGGCAGGACAGTCGCATTGCCGACGCAAAGTGAGTCAATGTTCACTTTTGACAGCTGCTGCCTTGTCCCAATCACCAGAAATTCCGTCTTATCATCATTTATCATCAAGCGGTCTGTCAGCATCCATTGTCTAATATCGACAATACATGCCTGCATAGCTGCGACAGCGTTAGCAGCATGTTCAGGGTCAGGCTTGAACGCAATGTAAAGCTGTGTGTCATCGGCATAGGCGTGAACTTGTGGGAGATGACGTTCCATGATGGTGAACAGCTTACTTACATACAAAATATACAGGAGTGGACCTAAGCAAGACCCCTGAGGCATGCCATATTTCACTTCAAAGCTCTTAGATGTATGGCCATGAATAGATACTGAGTGGGAGCGCTGATAAAGGTAGGACTGGAACCAGGAGAACGCGTGGCCTGAGATACCAAAATCAGAGTGGGGGCGATTTAACAGTATGGAGTGGTCAACAGTATCAAAAGCAGCGCTTAAGTCAACTAGAACCAAGAGAGTGAGCTGTTGACTGTTCATGTTCATCAATATGTCATTCTTGATACGAAGTAGTGCTGTCTCCGTGCTGTGGTACTCACGGTAAGATGACTGTGCTATAGGGTAGAGACCATGCAACGTCAGGTGGTCATGAGTCTGGTTGAAGACGGCACGCTCAGTAAGTTTAGAGACAAAAGTGAGATTGCTTATAGGGCGGAGATTTGGAAAGATAACCTCTGCTTTTGATTTCTTTAGTCTGGGATGGACAACGGCGTGTTTCCAACTGTCAGGGAAGCAGCCAGATTGTAGGGAAAGATTTATCATCCTTGTAAGTACAGGCAGCAGGACATCCAGGCACTCAACAACAAGGTGACTAGGCATTGGATCTTGGGAACATGACTTTTTGCTAGACTTAGTTATCAAGGTGCTGACTTCTTCTTCGGTAAGAACGCGGAACCTGTCAAGACTGGGAGCATCTGAACTACCAGGATGTTCCTCGTCGGTTGTATCAATACTGGGCGCGGCAGCATCCAGTCTGGTATGAATAACCTTTACTTTTTGAACAAAGAAGTTTCCTATGTCGTCAGCAAGTGTCGCGTTATCTGGGTAACCTTGGAAATGTAACTCTTTTTCATTTTTTGCGGACTTAAACAGCTTGCGAGGATCATGGCTGTTCTCCTGTATTAAGCTGGTATAATACTCTTTCCGAGCCATCTTCATCTCATAGGTTGCCCGATTTTTCTTTGCTTTGTAAATCCGAAAGTCGCAGTCTAGTTTTGTTCTGCTCCACTTCCGTCCAGCATGACGGCGTTCTTGTTTTGCCGACTTTATCTTCTGTCTGAACCAGGGAACAACTGGTCTTTTTGTCACTGATTTAGTAATAAGAGGTGCATGTCGGTCTAATGTGGAGGTTAGAGTCTCATTATAACAGGAGACAAGGTCATTAAGCTCAAGTGAGAGAGTGTTATTACATGAGTCTGACTTTGACAAGTCATTCCGCAAAGCCTCCATGTTAATTTACTTCAGTTTCCTGTAGGAGATCTGCGCCTTTTAAAAGAAGGCTTCTCGACTTGAATATTACAGTGGACAGGCATGTGGTCAGAGAATAAGTGGTCGGTCCACGGAGCAGAAATAAGTAGCTGGTCCGAGTTTTTAGTAACGATAAGATCCAAGGTGTGGCCGCTGATATGTGTAGAGACCTTAACGTGTTGGTCAAGGCCAATACTGTCAAGGAGTCCGCGAAATCTGGATGCATCTAAATCGTCAGTCACGTCGACATGGATGTTGAAGTCTCCGGAGATCAGGAGCCGGTCAGTGCAGAGGACGGCAGATTCCAGATATTGGGAAAACTCGGCTAGAAACACACTTGTAGTGGTTGGATAAGCTTCAGAATACGGTGGTCTGTAAATAATTATCAAATGGATACGCTGAGTTCCAGATGTTATCTTCCACTCTGAATATTCAAAAGATTGGAATTCGCCAGCAGTGCATTGGCACACGCTTAAATTCTCTCTGAACATTATCCCAGTACCACCGCCGCGTCTGCCAGCCCGTGGGTGATCTAGGAGATTGTAGCCTGTAGGAGTGCACATAACTCTTGCAGCAGATTCATTCACGTGGAAACACGTTTCTGTAATTGCAACAACATCTGGCTTGTAATCACAAATAAAGTCAGTAAATTCGGCGGCTTTGTTGTTTAATGACTGCGTGTTAATTGTACAGAAACGTAGATAATTCGCATCTTGAGACAATGGCCCACAGTGCTGTTTTATGGATCTTAAGTTGTTCAGATTCCTAGTGCGAGATGAAGAAGTTGAGAAATCATTGATGCGACGCGGGGCGACCACAGATATCCTACGAGAAACGTTGTTGAAGGGTAGTCGGTGGACAACGGTGAAATTCGATGGGATTCTTGATCGATCAACACGTGTATTCGATGGAGCGCGTCGCCTTAAAGAATAATAGGATGGAATAGAATGATCACTATTGTTCACAGGACCGGGGTTCAATTTGAACACAAGGTCTCCTTTCAATGTGCAATGGAATGTGGCACAGGTGTTAGAGTAATACGCACATGGGCGCTTGGTTCTCTTGACTTTGTACCATTTGAATATCAAGCGTACCGGCGCAAAGCTCCGCGGATAGTGAATACAGTCTGGACAGCCGAAGTTACAAAAGGTGTCATTCCAATCTTGGCCGTAGAACAATAGTTTATGATTGTTGGAATCTGTCGCATTGTTGGTAGAATAAGCAATAACTAATCGATGATCCAAAGTCGACGGCAACCAGACAGAGAGATCTTGGTTTCCTACCGGAATACTGTATTTTCCAGGAAATGCAGCGATCCAGGCTGTGCCACTAATGTTTAGATATGGCTCGAGGTAGTTTAGAATACCAGGGAAGCGACAAAACAGGAAAAACAGAACTAAAATTAGGGAGCAGCAAAAACTGTGGCGGCCCATTATTAACACATTTGCAACAAATCAACACAGAAGTACAGTAGAACCCCGGTAACTTGAACTCGGATAACTTGAACTCCCTCGCCAACTCAAACTGAGTCTCAATCCCTTTAATTTGAGCCAACTTTTCAGTCACTTATACTTGGTTAACTCGACAACCCCGCTAACTCGAACTAAATTTCGTTTCCCTTGATAAAAATTTACCCCCATAACTCGAATTTCTGGTTCTTATAACTCGCCATGGATGCCCTTTGAGATATCCCATTTAGTTTTTCTTATCAAGTCAGTCTCTAGTGATCGAATTCTTGGCACTTATAACAAAGACTGGACGACGCAAAAGGGAACACAAAGTTAGTGTATTGAATAAACTAAGCTACATTCACAGTATTGCATCGTCGTAAAAGAATGCATAATCGTTACAGTTGCTACAAAATGTGTTAGTTTCTCGTGAAATAAGTTTAAAGGGACACAGTCACCTTTGTGACCGCGCTGACCTGGACGCTAGTTTTTGTCAATTTTGAAAAGCGTCCACCTCAACCCGAAATCAAAAGTGCGCGTCGGCATCTAGAAATCCGCTTCAATCTCCCTAGTGTTTTATTGGATTTTCAATATTTTACTGGAAACCTGTTTCTGAGTATGCTTTTGCTCATCCTATGATATTATTTTATCATATTTGGTTAAAAACAGTATGGATCGCGTCTCCAACGGAACATGAATAGAAGAGGTGGGAAACATGAAGGCGCCGGGCGGAAGAAATCGCCTGCGTTGACTAAAATAACGAGAGAAATCAATCAAAAACATTGGAGAACAAATTACCATTATATATATTTGGAAAATTACATTTTCTCAACCTGGCGAAAGGTTCGTGCGGTGGGAATCTTCGTAGACTATTCGAACTACGCGTCATGGCTGCTTGGTTTGGAGCTCAGACGAAGACAAGCTTCGGTACACAGTCGATTATCTCCTCGACAAGGAAAACCTCCAGTAGAACCTTGTTTTCTACGGGTCGAGCAAGCGTTCTTGCAACGACATGGGTTTGGTTCCTAAATTCAGATAACGGAGAAGTTGTAGAAACGAAATTATAAAAGCAAAATATATGATTGAAAGCAGAAAGAAAGCTTACCGGTAGTTTTGCTACAAAGTCGTTTCGCTACACTGCAGCTCAGTCGATTCGCTACGTTTTAAAATTGACATATTCTCTAATATTTGAAATCAATTTGCTTCTCATGCAAACACTGTGAAACGTAGAAACAGCTAAGATAATTTTTCACACGACCGGATACCGAAATAAACGATTAAATGATTCTTCGACTTCAGAGGTATTCGTTGACTTTTGACTTTCCCGGGACAAGTCCATCAGTAAATTATGGTATCAAGAAAATGAGTGCTCTAAAATGACATTAGGTCTATAATCACTATAATAATTTTGACTGGCAAATACTTTGACTCGACAAGGTTTGTTTACATTTTTCAAAGGATGCGCTTCTCAGCGCTAAACTTGTGATGAAGTGTGATATGCAAATCAGCTAAGAAATGGTATCTAATGCGCATGTGCACCAGGTGACTGTGACCCTTCAATTTGGCTCTATTGTATACCAAAGTGCTGAAAATCAATAAACTATTAATTATGAACCTATAAAATTGAATATTTTAATGGACCCCAATAACTCGAAACAAACAGTTTTTCGTTTCCCTTCAGAGTTCGAGTTATCGGGGTTCTACTGTAGTATGGGGTAGGTAATGTTAGTGTGAGCATTGTGCCAGCCTTTTGTACGAAT
Source organism: Pavona decussata (assembly GCF_977016875.1). Classification (NCBI taxonomy): domain Eukaryota; kingdom Metazoa; phylum Cnidaria; class Anthozoa; order Scleractinia; family Agariciidae; genus Pavona; species Pavona decussata. The sequence goes on along the minus strand of NW_028145516.1, from coordinate 410,560 downwards.
GGTATGTTAATTAAGTGTCAGTAAATTTTTGATGTCTATGTACAGAGATAATTTATAAAAAAGAAGAAGTAAATGCCTTCAGATAATGATTAGTTAAGGACGGTGCCTACTATTGTTACTGCGCATACGTTCTGCGCATCTCGAGATACTCGGGTTTCCTATGGGTAGTGCTCACCAATACGGAGATATTTTTGCGCGGTTTAAAACTATGCAGACAAAGCAGAACTTAGCAAGTGCTCTTGGTATCCAAAAACAAAATTGGGGGTAACCATGCATTTTTCAGAGAAAATTAATATAAGCTTCTATTTAGGAAAAACTGCCATACATTGCTTTATATTTTTGCACTATTTGGAAAAATTGTTGCTTAATTATCAATGAAAAATGCGTGGTTACCCCCAATTTTCTTTTTGGATTTCAATAGCCCTTTCTAAGTAAAGCACTGATTTATGAAGCACTCTTTTAATGGGCTTTTGCCATGGTTGCAGTTTCCAACACTATCGGATATTGAATTTGACTGTATGTTAATTTGCTCTTCAACAGGCCTTCCTTCTAGTCAAGATGTAGAGAACTGGTTTAAAACAACCTACAAGCGGTCACCTTCCAAGAGCGTCACAAAAGAATCTGTTTTTCTCAATGCCTGCCGTTATTTTAACAGAGTTGCAAACAAAAAGCACTGCGTCGCTTTGTTTTTGAAATTCTTGGCAGACATGTTCTTAATGTGCATAGAGACTTTCAAGGTGTGAAGTTAAAAAAGGGAAAAAAACCATCCGAAACTTAACCCTTTCCCGACCAAGAGTGCCATATGGCACAAGATGCAATTATGAGCTCAGTATTTGGTCAATTTGTGTGAAATTTGCACAACCAAAAGATCTTTGAAAGATCTATAAATTGAAGGCATGAAATCATGTCCCCCTCCTATATGAGACTTGATTTACCACCCCTCAAACTTTTGGATTTTTTTTTTCTTTGTACGTTAAGGGTCCAGTTGATATCTTACAACAAGCAATGCACTGAGAGCTGTACATTAAGCTATAGTTTAGGGGGATACCCAGTATGTACAACGAATAAGAAAATTTTCAATGTTTTTCTTCTTTCGTTTTGGACTTTTTTTTACTCTAATATGTGACCTCCTCCATCTCTGTTGGTGTGATTTATAGCACACCCCAGAAAATACCTTTTAAATGGTATATCACATGTGGTCTCCCAGTTCATAGTTAGCGATTTAGAAAAATTCGCCATTTCCCTCGGACGGGAAAGGGTTAACTACTCATAAAGGAAGTGAGAGAAATGAGTGCCCTTTGAACATGGATACTTGTAGGACCTTAAACGAGAATGAAGGTCACAACGATGGACCAAAATTGTGGGAGACATCACCAATCACAAGACAGAATGATGGCCATAGCCATGAAGCAGATTCAAGAGGAATGACACCAAGCATAACACAGAAAGAAGGCTGTAGCCAGGAAGCATTTGCAAGAGAAACATTGCCAAACATAACACAGACAGAAGGCCATAGTCGTGACCCAAGAATGAGCGAAAAATCACCTAGCACAAGCGACAATGAAGGCCGCAGTGATGATGCAGGTTCAAGAGAAATGTCACCAGACACAAGACATAAAGTACAAGGCCAAAGTCATGAGGCAGGTGTGAGAGAAACGTCCCCAAACTTAAGACAGACAGAAGGCCATAGCCATGACTCAAGTATGAGAGAAACTACATCTCCTAGCACAAAAAAGAATGAAGGCTACAGTGATGATGCAGGTTCAAGAGAAATGTCACTGAACACAAGACAGGAAGAAGGAGGCCATAGCCATGAAGCAGATGTAAGAGAAACGTCCCCAAACATAAGACAGACAGAAGGCCCAAGTACGAGAGAAACTACATCTCCTAGCACTAGAAATAATGAAGGCTACAGTGATAATGCAGGTTCAAGAGAAATGTCACCAAACACAAAAGAGGAAGTAGAAGGCCATAGCCATAAAGCAGGTGCGAGAGAAAAGTCCCTAAACATAAGAGAGACAGAAGGCCAAAGCCATGACCCAAGTATGAGAGAAACTACATCTCCTAACACGAGAAAGCATGAAGGCTACAGTGATGATGCAGGTTCAAGAGAAATGTCACCGAACACAAGACAGGAAGTAGGCCATAGCCATGATGCAGGTGGGAGAGAAACGTCCCCAAACATAAGACAGCAAGAGGCCAAAGCCATGACCCAAGTATGAGAGAAACTACATCTCCTGGCACGAGAAAGCATGAAGGCTACAGTGATGATGCAGGTTCAAGAGAAATGTCACCGAACACAAGACAGGAAGTAGAAGGCCATAGCCGCGAAGCAAGTGCGAGAGAAACGTCCCCAAACATAAGACAGACAGAAGGCCAAAGCCATGACCCAAGTATGAGAGAAACTACATCTCCTAACACGACAAAAAATGAAGGCTACAGTGATGATGCAGGTTCAAGGGAAATGTCACCGAACACAAGACAGGAAGTAGAAGGCCATAGCCGTGGAGCAGGTGCGAGAGAAACGTCCCCAAACATAAGACAGACAGAAGGCCAAAGCCATGACCCAAGTATGAGAGAAACTACATCTCCTAACACGACAAAAAATGAAGGCTACAGTGATGATGCAGGTTCAAGAGAAATGTCACCGAACACAAGACGGGAAGTAGAAGGCCATAGCCATGACGCAGGTGGGAGAGAAACGTCCTCAAACTTAAGACAGACAGAAGGCCAAAGCCATGACCCAAGTATGAGAGAAACTAAATCTCCTAACACGAGAAAGCATGAAGGCTACAGTGATGATGCAGGTTCAAGAGAAATGTCACCGAACACAAGACGGGAAGTAGAAGGCCATAGCCATGACGCAGGTGGGAGAGAAACGTCCCCAAACTTAAGACAGACAGAAGGCCAAAGCCATGACCCAAGTATCAGAGAAACTACATCTCCTGGCACGAGAAAGCATGAAGGCTACAGTGATGATGCAGGTTCAAGTGAAATGTCACCGAACACAAGACAGGAAGAAGAAGGCCGTAGCCATAAAGTAGGTGCGACAGAAACCTCCCCAAACATAAGACAGACAGAAGGCCAAAGCCATGAAGCAAGTCTGAAAAAAACATACGCTAGTATAAAAGATAACGAACGCCATAGTGATGTTGCCGGATCAAGAGGAAACATCACTCAGCACAAGGAAGAATGAAGGCCACAGTGATAAAGCAGGTTCAAGAGAAACATCACCTAGCACAAGAAAGAAAGAAGGCCACAGTGATAGAGCAGGTTCAAGAGAAACATCACCTAGCACAAGAAAGAATGAAGGCCACAGTGATAAAGCAGGTTCAATAGAAACATCCCCTAGCCTAGGAGAGAGTGAAGTAATTTTTCATGTTAATGAAGATGAGAAGGAAGCTTTTTTTCCTTTCGAGGTCGGAGAGGATGAAACTTTTAGTGACAGCATTTTGGATGATGGAGGTGGTTCAGGAAAGGTCAGAGAAAATGTTTTGCCTGAAAAATTATCCAGAGAAGAAGGGTTTGGAAGAAAATCTATCATTTCACGCAACTGGAGTAATGCTCAAGTTAAAGATTTAAAACCCAAACACTTGAATTGCTCAAGTTTTGAGGACTTGTTGGAAGAAAACATTGTGTATCCTTTACCACGAATCAACAACAGCAAGCGAAGCAGAATTTATCAAGAGTCTTCCAGGTGTGGGAACAGTGTGAACAATGTGTTTGGGGCATTCCTGTGTTATGCATTTCCTCCAATTGAAATTGCAAAAGATGTGGCAAAGGAATTTAAGAATATAACTTACGAGGGTGATCGGTTTCCTCAGTTTACCAGTGTTTGTATCTTCAGCATGAGGAATAAGGTTAGAGTCTCTATCCTTTGTGAAATATGCACACTCTATGAGGAAAGTTGTGTCCGGAGAGGATTATTTAGTAAGTTAGGAAGATCAGGACAGAAGAAGATATTTGATGGAATCTCCCAGGCCATATTACATCAACAATCTAGAACACACCAAACTGCTGCTAGCTATCTGTCAGGATCAAAAGAGCAGGAAGGAGGTGATACTAAACAGAAGACATCCAGTGAAATGAGTACAAAGGTCGCTCAACCTTGTCAAAGGACAATTACAGAAGCCCTCAACATTGTTAGGCCTGATAGTAAAAGCTCTGAGTGTCTTCACTTTTTTGAAAACCAAGACATTGTTGAGTCATTTAAAGATGACTGTGCCATTTCCACAAAAACACTATTTGAACGGGAGAGATCAAAAGGAAAATTTCAATGCCTTGCAAGGGAAGAGGGACACAAAGATTGTTTGACCTTTAAAGGCTGGAAGGACAAACACCCTTATGAAGCAGAAGAACTTGGAAAGTCACGGCCGGCCAGAGCTGTCTATGTACTTCTAAACAAGAAAGTCACTTACAAGGGACAACAAATATTTGTTAAGGGTCTATTAAGAGCTTAGACCCACCATGCACAGGAAAACCAAGTGGGCTTCCTCATCACCCTTTGACATGCCAAAACTGCTTTAGACAACAACAGTACCTTGTAGACTTGAGTAACAAGGGTGACAAAGCAGTGTATGACCAAAGCAGTGAGAACAGAATTGGGAAAAAGGTTTTTGTCGTGACTTCGCACGCAAGACAGAAATACAAGAGAAAGTTGGGGAGCTTCAGAGAGCAAACAAAAACCTGGGGAAAACTGTTGCCAGTATGTCTGTGAAACAATCCAATTCATGGGAGGAAATGTTGCAAGAAAGTTGCAATGAAAAGTACCAAGAAAAGTTGATAGTAGATCTCCTCTATCTATTTAAACAGGACATAGACCAATCTAATCCTGTGCAATTAGCAGTCATAAGAAACCTTGTTGGCAAACTGAGAGGAAGTGTCAACCATCAGTACCTCCCATTGATGAAAACTATTGGAAAACCTCACAAAATCCGACTTGGAGAAACAAATTATGATCTATTGAAGGTATGTTGCATGTGTTGTGATCACATACATTATAACATGTACATGAGTAGCAGTAGCTTGCTGTATACTTGTAGCAGTAGCTTACTCTTCAGTCACTTCCCCTATTTAAGTAAGTTCTGACTTAAGTTCCCTAGCAGTGATTCCCAGCCTATTAGTCTGATTAGTCTTCAGTCTTCATATGCTGTGTTGTCAAGACTAATATTAAAGTGCTACTATGATCAAAAATTTTTACCTCGTGAATTTTTTATGACATAGAATTCTAGGAAAGATTAAAAACACCGTTTACCGTTTCTAAATATCTGCATTGGTTCCGGAGATATTCACGTTTGAAAAAAGTGTAAAATATATAAATGAGAGGCCTGATGACGTCATATTTCAACTCAATATAACATCAAGTATATAAATAGAGCTATCTCAGTCAGTTTATAGCAGAGATCATTGAAACCTGGCAGGCTAATAGTTCTAAAGGCAATACACCTACGGCTATAAAATGTTCGGTTGCCATGGCAACTCACTCTTTTCCAGTCCCCTCCAACCTGATTTCAATATTTTAGTGATTTTCAGCTTGAAAAACATTTAACAAGGCCACGAACTCAACCTAACATGTTTATACGCTTGCTGGATCATGCAGATGAGGCACCATTGGCAAGTATCAAAATAGAACGCCAAAGAAGGCCAGCAAAGCCTTAAGTATCAGGAAGGACTGGAACTCAGTATGTTGCCATGGTAACAAAACTGATAAGCTCATATTATGGAGTGCACTTAGAACAATGTCACTGGAAAGAATAAAGCATTTCTGATACAAATTGCCTTAGATATCTTGTTTCATAATATTTGACCAAAATTCGGTTGAGTTTATGACGTCATCACTTGGCTAATTTCCATATGTTAAAAACTCGAATATCTCTGGAACAAAAACACATGTTTGAAAATAGTAAACAGCATTCTTCTTCACGTACAGACTACTTGTTTATGTTTTAAAATGGCTCAGATTAGAAAGACGTGAATTTCGTTATAGTAGCACTTTAAAAATAAATATTATTATTTGAAGGGCTGTGGCACAATGAAATTTGGCTTTTGGGTTTTGATGTTAAATGTTGAATCAGTTCTAATAACAAATGTAATGACATCTTTGTCTGACATGATTTACTGTATTATGTACAATAAAATTATTGGGCTGTCATCGTCAATAACAGGGCCTGAAGAAACCAGCTTCACAGCTTTACTCTTACATGAACAATTCACAATAATTATTCCCTTTTCTTATTGACTGTTATCGTTTGCAGGATTTGTTTGGTCTCCCATGTAGCACTACTTGTGATAGTTTCAAACCACATAAGAATTTGCAGCCTGGGTACAATCCAGATATCATTCAACATGCAGTTGAACTGTATAATGGAAGGCCAGTTGTTGATGCCAGCGATGAAGCTAGAGCATTGAGGTATGTTGAGATTGTGAAAGCGGCTGATAACTTGATTATCACATTTTTAACCATCTCAGAGGAGATTCAAAATATAGTCCATTATCTTGATTTTTCTTACTTTGTCTGAATGAAGTATAGTTTAATCTCTGACTATAATTAAATTATTATTATTGTCATTTTTATTCTTTATTTTTAATCTATTATTCTTTATTTTTTCTGCACATGTGCAATGTTTCATTTTCCACATGCTGACTTTGTATCTCTGAAAAAGCTAGCTGACTTGTTTTCATAAAAAAAATTAACATGTTTTGCTTAACCAAAGGATTCATTTCTTCATAACAATTGAGTTCCAGTTGAGAAATCACTCAAGAAAACTCAAGCTTTGCGCTAAAGCTGCTTGTTTACAAATGTTAAAGCATAATAATGGTCATTAGGTGCATTTATCAATATTTTGTCAATTTCCCCGCTTCCTGATTTTAAGAAAAAGGAAAGACTTTTGCTTTGGACAAAGTGTATGATGACGTATACCTTGTTGCGTCTTGTTTACATAAAGGGATTCAAAGTAACTGAAAGCATACGAGGCTCTGAATAGTCATTATGCAGGTATCTAAAAGTAGCCCAACATCATTGTCAATTAATTGTCTTACTCTAACACAAACCCTAACTTTTTCCAGGTATCTACAGGCCATGAGAACTGATACAGGAGAGGTTGTCCTTGTAGGGAAGAGCTTTAACCCCAACATAGAAAAGTGGAAGGATGAGGCCCTCCATATACCAAGAAGAAATTCATCAGAAGGTATGTTGAAATGTAACTTTTAGAAACATCCTCAAACCCTCTTAATGCCAGAGAGTTGTCCTGGGTTGTCTATAAGGTGCATAATGCTACCAAGCGAATAAATATCCATGCCATGGATAAGCTTAAGCTTTGTCGACCTCATTGACACACCATGCAATATGTAGTAGCAATATTAGTTTTTAAGCACTTTTTGATCAACCTAGGGAGGATGATTACAGAAATCAAAAATTTCAACTTTGTCAAGCTTTTACTCCTTTTTCCAAAGTCACCATTTTAATTGGTTAAAGGACTTTTTGGTGAGGGTATCATCATTTTACACTGAATTTCCCTGGATAGGCCACTGTGAAAAGAATCGCATGGAATCCTAATGGCAAGCACTTTAAACATCGGGTAACAGAAACCTGTCCAAGCAATATAATTATGTGCTTTCGTTGTTGTTTTTTTTTTTTTTAAGGAGACAAAGATGATTTTGCTGCATTGAGGAGACTGGTAATGGAACTGGTTGATCAAAATTCGTTGGCATCTAAGGTCTCCATCCACAATTTCAGCTCTCTTGAATGTGCATCCCACCACCCACTTATTTACATGATCTGGCCTACTCCAAATAAGGGCTTCAATGGTCAGCATCTTCTCAAGATTTGGGAGAAAGTGAGACGGGATTGTGCCGAGAGGGAAAACCCACTAATGCTGATAGGACACTCCACTGATTCAGCAGGATTCTCTCTTTCTGCCTTGGTAACTCTCATGAGCCCAACACAGTCAACTGTAGCTAATGGAATTTTTTTTATTTGGGACTCAATATTCCTGATGAGAAATATGTTGCACCCTACTTCTGGTCACTTCCAAGTATTGCACTCAGACTATGATCACCTGAGAAGAACACTACTACGTAATCTCAAGTATGAGACATATGATGTCACCATGTATAAAGACAGCACTGGGTCTATGGTTGCTACAATAAATCATCTACATGAACTAATGGAAATCTGTATAAAACAAGGAGAAACTGTTCCATTTTCTGCTCAAGATTTAGTACTCATCAACTTTTTCGATCAGCGACCAGATACAGCGAACAGGATTTTTTCTCTACGCGTTGCCGAATTGCTGGAAAGCTATGTCAAAGGATCTGAGGCCACATGCCTTTACATTATTGCTGCATATCATCTGACTGAACCGTTTTATAAAGCTGACTTTGGCTCACCAGAAGAAATTCAAAGATCTGTATCCACAGGTATCACCATTTTTTGTTTGTGGAGAAAGTATCTAGAAGTAAGAAAAATGAGGTTGCATGCTCTCGCTCATGCTGCAAAAAACAAAGAAAAAAGAGGACATTTTCTCACTTATGGGGCATACACAACATCTGAACTGATCTTCTCTGCTGCCTCTCTGCATTGCCTGGCTATGTTTCTTCATTTCAAGGACTTGGGCCCTTCATTGTGCTCAACGCGCCGTTCTGGTACAGTCTCTAAAGAAAAGATTATTGGCCAGTCACAAGGTAAAACTACCAACATCCAATCTCTGGATACATCACCCACGTTTGGTGATATGTTGAATCGTTCCAAAGATCTTCAGTTTATAACTGAAGCTTTGAATGACTTGTCCACTTACAAAGGAGTGAAAATACCAGCAACGTCCAATCGTAAGACATCTCATTTCAGTGCTACAAGCTCTACGCCTACAACAAATTATCAGTACCCACCTAGTTACAAAGAGTTTCTAAAACAACAACAGAACATGCACGGAGAGGGTGTAAAAAGAGCCCAAGAACTTGTGAAAAAGTTTCTTCCCGTGGATTTCGCAATTGTCCTCGAGTCTAACGAAGCATGGGATTGTCCCTATTCCTTCACAAAGCATGCAAATAGTAAGATGATAGAAACAGGCCCACCTCCTCCAGATTACAACAAGCTATATGTATCCTTGGCCTCAAGTCAAGAATCAGAAGCAATTATCAACACTACTGAGTGCAACAGAAAAGTTGATCTAGAAGAAATGCTGCTTGAAAATGAAGATTGTTCAGTTCGATGTGCAACTGATAGTGAAGGTGAACAGAGGTCAGTACTTGTCTGATGAACATGCTGCAGTTAGTGACAGTGATCATGAGGATCAAACAGCAGTTGAAAGTATACCCGCTAATTTGAAATGGTATTTATGTCCTTCCCTCGGTTATATTACTAAAAACTGGGGTACTGCATTGGCTGAGCTCTGTTTACTGGGCAATAAAGACACAAATGCCATATGGGTCAAAATGGCTATGGGAAAAGCCCATAGCCGCTTTAATTGTAATAAACAGAATCACAAAACTAGTGTACAAAATAAGTTTATCAAAAATACTTTCACCACATTGGCTACATAAAAATATTCAGCCCAGTAAAGGTGAGGGCACAAAAAGGCCAAATAAAGGAAACGAGGACAAGGCGAGGGGAGGAGGTGGGAAAAACTTTCGACGTCCTTTCACACTGAAGTAGCGAGGCAGAATGAGACATAACTCCGGGTCCCCACGCGATTTACAATGCACTCTATAGGGGGTACAAAGGAATGCCCCCAACCACTCAACCTGTCCTGAATCGATAATTACTCATTTTTGTCTAAAATTCATATTAATTGAATGAATAACACAACTTCTCGGGTAAGGACATAAAAACTCTATTTGTAAACAAATATTTCATTTATGTCCTTCCCTCGGTTATATTACTAAAAACTGGGGTACTGCATTGGCTGAGCTCTGTTTACTGGGCAATAAAGACACAAATGCCATATGGGTCAAAATGGCTATGGGAAAAGCCCATAGCCGCTTTAATTGTAATAAACAGAATCACAAAACTAGTGTACAAAATAAGTTTATCAAAAATACTTTCACCACACTGGCTACATAAAAATATTCAGCCCAGTAAAGGTGAGGGCACAAAAAGGCCAAAAGCATCATTGAAAAAGCAATGATGCAGCCCCACCCCAGGCAATGCAGTACCCACTGAAAACAAGAACAGTACCAAATTTGGTGACTAAGGAATAAAGATACTTATTGTATGCTGCCCCTGCAAGACATACACAAGTAACTGCTAAAATAAATGAGGGATTGAAACTGCTGCCCATGAAGATAACTTGAAACCTCTATAGAAATATTGCTGGTCAAGAAAAGTTCTATACATTAAAATGTTTAACATGGAAAATTAATAACCTGAGAGTACTAATGCATGCTGCCCCTGCAAGACATACACAAGTAAGCCATAAAAGAAATGAGGGATTAAAAACTGCTGCCCCTGCAAGACAATTTAAAAACCCTCTTTATAGAAATACTGCTGGTCTACTCAATAACGTGATTTAGTGCCAATGTATGCTGCCCACGAAAGACATATACAAGTTACCTCTAACTTAAAAAGGGGGTGAAACTGCTGCCCCTGCAAGACAATTTGCAACCTTCTTTTAAGCAACATTGCTGGTCAAGGAAAATATTATACAATGTTGAATGGAATACATTAGTAACGTAAGGGTACTAATGTATGCTGCCCCTGCAAGACATACACTAATACCCCCATCGAACAGATAAGGATAGTAACTGTTAGAAACTCCTGATTCCAAGCCCCTGTTGCTTCTATTGAATCAAATTAAGGCACAAAGAATATACAGCCTATATGTAGCTAGATATTACCTAGTTGGGAAAGTTGGCAATGCGAAATGCTGTTGACTTCCAATGACCAATCCACTAATTTGTGCCTCAGTGAAGCCCTGTTCGGCTGCATGAGAAGCGGCACCAATTCTAAAACTGTGGCCCTTATACCTAGAAGGGTCTAAATTACAATGAACAAGGGCTCTAGAAAGGAAATTAACAAACATTTCCCTGGAAACTGCTTGACTCCTAGTAGAAACAAATAGTGGCCCAGGCTGATGACCTCTTATGCTTAGGTACTCCAACATTACATTAACCGGACAAAAATTCGCTTAACAAGAAATTGTCAAAGAAAAGGTAGGACGATTGTAGCTGTGTTTGTAATTACGAAAAGACAATTTAAGTGCCACAACATGTTATTTTGAATCAACAAGCTGAGTTAGCTGATCAAGCTGCAGAGGCACGTCCGGCTTATTACTCGACACAACAGTCATTTCACCAACCCTAAGGAAGGCATAAAAAGCTAAAGAGCACATGGCCAAAAAAGAGCTGCATTTTCCCTAGAGATGGCCACCACAGCAGCAGCCTGGACTAATCTGTGCAAAATAGGTAAGGTCAGAGGTAGCCGGCTGTCTAGTCGGAAACCCACCTTCCCATAACCTTTCAACATCTGGACTATAAAGTAAAAAGGGCCCGACCTGGAACGATTAACGGAACAAGCAAAGTTGAGAAATCCGGTGAGGGACTGGACTTCCCGCAAGGTTACCTTCTTCCTTTTAAGAAAATCTGATATAATGCCTATACACTTGTCAACTTTGTCCAGTGGTAAGCAAGCTTCCATAAAACAAGAATCGAGCTCAAGGCCTGAGCTACCAGTGGATGTGATGGACCAGGAGCAGAAGGTGGCTGTGAAGTTGAATGTGAAATTGGAGGCAGTAGAGGAGCAAGGTTGTTGGTGACCTCTTGCATAACAAGGGCCAAGATCTGGTTGACGATGACACTAGAAAGTACAGGCAAAACGTCCTGACCAGGGCCATTGTATCCAGCAAGAAGCTCTGGTTGACTGTGAGCAGGACTACTTCCATCTGACTGATCTCTGGTGGCACCTGCTTCTGAGCGCTGAACAACAGCAGTGGCAACGTGTTGGGTTGATTGAAACTTGGACAACTTAAAGGTGGCCAAAGGTGCTGCCTTTTGCTTTGTTTGTTTAGGAGGCATCTGAAAGGAAAGTGAAAAAGAAAGCCAGGAGCCCTCGAAGTACAATGAAGTTGTGCCTGGTGCATACCACAGTACACAAGGATGAAAACCCTCAAATAGAATGGGATTGAAGCCCGAGAAAAAACAAATGAGGATCAAAGCCCTCACCAAAATAAAAACGTTGATCGAAAAGCCCAAGTAAAATAAAAGTGAGGTTTGAAGCCCTCAAGGTAATATCGACTTGAATAGAAGCCCAAGATAAAATAAAATTGAGGATAAAACCCCTTAAATAAAGATCAACTTGGATCGAAGCCTAAGAATTAATAAAAATTGAGGATCGAATTCCTCAAAGACACAAATGAGGATCGAAGCCCCCACCATAATATAAACTTGATCGAAGCCCAAGTAAAACAAAAAGGGGGGATCGAAGCCCTCAAAGTAATATCAACTTGGATCGGAGCCCAAGAATAAATAAAAAGTGTGGATCGAAGCCCTCAAAATAAGATCAACTTGGATCGAAGCCCAAGTAAAATTAAAAAGTGAGGATCGAAGCCCTCAAAATAAGATCAACTTGGATCAAAGCCTAAGAATAAATAAAAATTGAGGATCGAAGTCCTCAAACACACAAATGAGGATCAAAGCCCTTACCATAATATAAACTTGGATCGAAGCCCAAGTAAAACAAAAAGTGGGGATCGAAGCCCTCAAAGTAATAGCAACTTGAATTGCAGCCCAAGAATAAACAAAAATGAGGATCGAAGCCCTCAAACTAAGATCAACTTGGATCGAAGCCCAAGAATTAATAAAAATTGAGGATCGAAGTCCTCAAACACACAAATGAGGATCAAGGCCCTCACCATAATAAAACTTGGATCGAAGCCCAAGTAACAATAAAAAGTGAGGATCAAAGCCCTCAAAATAAGATCAACTTGGATCGAAGCCCAAGTAAAAATAAAAAGTGAGGATCTAAGCCCTCAAAATAAGATCAACTTGGATCGAAGCCCAAGTAAAAATAAAAAGTGAGGATCCAAGCCCTCAAAATAAGATCAACTTGGATCGAAGCCCAAGAATTAATAAAAATTGAGGATCGAAGCCCTCAAAATAAGATCAACTTGGATCGAAGCCCAAGTAAAAATAAAAAGTGAGGATCGAAGCCCTCAAAATAAGATCAACTTGGATCGAAGCCCAAGTAAAAATAAAAAGTGAGGATCGAAGCCCTCAAAATAAGATCAACTTGGATTGAAGCCCAAGTAAAAATAAAAAGTGAGGATCGAAGCCCTCAAAATAAGATCAACTTGGATTGAAGCCCAAGTAAAATTAAAAAGTGAGGATCGAAGCCCTCAAAATAAGATCAACTTGGATCGAAGCCCAAGAATTAATAAAAAGTGAGGATCGAAGCCCTCAAAATAAGATCAACTTGGATCGAAGCCCAAGTAAAAATAAAAAGTGAGGATCGAAGCCCTCAAAATAAGATCAACTTGGATCGAAGCCCAAGAATAAATAAAAATTGAGGATCGAAGCCCTCAAAATAAGATCAACTTGGATCGAAGCCCAAGTAAAAATAAAAAGTGAGGATCTAAGCCCTCAAAATAAGATCAACTTGGATCGAAGCCCAAGAATAAATAAAAATTGAGGATCGAAGCCCTCAAAATAAGATCAACTTGGATCGAAGCCCAAGTAAAAATAAAAAGTGAGGATCGAAGCCCTCAAAATAAGATCAACTTGGATCGAAGCCCAAGTAAAATTAAAAAGTGAGGATCTAAGCCCTCAAAATAAGATCAACTTGGATCGAAGCCCAAGAATAAATAAAAATTGAGGATCGAAGCCCTCAAAATAAGATCAACTTGGATCGAAGCCCAAGTAAAATTAAAAAGTGAGGATCGAAGCCCTCAAAATAAGATCAACTTGGATCAAAGCCTAAGAATAAATAAAAATTGAGGATCGAAGTCCTCAAACACACCAATGAGGATCAAAACCCTCACCATAATATAAACTTGGATCGAAGCCCAAGTAAAACAAAAAGTGTGGATCAAAGCCCTCAAAGTAATAGCAACTTGGATCGAAACCCAAGAATAAACAAAAATGAGGATCGAAGCCCTCAAACTAAGATCAACTTGGGTCAAAGCCCAAGAATTAATAACAATCGAGGATCGAAGTCCTCAAATACACAAATGAGGATCGAAGCCCTCACCATAATATAAACTTGGATCAAAGCCCAAGAATAAAGTCCTCAAATTAAAATTATCTTACGTCGAAACCCAAGAATTAACAACAGGTGGGGATCAAAGTCCTCAAAATAAAATAACCTTGGATCGAAGCCCAAGAACAATAACAATTGAAGGAGCAAAGCCGTTTCCACAGCATAAACTAGGACCAAATCCTTCAACATTACATAAACTAGTATTGAGGCCCTAGAAAAAATTAAACACTTGTTGAAGCCCAAACACTTAAAAACAAAGAGGGGATCTCAAACAATAAAAAGAGTCAAACTTGGCGCCGCAGAAGCGTGACCCACATAAAATAACTTAAAACAAAGGGATAAACAGGCATTTAAATAAAAACAGGGAAGGTAATGGCTAATTAAAAGGTCAAACAAAAGACAAAGCCTGTAAAATGGCGGCGCGATAACTACGATACAAACGATACTGTCCTAAACGATTAACGTGAACCCCATCGGCTAACAATAACTTTCCAGCCTTATTATAAAAACCCTAGTGAAACCAACAAAAAACGTAAGGAAGGGGCGCTAAAAGTGAACGAACTAATTCATTGCAGACGGCCACCTTGTCGTTGAAAGCACATGGCGAACGACGCGGGATGACATGACAAGCAAATATCGCTTTTACCGAAAAGCGATCGTGCAGTAAACGAACCAAAACTTCGATGGAAGCAGCTATAAGCGAGTGCTCCTCAGTAGAAAGATCATTGGTACCGATTTCGAGGATAACTATATCCGGGAGTAAGCGAGAAACAATAACAAGATCGCAAGACCAAAGCTTAGGGACATTGTAGCCGCCATGCCCAGACAAGCTAACACGTGCACGGCTTGCAAGATTAAAATCAACGAAAGAGTGACCCCAAACCAAAACCCGGGGCAAGTCGGAAGACATTACGGCGGAGAAAAGACAAGGAAAACAAAATATGTTACCTTTCAACGTCCTTTCGCATTAAAGTAGCGAAAAACTTTCGACGTCCTTTCACACTGAAGTAGCGAGGCAGAATGAGACATAACTCCGGGTCCCCACGCGATTTACAATGCGCTCTATAGGGGGTACAAAGGAATGCCCCCAACCACTCAACCTGTCCTGAATCGATAATTACTCATTTTTGTCTAAAATTCATATTAATTGAATGAATAACACAACTTCTCGGGTAAGGACATAAAAACTCTATTTGTAAACAAATATTTCATATAAAGAAAGATGGAAGTAACCTACATATATCAAGAGCACTTAAAGTACTTTTGCCAAGGGAGTACATTTCAAAAGAAAGATCAAGAGAACACTGGATAGGAAAATCGCTCATTCAAGCTTGGAAACAAGTTGATATCAGTCATGATGTTATCAGATTCCGAGATATAGCAATCAAGGACAAAGACAGAGTTGATTTTGTGCATATTTTATCAATACAATCAAGTGAAGGGAAAGAACTGATGAGCACAAACTCGAAACTAAAGGAGCTGTTAGAGGTCGGCCATATGTTGAGGTCAGCGATAATAGGTATGATGTGCCTTACAAACCTTTATTAACCAAGTGGATTCCCCTTAAAAAAAGTTCTTTGTGAAATTGAGATGGTTAAAAATGCAGATGGCACATGTTCATTATCAGAGAAAAGCAGGAACCAACTACGAGAAACGGACTCTGTATCAAAATTGCATGGTGTTGGTGAATGTGATGCCTCTAACAATGAGTATTATGAGGTGGAAAAGGTGCTGGAAGTAAGGCTTAACAAGGACTTTCACACTGAGGAATATAAAGTCAGATTTAAAGGTTACACATCTGAAGATGACATGTGGCTTCCAAGCTCTGCTTTAAAAGAACCTGTTACCTTCCAAAGTGTGTCTAAAAGGGGACGAGTCTGAAAGCATACAATGAAAGATGCCCAGACAAGCACACAAACAGGCACCAAGAGGAAGCATTTCAGAGACATCAGTGAAGGTAATTTTTTATCATGTATTTATTAGCCCAAGATGCCGACTGATTGATGCCAAGCCTGAATTTTTTCATGACTTTGTTTTCTCAACTGAAAAATGTGAATTATTACGCCCAATACTCTTATTATCATCAGACATCATCATCATCATCATCATTATTAGTGTATACCACACAAGTGACTGGGCTTTTGGCGTGCCGTGATTGGCTAACTCAGATGTAATTACATATAGACAAGTACTATTCACCTCTGAGCAGGCAAAGAGAAACAAACTGGTTTCCCCTTTTGCTCTATTATACGCTGCCATATGCTAAAATGAAAAAAAATTATTCCCCTAACTGTCAATGAAATTGGTGGATATTCACCTTCACTTTGGTGAATAATTGTTCATTAATAAGTATCACTAATTGTTAACAGTCTTAATGCAATTGATCGAATATTTAACTAAGTTAACAATAATGGGCCTAGGGTTTGCATTTGAGTTATATGGACCACCTATTTTCTTTCATTGGGTCAGCGTTCATAATAACAAATTCCTCACTTGTTATGAGCACTTTTGGTAGGAAACCTTCCAAAGTTTTTTCCCCCTTCCTCTCTTTCCCCTATCCTTTCTTTAACTGATCCTATCAGTCTTCAGAGTGCCTAGAATGGGGGCCCATGAGTTGCAAAGAACAATTTTGTTGCTTTTCACGGTTCAAACATTATTCATGTTCACATGCAAGAATGTTTTTAAGGGAGAAGTAGGTTACATTAATTTAGTAGGTTATATCAATATACACATAAGCTTTCTAGTGCCATTAAAATTGCTAGGATTTGGTCAAATAACTGGATCCTAAGGTCACCCCCAACTAAAACGGTCTTTTATCACTGTTTTATTTTCTTTCTTTTATCTTTCAGGAAACAACGGCGGAGAACCAAAGAATAAAAAAAAGAAAGAAATGGAATCCTGTCAAGGTTATCAGCTGAAACAATTTGTTGATATTATTGTTAATTTGATAAGATAGTTGATTTAAGACAAACAAATTATTTTCAGTATTTATTGGTTGATGTTTTGTAAAATACATCTTAACTGATCTTAAGTGTAGACATGTCCAAAAAAAAAGGAACAAATATTATTATTCTGAGCAGATTTATATTTCACAACTGAAGTGCAGTTTTTTAAAGAATAAACTGTTTACCTAGCAAACGGAATAAGCATGTCTGTAAATCAGGGTAAACTGCTCCTATGGTTCACGCATTGTTAATAATTTGCTATCAATTTGCACAAAGCAAAATGTAATTGAACGGCAACTCTGTCTGAATACATGCATAGTCCTGGCTTTATGTGGACATATGCTCTTTAGTCAAGTACCTTAGAGATGGTTAACAAATTTGTTCAGCTAGTTACCTGTTTTAGCGTTATGTCCTAATTTGGCCCTTTGCCCTCCAGGTGACAAGAAAGATAGCCAGAGAAATCTAAAGAGGAAAAGGGCACAGCAAGGATCATCCAAAGGTGATTAATTATTAATAGTCCAAGGTTAAAACATAGCTTCTGCAATGTGCATGCATATGTGACCTTAAAGAAGGGCCTTTAATCAAAGGGGATTATCACTAATTAGATGACATCAAATAAGGATTATTGACCAAACATGAGGTCAAGATGGCTGGATATTGGCCAAGCTCTTATTTATTTATTTATTTATTTATTTATTTATTTATTTATCTATTTATTCATTTATTTATTTATTTATTTATTTATTTATTTATTTATTTATTTATTTATATAAATTTTTTTTTCGTTTTTTTTCGTCTTGGTCCATAAATACTCAAAAAGAAAAAAAAGAACAAGGCCAATATCCAGCCATCTTGACCGAACAAGTTTGGTCAATATTATATGTCTTTATTACAAATTATGTTCACCAAAACAAAACAGAACTTGAAACTGTTATGCTCGGACAGAAATTCTTCAAAGCCAGCTGATGTAAGATAAAATTTCAGTGCATTTTTGGATTAGCTTGTAATCATGGAAAATTGGCTCAAGGGCAAATCAAATGAAAGAGTAAGACCACCACTCCCTCCCTCCCCCCCCCCCCCCCCTCCCCATTTCAATAATGGAGAAATGGCGCGTTTTGCTTTGCGCGCGAATTCATCACTGATTTCAGGGTCGGGAGGGTTGAATTTTTCATCTTAATCTGTCCAAGATTGTAGCTTTATAATGGCTTAAAGGGAGTATGCAATTAGCGAGTACAAAACATTAGGATTTTCGCAAATGCGGGACTATTTTGATAGAATCCGGCAAACTCACCATTTTCATCCGATCGCGTGGTGGAGTAAACAGTAAACATTTTTACACAGTTTTTGGCCTCCGATCAATAATTCTTGAATGAAACAGTACATTTTTAAAATATATGCAGACATAAGCCGAAAAATAGAGCGGCTAAATCAGAAAACTGGGGTACTTTGAAAAAACTTTGAAAAAATTTTGCTGTTTACAACAAGCATGCAAGGCGCGGCTAAATTGAGAACGTGAGCTTCGTCGGCGAACTTGAGAAAAACACTTTTCTGTCCAATCAGTTAATGCAACTGTCACTACGCTGTGATTTAAATACAGGCATTGCAAACCTAGAAAATTAATCAAAATACTACTCAACTTAGACTGTAACCCTGGCACTAACACACAGAGCAACTCACCGATTCAACGTACGTCACATACATTGTAGCTGAAACACGATTTTCACTTCTAGGATGATTCCATTCTCCTTCCTTTCTTTCCATTAGACAAATGTTTAGAGTTTACCGAACATTTTAGTGAGCGTTTTCCCCCAGAACACTACGAGAAAAACGAAGAAAAGATTGAATTGCTACTGGATTAAACTTTCGATGCCAAGTGGACGGGTAACGGGTAATCCCGCTCGGGTATAGCCAATGACAAATCAGGACTCATCTTATCCGCTCGCGGTGCCAGCCATACACTGTAAAATTAGTATTAGACCAGCAAAGTATACAGAGTTGGAAAATGTTGGGTGAATGGTGTGAGCAACACCAGGAAATGAACATCATTTTGCCGCTTGTCACTCTGCGTTTTACCTGTAATGTCAGTTTCTGAACAGCACCAAAAACCGGAATCCGGAATCAATAATCGCGGTAATCACAATACGGAAACTAAATATTTACTGCTAGCTCAAAAGTTGAATGTTTAGTTGGAATGAAGCGTCCTTGTCAAACGCAAAGTTTATATTCGGTTTCGATTCGTGACACCAGAGATAAGTTCTAATTCACTCATTATTTTCCGTTAATGTAAAATAATTGTTCTTACGGTTAAAAAAAAATTTCAAAATGATCGCCCACGCAGTGGAGAAAATCGATTTGATAGCCTATATCTTGCTTTTAAAACTATATTATGTTTCCTTGTGACCGCTAATATCACCTGCAATAAAATTTACACGGTTTCACTTTGCTTGGCCAGTAGATCGGATTATCTGTTTTCATTTTGCAACTTGTTTAATTACGCAGCAATACACCAATGACAAACATCTCACGGCAACATAACAAACGAATTATTCAGTATTTGTGGGTAAATGATATAGGATATATAAATAAATTACGGCCCGGAGTAATATCACAAAATCCACCAAATGATCCTCAATAGCGCTTCTAGGTTCCGATCTGTTGACTTACGTGGAACTTTCCCTCTCTTTACCTGTAGTTTCCCTTCGCAACCTGCCGAAAAATTTAACAGACTTTTTCAAAAAAATTTGAAACAAAACAAGAAGAAAGTGTGTAATCAGATAACTTACCGCTTCTTAGTATATTAGAGAGTCCGTCATCTATACGGTTGATACGGCCTGAAGCAATACACGTTTTGTCGGTCGGCATTAGGTAACATAGGGTGAAGCGGTCCCGACTGATCGGAATTTTCCGATCGTCCTTGTGACGTCATCGTCCGACTGCTTTCACGAAATAAACAAGTCAAACAAATATGGCGCTGAAGTGCGTTATTATCCTTTGCATTGTGTGATAAATTTGCCGGCGGCCAGCTCTGTTGGAACATCTATACCTCAGTTTACACACTGAAGGACTGACAAAGCAGATTTTTTCGAGGAGTGGATGAATGTTTACATGCCTTTACCATTTTATCTTTGCCCACCGCTTCACTCGATGTTACTTCTTTGTACTGTTGCAGAGGACACTACATAACATAGGGTGAGGAGGATCCGAGCCCTACTGGATCCAGTCTTCGTTTGGTAAAGTATTGCTCATTAATTTTTTTGTAAATTCAGAGACTCAAAAGCAGTTCTTTCGATGAATACATGAATTTTCAACAACCTATGTTGAAGTGTATGAAAATATATTTATTTATATTTTTTTTAATGGGGAGGACTTCTTTGTAAAAGCCCGAAAGGTTTGCTTTAGTCCTCCTCCCTGTTGTAATGTTAATAGTAACTATTGGACAATATTTTGCTATCTTTAATCATGGGAAATAAAACAATAACCACAATCATGCGTGAAAGCTTTGAGGATTTATCTACAGGCTATATTTCACTAAAACAGCTATAGCTATAATGCGCCGATCAACTCGAAACTTCAACATCCCCCCCCCCCCCCCCGGGCAAACCCCGGGCATTTGAACTTTTGAAGATTGGATCGTTCAAATTCCCGCCCCCTAGGGCAAAAATGGTGTTCAAATGCCCTACATTATCTTCGGATTCGTCTGTCAAATGCCCGTCCTAAAGAACAATCGTTGTCGGCTCCTGTCATGAGTTACTACAAAAACCACAACTTTAACATTGAAACTCATGATTGGAAATTGAATTTATTAAGTCGGACAATGTCAATCAGCAAGTGTAAACTGTTCTAACTCCGAAACACGGCAAAGGTTGTTTAACGAGAAATACATAATAACATATTTAAAATGAGTTAGCCGGCTACGTAGACTGTTCGAGTGGCAGGGTATTCTACAGTTTAAACCAAAGCGGCAGTTTTTCATTCGACAATATTTTTCTTTTCTTTAACTGTTCACTGCTGTTTCATGGCTATTCTAAAAACCTCTGCAGACACAAATGCATAGAAATACATATTAATTAGTTAGCCGGCTACGTAGAATGTTGTTCGAGTGGCAGGATATTCTGCAATTTAAGGCAAAGCGGTTTTTCATTCGACAGTGTTTATTTCTTTTACTACTCACTGCGGGACAAAGCCGCAGCTTGACTCCTTGTATAAATAATCTACATCGTTTACATACGATCTATGAAGATAATTAATATTTAAGCACTCTCACTTTTGAAGACCTTTTTTGGTAAGCTTTCATTGTAATGCTGTATCTCTTCTAGCTGTTAGCGACTTCGGCGACCTCCCAAAAAAGCGATTTGAAACCTGACACTTCCGGTTCAATTTTCCCCACCCCACCCAGGCAAGGTCAAATTCCCCACCCCCGGGAAGGCCTTACCCGTCAAATTCCCCACTCCCGGGCACAGAAAATAGTCAAATGCCCGGGGTTTGCCCGGGGGGGGGGTATGTTGAAGTTTCGATTTGATCGGCGCATAAGTGCTTGAAAACTTGCTTTACCAGGAACTACAAAATTTTAAAACTTTCCCCATTTCCCCCATAGCCTACCTTACTTGGTTCTTGTTGCCATGAAGTGGACTACAATACATGTAAGTTAATTTAGTAACATTGTTTTGGTAATTGAAAGCATTTAGTATTTAACATATGTGGCTAGTTTAAAAATTTAAACTTTTTACAGTATTTGATAACATCATAGGGGTAATGTAACAAAAGTATAATTTCATACATGTATTTACTGAACAGATGAGAAATCATGCTAAATGTGCACCCAAAACAAATCAGTAATGACTGGCGTCTAATTGCTCCATACAGTATCACTTATTATGCTTGATCAAAAATAAGGTAAATTAGAGTGAAATACATGTAGGATGACATGACATGTCATAATATCTTTCTTGCAAGTAAGACCCTAAGAAAATTATATAGAGAATATTACCGGTACATGTATTTAATGTTGATATTGGATCTTGTTGATAATATTGATAATATTTTATTGCTTTATAGTTGGTGCAATATTATAAATCTTGGTATAACGAAATACCCCAATTTGCATGCATGATCATACTGTGGTATAAAATGATTTGGACTTTTCAAGCATTGTCATTCCAGTGAGAAACTCTATTGATCAAGTGAAGTTTGTAACAGTACTGTTGTCCTTTGATGTTATCTTAAGTCTTGTTACAATGAAATGCAGTGGTGTTAAAGCCCTTCTAATGTCTTGACATGTCTGTGATTAATGATAGAAAATATCAGAGTTAAGCGGCAATACCACTACATTCTTATTTGTATTTGTATATCGTGTACAGAATTTAAAAAAATTATATTCCAACGTTATATTAGGACACATATTACCCAGGTATTCGTTAAATTTCATGACATTGAAATTGTTTCAATATTGTAACCTTTAGGGACAATAAAAATGGCTTAATTAAATTACTGAATATATACTCGTTACTGTTATTATTATTATTATTATTATTATTATTATTATTATTATTATTATTATTATTATTATTATTAAAAAAAATATTATTATTATTATTATTCTTGTTGTTGTTGTTGTTGATTGCTAGCTTTTCTTCCCTTCAGCACCAAGGCCAAACCATGGTACTCGATCAGGTACTAAAGAATTCACTTAATTGAAAGAACCTTCCTAAGAAGCCATTCCCAGAAGAGGATTTATTTTGAAGCTCAGTGATGTTGATTGAGCCTGGGATCCTCTGAATGTACTTATCCAGCCCTTTTTGATGATGTCAAGTGCTCCTACAGAGTTTAAAAGTGTCGACGGGCCTGCACGACTCCTGCAGTTCGCTAAAAGATTGGTCTTAAAGCCTTTAAAGCTTATCTCTGCTTAACGAGACGTTAATCTTGATCATGAAGGGAAAAACTCAAATATACTGAATGGAGATTTTCTTTATGATCATTCTGAGCCGTTAGGAGAAGTTCTTCATATGCCATTGGATATGCTAGCTCTGTGGCATTTGTTTAGGTTCACCGGCTCAGGTTAACTGCAAGATATCAGACAGCGCTTAATAAATGCTATCTATGAAGACATGGGATCCGTGTATTTCTTAACTGACTCGTGATTTCATGCTTATCTGCAGTGAGATTGCAGGCTGTTCGTTTATCACGTATATGAGAGTCTAATAGATCCGTGTCTTTAGGAGACAGCGCTAAATATATGTCATCTATGAAGACATAGGATCCGTGGAATGCGTTACTCGTGATATCATTTTGATGCTATTAACCTGCGGTGAGATTGCAGGGTGTCCGCCGTTCGTTTATCACGTATATGAGAGTCTATCAGATCCACGTCTTTACAAAGTTGATTATTGCTGTCTCTCGCTTTCGAAAGCTTTGGCCTCTAGCAGTTGTTTTTCAGCTCTGTTGCTCAGTTCATGACTGAAAGACAAGTATGTTGTTCTTAGAGCTGACATGTATCTCCACTGTTTTGTGCATTAGCTCGCATCCGGCAGATATTCAAAGCTAAGACAGTCAGTAACTGTCATGGGAATCAGAGTTTAAAAGTGTTGACGGGCCTGCACGACTCCTGCAGTTCGCTAAAAGATTGGTCTTAAAGCCTTTATAGCGTATCTCTGCTTAATGAGATGTTAATCTTGATCATGAAGGGAAAAACTCAAATATACTGAATGGAGATTTTCTTTATGATCATTCTGAGCCATTAGGAGAAGTTCTTCATATGCCATTGGATATGCTAGCTCTGTGGCATTTGTTTAGGTTCACCGGCTCGGATTAATAGCAGTGAATAAAATACTGTGTATGTACACTCACCTCTTCTCTTTGCTGTTGCTTCTTCCTTTTGAGAGCAGCATTTCTATCCTTTCCATGCTGGCAGTCCAAGATCTTGTAGTCCAGGATGTAAAAGGGTACTCCAGTGAATTCTATTTTTTTACCATGGACCTCCTTTGGCTCCTCCCAATAAAGTCTGTGATTTCCTTTCCTGTAATCTAGGCACAGTGTTATAGTTTGAAAATCAATCGACCACATTGCAAGCATTGATGTCTTTATATTGGTGCCTGTTTTTATTTAAAAAAATTGTTTGAATTTTGGACATGATACCAAGACCAGAAAGGGCATGCATGTGATCATGAAAGACTACAAACTGCAATTTAATAGGAATTATGTCTCTGGTGTGTACCCAGCAAAAAATAGCATCTATGGTGACATTTGCATTTACAACTATGCAATTGTTGTATCCAGACTTCTGAAATAATCCAACCACATTAACAATTTGAGTAAACCTAATCAGAAGTTTTCCTCTTTTTTTTTTCAACCATTTGATCCTTTCATCAGCCTCTCCAGGGCATGGCAATGGGAAGGGGGGGGGGGGGGGCTGGGGTGGATTTGTTGTAAGGGGCATTCTCCTGGGATTGAATCTGTAAAGTCACCAAAGATTCTAATAACAAAAGAGCACTGTCCAGAGTGAAGTTCCTAATTTTCACTAACACTTTATTCATCTAATTGAAGTTTTGTGTATGTGAGGAACTCCATAATTCAAAAAAAGGATCACAACATGTTAAGTTAAAGGAAGGATTGTGTTGTTATTGTTGTAAGAAGTGTCTCAGTGTCATCCTGTGGATTCTAAATCCATTGATTTTCTTTTTTAATTATTATTATTCCAAAGGTTAGATCCCCACATTTGCAGCAATTGACAGGACTCAGCAGAACTGTATTATGGGGGCAAAAGTTAACCAAAAATTAATAAATATTAACTCACCATGACTTCCAAAGTTACCAGTACCCTTGTAACAGGAAAACTTTACAGTATTTTTCGTTTCAAAGCTTGAAATTAGCTTTGCGACCTGATCCATAGAAGAAACGTAGCAGGTTCTTTCGGGAATTTGTTCGCAAGGAGCACAGTCATCATAATTTTCTTCCATTATCAAGACGCGAGCTACGCAAAGGTAAATTACAACTCAAATCTCCCGCCAGATTTTCTCGGGTTCCCGCTAATATAGGCAGTTCAGCGGAAGAAGGGAGTTAAAAATTAACAGCCAAAAGCAAGCCCAAGTAGGGGAAGGGATGGTAATTGCTACTCTTCCCAAATATCGGTCAAAGAACACAAAAAAGGCGCACGCGTTGTGTTTGACATAATCCCGCTTTATTTGACCTGCAACGAAAAATCACTTGTTGTTTATGATTTATTTCTGCAAATGCCACTACACGTCACCCTCACCCTATTATGTAGTGCAAAAACAGTACAAAGAAGTATTAAACATCGAGTTAAGTAGGCTTTTATTTTCGTGAAAGATGTAAACAGTTTTATCAGGTGTTGAAAATTCATATAACAGCATATGTTCATGTATTCATCGAAAGAACTGCTTTTGAGTCAAATAATTAATGAGCAATACTTTTCCAAACGAAGACTGGATCCAGTTGGGCTCGGATCCTCCTCACCCTATGTTATGCAGTGTCCTCTGCAACAGTACAAAGAAGTAACATCGAGTGAAGCGGTGGGCAAAGATAAAATGGTAAAGGCATGTAAACATTCATCCACTCCTCGAAAAAATCTGCTTTGTCAGTCCTTCAGTGTGTAAACTGAGGAATAGTTGTCCCAACAGAGCTGGCCGCCGGCAAATTTATCACACAATGCAAAGGATAATAAAGCACTTCAGCGCCATATTTGTTTATTTCGTGAAAGCAGTCGGACGATGACGTCACAAGGACGATCGGAAAATTCCGATCAGTCGGGACCGCTTCACCCTATGTTACCTAATGCCGACCCGTTTTGTCTCTTACGTTGTCTTCCCCTGTCCCATAAGGCATTGCGTCCTTTTTTTTTTACCACGAGTCATATATTTCACCATTAAATATTTCTCTCTCCGTCAAAAGAAACTTATTACCGGATTCCAGGTTCCTATTTTTGGTGCTGCCCCTGCAGTTTTTTACTGTTCCTGATTTCAAAGTTCTTGTTGTCCTATCTAATGTCACACTGATGTCAACTGTCAAGCTTCCAGCGCACTGACGAAGCCTAGACGGCCTTTAAAGAACTAATTGTAATCTTGCACTTTTTTAATTTTCTAGTATAATTTATTCCTTTTTTTTATTTATACAAAAGGTACAAAAACGAAAAGACAGAAAAGGTCATCTGGTGGAAACCAGTTCCGAAAGCAGCTCTCAAAAAGGGAAGGTATTCCTTCGTTTCCACCATCGACGTCATCTGAGGACGAAGAAAGGTCCATTGTTACAACTAATAAGCAGCTGAAACAGTTGGTATGCCGTGCGTCTGGCCACCAGGGAGAAAGTACCCCTTTTCTTTATCACTACCCAGGCCAACAGTGTGGTGGAATAGCATTGACTGCTCTCCTCTACAGCACCATACATTCAATCAACAGTTGGAAAGTGTCAGACTTGGACAAATTGTTGGTAGTGGGAGACAGACTTCACTTTTTTCAAGTTTGTTGTCTGAGATTCAAAATTGGCAGCACTCAAAAGTTAACCGTGGACGAGCTGCCAACGAAGCTGGTGGCTTTCAATTATGAATTCCATCTTGAGACAGACGTTGTTGTTGGTACCACAAGTCGAGAAGCGAAACGAAACGAAAATGGCTCACTCGTGCTGGAGACGGTCCTGGATGACTGCGTCCAGAACAATTCCTTTGGGATTGTTCTTCGATTCCAATATTACTGTGTTGCTTGTGTTAACAGTTTTAGTGAATGGTTTCTTTTTGATTCGCATGCAAGGAGCAGTAACGGTATGGTTTGCGGAAATGGGAAAGCCATCCTATTAAACTTTCCTAATTCTGCAGCACTTGCATCACACATAAGTGAATTCCAAAGTAACACGGCTGATACATCATTTGAAGCATTGGTGTTGAGGAAGATGTCCAGGAAAACCACCAGCAGCCAAGATGAAATGCGCGTCACATTTGTACCTTCTGTCGTGCTTGTTAGGTACACTTCTAAGTTTGGATATGTCGAACTTGACAGTGGCAATCTCCAAAACTTAGAACATGGTTACCTAATTGATGACAACCTAATGGACTTTGTATTGTTGTCCAAAGCTGAGGAAAAGAGTGCCGACTTTCCCGATAATTCCGTTTACATTTTTAGCTCTTGCTTTTACAAAAAGCTCACAGACTTTGATCCTAATGGGATCAGAAACTGGACCAAACGTGTAAATATATTCCACAAGGATTTTGTTGTTATTCCAGTTTGTACGGGATGTCACTGTTTATTGTTGATCGTAAAAATGAACAACGGAACCGATGTCTCCGTGCTGCTATTTGACTCGGCAAATCAATCATCAAAAAGGTCAGGCTTGACACGGCATCCATCTGTTGAGCGCATGGTTAAAAATTACCTACAAGATGAATGGGCTGCAAAATCAAAACACCAGCCGAAGTCAAGAAAAATTACATTTGATGAAGTGCAGTACCCTAATTGCCCCCAGCAGCCAAATTCAACGGACTGTGGTGTTTACGCTATGAAGGTTTTTGTGGAATTTTTGAAAGATCTTCCGTCAAAGCAGTGCCCCCATTAGACACCGAAGTTCGGTCATGATGCAGTTATGCAACTGCGCACTGACATTATGTTCCGAATACAAGAACTTGCTTCGCAGGATAAACTTACAGGCAGTCAATAATGATAGGTTAATCATAATTAAATAAAAAATAGGGACCTTCAGATTTGAATGAGTACGAGATTGAGTACGATTACAACTTTTCAAAACTAGTTTGCGTGGTTTAGATAACCGCTTGTCACACCAATCTTGTTTCTTGGGTCTTCTTATTTGCTAGTAAACAACGTGAAGAGGGGAGAGGAACGGTTTAGGGAGGAGGGAGAGACGGCCAAAAAAGATAGGGAGGAGGGAGAAAGGAAGCAAAAAAATAGGGAGACGGGAGAACCAGCATAAAAGGGGAGGACGGAGAATCTTCTTTAAATAAATGTGGCATGAATGTTTAAGGCCTTAGTAGCTCTTAATTCAAGGACCTTACTGACTCATTTACTCAACTGCAAGTTAAAATGTATGTAAGACTTCTCGCATGTAGTCTCAACAATTTCTTGCCCTTCCCTTGTGAGTCTTGTAAGATCATCATTTGTTCACCGTACCCAGTCTTGGCCGAGCGGTAACGACAGCACTCGGATCTGTCTGATTTCCGGGCTTTTGTGACTTCTTTTGTTTGGTGTCGGTTTTGGCGAATCTGAAGTTTTCGGAGTTTTTGAGTATCACGGTGAGTGTATGTTATTTTTATGTGAAAGCCGTTTACGGTGTTACTGAAGATTGATTTAAAATTGAATCACAAAAGTCTCCTTAAACGGCTGCACACCTCACTTTCTACGGAAAGAGGCCATCCTTCACAATCATTCCTCAAAACCTTAACACAGTAGCAACTGATGAGATTCACTGACAGAATCGAAACTGCAGTCTTGCTTGATAGTTACTATGGAGGAAAATAACATTATGAATGAAGAAGGACCACTCACTGCATCCACATCAGTGCTTCCAAAAGACATTACCGCAATCAAACTTCGCAGAATTCAACGACTTGAATCGCGGAAAAGCACTGATGCAAAACAAACTACGAGTAAGGCACTCTATGCGGTCCATCTGAACCGAAACTAAATGAACATATGGAAAAAATTTCAAACATCCAAATCACTTTCCTTTACACATGTGTACACAAGGGCGAAAGATTAAAAAAAAAGGAATCAATTTTTGACGTGCGCACGCACTTCAAACCGACAGAAACTTTCCAGTACAGTCTTTGTGAAAAGCGAAGCCTTAAGACTTCTAAAAAAACACTTCAAAAAGAACATTTGAAGAAAATATTACTCTTTTTAATCAGAGACTACGCTACAGAGGTTACCCCGATAACCTTACAGATAAAACTCTCTCAGAAGTCATTTCCACCGAAAGAATGCCGGCCCTACAAAACAAACAAAAAAGGCGCAAAAACATTTTGCCCTTTGTTACAGAATATCGCCCTTCTGTGCCTAATCTAAAAACCATTCAGATGAGTAAATGGCACTTGATAGAAAGACAAAATCTTCTAAGAGAGATCTACAAAGACTTACTTTCGTACAGAAAACGGAGATCTTAGAAAGACGTACTCGTGAGAGCAAATTAGCTTTGAAGATCATATTCTTCCTATCTCGACCAATAGGAGCCGTGTTTGGCCTGTAATCATTATTTTACCATCTTTACACGATAGTAATATGTTGTAAACATGAAAGCTTCAAGCTTACGTGACAAAACCGAAAGGTAGTATGGGAAGAACAAGATATAACGACATAACAAACGTGTTTCGTATGTTTTCCTTCTTTTTAAGACGTGTGGAAACGAGGCACTGCGGTTAAGTAGCAAATAAAATAAGCCTCTTAAAAGACTTATCAGGGAGAAAGGTGAAAAATCAGGGAGGAGGGAGAAACGGCGGAAAAAATTAGGGAGGAGGGAGAAAAATAGGGAAAAAAATAGGGAGAAAAGAAATTTAACTGCCCGTTCCTCTCCCCTCCGTGAAGGAGCGAGAGTTCTGGGGATGTGACTGATTTGAAATTTAAAAGTTGCATTGAATCTTGTACTCGTACTCTGATCTGAAGGGGCCTACTAGCCTGCAATGCAGGCGTATTTTTGGAGCGGGAGCGCTGAATAATCCTTCGTTGCTGTCATCTTGGGCGAGGAAGCGCGAGAGGGCTGGAGCGAGTCAAAAGTGACCCTAAGGGAGAGGACGACTGGCGAACTAAATTTATTATTCAGCGCTCGCCCATGAAAAACGCCTGCACTGCAGGCTAGGGGCCTACTAAATCGTTGAAGGGGCTATGTCACGCAATGTGCGGGTAATAATCGCAAGGTGTCAATATAATGGAATAAAACATCACAATAACCAATTTAAACTATAGAGTAACATCAAAGAAATACAACAAAGCCAAGAGCAGGAAAGAGTTATATGGCCAAAAACTGATTGCTTGTAGGTAACACTCAATGAAATGGCGGTCCGACTTTGTTCAAGATACGTAAAATTCGCCTGGATAATTATTTGTATTCCTCAGATTCATTCTTGTCATGTACAATGATTGTACTGGTCAAGGAATTCAACATTACCATTTTCGCCATTATTAGTTTGTGGTCAATTAAAAATTTATTCGAAGCTCCCAAACTACCGTGACACAGCCCCTTTAATTTTATGTTACTTAAGCACAGGATGTCGCTTCAAAGGTCGTGTGAAGAAATTGCTGATTGAATGGAATACTCGCGCGATCCAATTCTTTTGTTTATGTTGGTGTTACTATCAAAAGCTAGCCATTTTGTGATTACATTTCAAAATGCATGTTTCAATGATATTATTTAAGTAGGGAGTAAGGGCACCTAATCTCAAAATATGTCTTGAGATAAATCAAAATCTGCTCAGGTTGCAAAGATATACTTCTTTTTTTTTTGGTACATTCACTTTTACCCTACCTGCCCTCGTTTGGTCGGTCATGAGTCAAATGATTACCAGTGCTTAATAGGTGAAGTAAAGTGGATTTTCCAGGAAGGAACGAAACGTGAACGAAAAAAGGTTCTAAAACGAATCAGGAATGTGCATAGAATTACCCTAGCCAAAAGCAGTTTTTGAGATTTAAGCACTTTGTGGTTATAAGCTTCAAGCAGTCATGGAAAGACTGCAAGGTAATAATTATGGGTGGCTGCAAAACATTCTACTATTTCGCGGCTGTCAGAAGTTTGACCGCGCCTATGAATTATCCACCTGTTGGTCAAACCTGTTAGGAATGACTTAGTGATGGATAGGAATCATCTGCTTCGCAGTGTTAATCATCATTTGATTTTCAGTAATTTCTCTGAAATAAGTTTTCTAACTTGTAAATAGAGTACTGTATCATGCACATCCAACCGCGTATTTTAATTTTTGTTTGGCTGCTTCAACCAAGTAGATAAAATGGTGATTGCAAAAAAAATAAGCATTTAACAAGAAAACCAACATCTGCAACATTCTTATAGGATATTCATTTCTAAGCTTTTGAAATTTAGCATAAGTTTTTAGAAGGAAAGGTGCTTTTGAATCAGAATCTCACCTTGCATTCTTGTCATTTAAGATGGAAGGTTTCATATAACAACGTCCATCGAAATAGCAGTATGGAGATCTTTATCACACTGGTGTTAAATTTAATGTAAAAAAAAAACAAAGAAAAAAAAAAGAATTTCGGAGAGTAAAAATGGGAACGAATTTGCAACCCTGAAAAGATCATTTTTATGACAAGAGTATTCTATGACTAGAGCATTTTTCATGTTTATCAGGTTTATCTTCTTAAACATCAGTTAGGTTTTGCGTTAAAATAAAGTTCAACGTCCGGAGTTTGTGGCACAGATATGGTCCTTCATTGTTTAAGAGACGCTTTTAAAAGGGAGGAAAAAATTCCTCACCATATACCATTTGACTTGTAGACTTGGAACATCTTTTTTGTTTCTTAATCTGACTGAAATGACTTGTAATAGTCGTTTTTCAAATTGTTGTTTACTGTTATACTCATTTGACACAAATACTTTAAAGTGGCAAACAGTGTGTATAACTGGGGAGTATATTTTGCTGAGAAAATAAAACTCTTTGTAATTAACAACTGTTTATGATTGCACTGTAACATTATACTCGGAATCTAAGCTTATTACAGTGCAGCAAACTCAACCAGGGCCACCGATAAAACCGACACTTTGAAATTTAAATAAATGTTCTCGTTTTTGATTGGTTTACAAACTACCAAAACCAAAGACTCCTTTGTTGTAAACGTGACCTGTGATTGGGTGGCCCCGGTTGAGTTCGTTGCACTGTCAACCTCGAATTCCAAGGAACGAAATACTAGTAGCGGCAGCTGGAAAAGTTGTTCATCGGCTACCTAAGCTGAACAACCTGGGGAGCTCGGGGGTCACGTATAAAATAAATAATTAAAATAATTCACTTTCTTAAGGGTCAATGTATTTAGCACATAGCACTAATTGGGGACATTTTTGAAGTCGGAAAAAAAAGCAAAATCTATAAAACAAATTACAGCATTTTACAGCTTTTTTACCCAATGACCCGGCCTGTGAATGGCTGCAAGGCTGCCGGTGACCTTGTACTGATACAGATATCATTTTTGTTGTGACATTTACTAGCAAAGAGGTTTTTATTAAAACAAGGTCACCAGCTGCCTCGCTTCCAACCATTAGCCAGGTAATACAGCCACAGCTGTAAAATGGTCTATTCGTCAGTCTAGAAGAAGTACTTCATCTTTTTAAAGGTAGTTGGTTGGATCTGTTTGGGGGTGACCTGGGTCACATGATAGGGCACAACTTAAAAATAGGGTGACGTCACCTATTTTGGGAAGCAGTAGAAACCTGGAAAAAAAATAACAATATATTTCTTTCCGAAAAAGGCCATATACATTTTATAATAAATGCATTGGTTCAAAAGTTTATAACGTTTTGAAGGATTTTTAATAACCCATGGTGTGAGAACACTTTTATTACGTCCTGTCCATTGCAAAAAACAAAGCGCTGTAAAATCACCTAAAAATTTAAAGTTCGTGCTTTGTGAGTGTGGTAGACGGGTTAAAAATGGCGTAGTGTTCGCTTCCCTCACCATAACCTGCCGTGAGGTACCCTAATTAACAATCCCTTGTGAGGAAGCGGAAGACAGGATGCTAGACGCTAGGTTTTTAAAGTTAAAGTGAAAGTATTAAGACCCAACACTTGCTTGCTACGTTTTTACAAGGAAACAGATGCCTTGTCGCTGGCACCGGCTTTGCCTAAAATCTCTAGACGAAAGACGCAGAAAATTTTAGAGAGCTAATCTTGCCCTTAAAAGTTAGGAAATGCTAGCTCTAAACTGTTCATAATTACAGAAAGTTCCAGTGTCTCGAAAATCGTAGGCGAAGTAAGGGGAAAGTTTCCGAAAATCATAGATATTTGAAACAGCCACAGCCGGACATATCGGAAATTTTAGCTGTTCTCGAGCCATCGAAAATTCTAGCCAACCTTTTAACCTTACAAAAATCGAACTTATATTTACAAAAGGAAATAAAGATTATATAAAGTGAAGAACGAACAGCGGATGATCCAAATTCGGGCGCGATTTCAACAGATTGTTCCACCACAAGGTCGCATCGGATTTAGTGTCGACCCGTACAATTCATTTTTGAGACGGTCTGCTCGCGCATGCGCTTGACCGTGAACTAATCACAAGTGTGTTTTTCCCCCTAGCTTCTCATACTTTTGATCATTGCCTGATCATTTTGTTGAAATAAACAACGAGGTATTTCTCTATTCATTTTGTGAGTTTTAGCATGTACCTCAAGACGTACCACTTGGAAGACAGCTGTTCATGTTATATGTAGATGCAACTCATTAAGACAGTCAGATGTGAGCGCTAGCCGAAAGGGGTCTGCCTAATACGGTCTAGGGGCCGGCTTATCCCTCCCTCTTTGTCGGACTGAGCACAAGACCATCTCCGCTGGCATAAGAGACCTGCGGTGTCAGAGGTTTCTTTTGTCAGGACTGTTGTATTATTTCAGAATAAAAAGTAGAGAGATTAAAACATGACGTTTCGGCGACAACATGTAACATGATGATCACATTAACAGGATGATTACATTGACTTTCAGGCCTTCTTTGCGAAGAGAAATAAGCGCGCGGTCAGTGGATCAGCGATTCAGGCGATCGACAGAACGGTATCAGTTGTGACTTTGCTGGGGAGCGAATGGACCTGACAGGAAAACAACTTAAAGGTCTCAGTAAGTCTTGAACAATCATGTTTTATTTTATGTTGTTTCTTTCAATTTCACTGTCGTGTTTGCTTTAGATCGAGAACGAAATATTTTCGAATTAGCGATGTCATTGATTATTCTAGCTGTGAAGTTGTTCGTTTCAAGAACCATCGCTTAACTTATGTTGTTATTTTCGCACTTCTTTGTGAGAAAACTTCCTTTCAGTTAAATACCGTAAGGTTACCTAGCTAATCAACACAATTAGACTTTCCGCGAATGCCTTAAGGTGGAGTTCCACTGTCGCGTAAATTTTACCTGTGTACAGACGTGAATTAAGCTGGCTTTACGTACGTAAATAGAATAAGACGCGATGTATGAGCGGCGTGCATAAACGTAAAAAGTTGAACAGCATTCAACTTTTTACGTTTACGCACGCGACTCATACATAATC
Source organism: Pavona decussata (assembly GCF_977016875.1). Lineage (NCBI taxonomy): Eukaryota > Metazoa > Cnidaria > Anthozoa > Scleractinia > Agariciidae > Pavona > Pavona decussata. The sequence continues at coordinate 376,228 of NW_028145516.1, read as the reverse complement.
GCTTCTTATTTTATTTACGTACGTAAAGCCAGCTCAATGCACGTCTGTACGCACGTAAAATTTACGCGACAGTGGAAATCCACCTTTAAGAAGTTGAACAGCACTCAACTTTTTGCTCATACATCGCTTCTTATTCTATTTACGTACGTAAAAACCAGCTAAATTCATTTCTGTACGCACGTGAAATTTACGCGACAGTGGAAATCCACCTAGTCTGACGATGATATAGAATTATATCGAAATATAACTGAAACAAACCACCGTTTCCTTGCATTTATTGCCTAAATATTAGTCAAAATGCACTTATTCGGTTTAACTTTCGTTCTATTTCTCCTGAAATTATCAGCCGGTAATGGTTTCTGGAAATCCACCTTTAGTTACTTTCTAGAATAGGCCTTGTCACGGTTTTCGACGCCATTTTGACGGGTAAGCAAACGGGCTTGAAATAACAATGTTTGTATGGAAATCCGATGTCAATTAATTTCCATAAAACATCGCTTCTGAATAATTCATGAATTGGAAACTTTTGGCACTAGAAAAAGGATTTTAAGAAAAAAATTGGACGGATGTAACCGTGACGGAAAGCGTCCAGTCGTGTTTTGATCTTTCCATACATTTCCCTGTATTTTTTCCCGCGAACTATTTTTAGTAGCAGCTACGTTAGCTTTTATGCACAAGCTGTTTACTACTTCACCGTGTTCTGACCTGTATTTTGTACAACCTGTTTTAAGCGGTCACTTAGCCATTCCCCGGCCGAGGGTGACCGCTTAATACACAAAAAGTTGCTTCTAAGATGTTTACGGTCTTTTTATGGAGTTAACATCTTGTTTAGCTTGAAGCAAATATTGTCTCTCATTTTAAAACACAGTCTATGCACTGCTGCAAACAAAGGGAGAAAACTGACTGAGCCTCCACAGTTCAAACGCACTATATCAGTGGAGCGAAGCATTTGCAAAAACACAGTCGTTATTTAAATACAATTCAAGCCTTTTCAGTATTACTGTGACACGTTGCATAGCTCTATAACACGCTACAACGATTATTAGAGAACTAAAAAACCGAATAGCCGTGCCAAGAAACACAACTTCTTGTGACAAACACTAATATGCGGGCCCGGCATTGCAGCAATTACAGAATGAAGCTCATTGCACGATACAAGCAATGATTAATTCCTGTCCTAACATTACACAAATCTCAACAAGAAAGGCAGTTAAAACTATCAAGCACTTAAAAGAGCCAAGCCAAACCCAGCTGAAATGCCCTATGTGGTATAAAAAAAACGTCGTTGAACACACGGAATAAGAGGTCATATTCAAAACGAAGAGAATTCAAAAGAGGAAACTGAAAAGTCATTAGGTGAAAATGACCTGTCGGATGATGAACATATGATGGTTAAATCCAAACCCGCTACAAATACTTGCGAGCAGCGCAGGCTTTTAAAACCAATTTATCCCTTAAAAAAAGCTACTTGTATAAGCTAGATTTAAAAAGGCTAAAACACGCGCCAGAAAGTGACGTAGGCTTGTCAGTCTTTATTTACACACCGAATTCTAAACCATAGGCAGCCCAAACTGACAAAATCATTATTTTCATAAGAAAACTGGTTATTGGTACTGGCTTTTGCTTCAAAAGATTTTCCAAAATAGTCATTTGGAATTCACATTGAAGGAATATTTTTTCAGTCAATTAGTCGATTTTCTTGTGATCAGTGTGATGTTAGAAACAAATTGAGTTTTCCTGGAGGGGGCAGCTGCCCCCTCTGCCCCCGCGCTATGTACGGCCCTGTAAAATCTCCACAGTACTTTTTATAAGAAAAGTAACGGGACAAGATAGGAGAATTTTTTCTTTGATATTAGAGGTCCTGTATTAAGCAGTCAACCTGTATTAAGCGGTATTAGCTAAGCAGTACTAGCTAACCTTCATGAATGGCTCAATGTAAATAAGCTCAGCCTGAATATTGCCAAAACGGAATTAATGTTAATAGGCTCACGGCAGAGAGTGGCTAGTACTACAAGTGGCCTTTCACTTACTGTACAAATTGAAGGTCACGAAATTGATAGAGTGCCCCACACCAAATCCTTAGGACTTTACATCGATCAAAAGGTGCACTTAAAAAACTGAGGCCGTTCATTTGCGACGATACAGCAATATTACTATATAGAGCCCTTATTGAACCATATTTTGATTATTACTGTCCTGTGTGGGACGGTCTCAGGAACGAATTAGCTGACAAATTACAAAAACTACAAAATCGCACCATTCAGGTCATAACAAAGTCAGATTACTATTCTAGCGCTACCGCCCTACGCGGTAAGCCGGGATGGGATAATCTCTGTACCAGAAGGAAGAGGCAAAAATTGAAAATCATGTTTAAAACTTGAAATGATCAGTCTCCGGAATACCTGAAAGGCCTATTTAAGCCCTTCAGCACGGACTATGGACTTAGAAATAGTGACAACAAATGGGCTCTGCCTACTTTTAAGGACGGCACCTCCTAATGCTGAGGTACTTTTGCGGAGGGGTACACTTGCCAAGCTCTACTTTTTTCCAGGTATTCCATCCGCCTCACTCACAATTTTCACAATAAATGACTGACTGCAACTCATGGATTCGAACTGCGGCGTTTTAAGCTTCCTTGCTTGCACATTATTTTAACTAATAATTAATTTAATTCTATATATCACCACCACAGCATTGTAAGAATCAACCATGTACGTTGAAAAAAAGCACAAAAAAAAGATTGATATTATCACGGATGGAACGTGTTCCGGTGCACCTTGGATCGGTACAAATTTTGTATCCGGCGATCGACCGGCCTAGATCGGAACCAAAACGTAAACGTTTCGTCAAACATTTACGTGAAAACCCAGTGATAAGCTGAAGGGATCCAAAATCGTACGCAGTGCCCCTAGAGTAGGAACAAAACTTGCGCGGAAGTTGGTGCAGCAGGCGAAGAGAAGGGATTCCAAACTGGAGTAAGTTTATATGGGTATGTGCTGCTGTGAAGGGTGTGGTTTTCAAGCAGTTTAGTTCTGGATAGGGGTGAAAGTATAGAGGGTAGAGAGTCTTAGACTAGAATAGGGTATCATTTTCCAGGAAGCTGATCAATTCCTTGACGAATTTAGTCTAGACAAGGTTTGCCGGGAATTGACACTTCTAAATCGTGTCAGTCTAGTTGTTGTTGAACACGAAGATTTTGTTTTGGCTTGACTGCGATAGTGACCGAGTTTCTGGAAAAAAGTGAGTGGGATAGAGAAGGGAGTTTTGGTCTTTACTCTAGTATAGGTTTGTAAACGGCAGCTGAACTTGGTCTGGTTTAGGGTAAGGGTTTCAGAGTCCCAGCAGCACACCCCACCCCCCCAAATTTTAGCGTACCCCCCCCCCCCCTCCCCAGGTAGGAGTAGCACTAAAAATGCACAGACAAACGGTGAATGTGAGTACAAAACAATACAAAGAATGAAAAAAATGATTGACAACGTCATAAAAATGCATGTTTATTAACTGTGCAGCAAATATTGATAAGAGAATATGATATGTACAGTATGGAGAATAGCTAGTAAGGATGTGATAATTGTGAGTTGGTAACTGGCGCAGGCTTTTTGGAATAGATTAAGCACTTGGTGGTGTGATCTCCGTGGTATAAATTTGAGTTTATCTTTAAAAGATGTTGTAGTTGTCATTCCTCATAAAAATGATCTTTTTAATTACTTGAAAATTCCTGGTAAAACTTTGTATATGGGAATGTAGAAGGAGCAAATCCTTTCCAAAATTTAATTTGTTCCTGCACAAGATAAACCAAACAAGAAAATGAAAGGCTTATCGCTATACGAAATAAGAAGCCTCTTGACTTCAGAAAGAGATGGGAACCATTTACTTGTTTTTGTCATTCCTTGGAGGTAATGTGTGGACGGCCTATTCAAGACTGTAGTTCCTTTTTTTTGGTAATGAATGCTAGTTTGTAACTGTAATTAAAGTATCTGCACTGTGTCTGTGGTGTGTTGTCTTTGTCATTTGTCGTAGTGTTTAAGAAATAATAATAACATTAACATCTTTCAAATAGTTTGGTGGGAGTGATTGTAATTAATTTGTAATTTAGTCTATTCCTACATAATTGTAACTATGCAATGGTATTTTTTATGTGATTGTAAATATGAAATGAGTTTCAAAATGGCAAATATATGCAATAATACAATCATTATGCAAATGGTTAACAGTTTTTAAAGCATTCTCAATTAAAAAAATTAAAACTGTGCGTTGGGTGTTCGACTGGAAAAAAGCATGTGATATAAAATTCGGTGATATACCCTGGCGATATCAGAGACCTATAACAACCATGACCGCTGATGCCAATGAAACTGTGAATTGCGCGGCCTTTTACTATTAATTAAAGTTTGGGACTCGCCTGTTTTCTTTGACAATAGAACTATGTGGCTGCTCTACCTCAATAAAACCTCAGCAAATGTGATACATGTAGTATACATTTTCTACTAAAAGGTACTCAAAAGATTACTTATTTACAAAAAATTCAAGTTTCTTAGAAAGTTACAAAAATCCACAATACCCAGATGAATATCTACTCTCTTTGGCCATCTTAGTGGACAGTCTGGTGATGATTCAGTTTGAAATTGGTAGTTTCGGCATTTGCTACTTCCAGATGGTCACTACTTTCCGGTGGGTGTTGCTAATTGGTTATAATGGCCAGTTATGCTGTTCATGTATCTTCTGAAACATTATCAGTGACATAATTCATGTGGTCATCATAGTGTTCAAGCAGGACAGCCTCGCTGTTAAATTCTTTCTGGCAAATCCAGCAGCTATGTGAGTTAACTTCATTTGACTTGTGCTCCTGCAAAGATGATCCTGACCCCATTTTCCCTTCTCTCTCATTGTGTTTGCATCTGCTGGTCTTCCCGTCTGTATGCACCTTTTTATGCCTCGTAAGACTCCTTGCTTCACTATAACACTTGCCGCACTGTTTACACTGAAATGGCCCCACTTCTTTGTTTTGGTGGTTTATTTCATGTCTACGCAGTTTTCGTGTGCTAGTGAAACATTTCCCACACAGACTACATTCATGAAGCTTCTTTTCTGCGTGTAATTTCTCGTGCCTCTTAACACTGTATGATTCTGTAAAACCCTTGCCACACTGATTGCATTTAAACGGCCTCTCCTTTGTAACACTATGTATTTTTTGATGGCGACGAAGATGACTCGCATCGCCAAAACACTTGTTACACAGTTTGCAATGATATGGCTTGTACCCCATGTGGGATCTTTCATGGCGATGACAGTTTCCTGAAAAACTGAAACACTTCCCACAAAATTTACATTTATGTGGCTTCACTCCACTGTGTGTTCTTTCATGAAGCTGAAGATTAGCATTTTGACTGAAACACTTGTTGCACTCCTTACACTTGTAAGGCTTTTCTCCTGAGTGTGTTCTTGCATGTTTCTGAAAGGACTCCAGTTGTCTGAAACACTTGCCACAATCCTGGCACATGTATGGTCTTTCACCCGTGTGAATTCTGTTATGTCTTTTTAAACCCTGTGCTTGGGCAAACGATTTGCCACAAAGCTGGCAAGCATATGGTCTTTCCCCAGCGTGTGCTCTTTCATGTCGGCGAAGATTTTCCATTTGACTAAAACATTTACCACATTGCTTGCACTGAAATGGCTTTTCTCCTGTATGCTTCTTTTCATGTCGGCTAAGATGTGCATTGTGTTTAAAAATCTTGCCACATTGCTGGCATGTAAACAACTTTTTCTGTGTGTGTGTGTCTTCATGTTGAAAGGCTTCTCTTCCTTGAATGAAAGGTTGAGTGCAGTTTTGAGGCATTTTGTGATTCACTAAAAAAAAGTAAAATATCAATGAAAATCATTCATCATATATATCTAGTCTACATTTAACACATGTTTGCTCATGTACTCAATTTCATGCTAAGTATAAGCTTTATGAATTCTGTACCTATAAAAAATTGCACATATACGTATAAACAGGTCTTTGTAGCCCGCTCATGTACCCTGCATATTGACTTGTTTTCCCTGGATATGAGATTGCAGGGTATTCTGCTGACTGATGTTTCAATAGCGCTGCGCACAGATGACGTCACGAATTTGAGACCCCTACCGTGACTCAGACAAACAAACAGCTTCACTTGCCATTTCTGTGAGAGCGTAATGTGAAAATACGCCGCTCGCGAGTACTTCTGTTTGCTCTTTTACGGTTCTTACTGAAGACTACGGCGTTGCAAGCTCAAAATTTGCAAAGGATCCCGAAGATTATTATACTGTGGAACAACTGAGAAGGTGGTTTAAGTGTAGAGGCTTAAAACAGACAGAAAACACGAGGTGCTTTTGGGACGTGTGAGACCATTGTCTAAAATGCCACAGAATTTACTAACGGCCGAAGGACTCATAGCAGCCCCTGGCCAGAGCAACGCAGAAGAATTGCCTAACCATTCGATGGCATAATTAAAATACAGGAGGAAAATACTAAGCTCCCGCAACACAAACCTCACAGTTACAGAGCGGAGTGATAACAAAAACACAGCAATGAAACATATATTACTTTCTTCTAAAAAACACAGCCGTAATTAAAGCGGCCTTTAGCCCTCAATTGAACGCATTGTATAACTTTAAAAGAAGCTACAATGCTAGAGAAAGGATCAAGAGACAAATAATAAGAAACACAACATCTTGCCACAAAAGCAAATAACCGGGCCCGGCAATACAAAAGCTGCAAGATAACGATTATTTAAATACACAGTTCAAATCCTATCCATACAAAAAGAAAATGAGAGGCTATACTGTCACCAGACACACTGAAATGAGCCATACCAAGCCTGAACAAAATGCCACAAATGGCATAAGAACGACAGTCGCTTAACAGAAACAACAAGAGGTCATATACGTAGAATGACCTTTGAGGTCAAAATACAAAATATACGACACTTAAGCACATGGCTTTGTTCAGTGACTATCGCGCAAATAATCCAGCGCTAAAAGAAAATTTAAAGGGAGAGCTGCTCATTTCATGGAGAAAAGGGTGTTCTCTTAAAGACATACCCGTGAGGGCAAAACTTTTATTTAGGTTAAACCACGCACATGAGAGTCGTGCGGGCCTGTCAACCCCATTACCACCATAGGATTCGTCAAGTTCTTTAAGAGATTCAGGCCATTATTTTTTCTTGATACCTTGAATCCCTTTTGCACTCACCCCAACAGCAATGCTCAGTGCTTACCATTTTATGTCGAGTTTGGGAACAAACATCACATTTTAACAGATTTTCCAAACGTTTTGTCGGTAAAGAATAGCGAATACACGTATAGGTGGTTTTTACCTCACACATCGTCACGCAAGTGAAAAAATAAGTCAAGAAATTGATATGTTGTAGAAGAGCGATACATAAACAACATGTGAAAGCCACAGGGCTGTGCGATATCTCCTAATCGAGTTATTCGAGAAAATGTACCACCGCAATTACTGAGTTTAGTATGCAACGCTATGTTGGTGCCCCGTCTGATGGGCACCAACATGGCGGCTGGAAACCAGCAAAAACATCTGGAGTTTACCTCGGCTATTTCAAAGCCTTTCTTCTCTCTGCTGAACTTTCACACATTGACATTAACACTTCTATTACATGTTAGCTGATCAGACCTAAAAAAACACGAGGCGAATCGATGTTTTCATGTACGTGACATGTTTATAGCAGCAATCCTTCTGTCACGCACTGCGCAAAAATCTAAAATTCAAACTGCCCTATTTTCAAAACAAAGAATGCTATCCTGCTGAAAACAAGCAAGCTGATGGAAATTTAGATTTTCTTACATGTGATGAAGATAAAGACCCAAAATTGTGTTTAGTTATGAATTTCAGTTTTTTATGACGTCATGTGAAAACCAAGAATACTTCCTTTGACCGATTTGCAATGCTTGTCTGAGTCATGCGGGGGGTTCGATCTGACGTAATCTATTTTTAGAATCTGTGCGCAGCGCTATTTGTCAAGGGAACAAGTTGAGTGGATTAATACATTAAACCATCATGAATCACTTATGATCAGGCGAAAGTGAAAGAAATTCCACTCTGATTGTGACCTAAATAATGTTTATGACGCAGTCAGAGTGGGATTTCTTCCCCTTTTTCCTGATCATGGACTTAAGCACCCTTACTTCCTGAAATATACTGATATAAACATCCATAAGTCTGGTACATTTCTCTTTGGTGTAGAAGCCAAACTTCGCTGGTCTTGATTTGCTCATGTTAAAAAAGTTGCGATGGAAATAAGGTAAGCTTTACTGTCCTTTTCTATATGAAATATGTAAGATTGCAACTTCAGAAAGTTATATTACAGTAAGTCTGATCTTAAGTCTGATGTTCGTATATAAAGCATGGATCAAGAATGGTCGAATTTCCTTCACCAATTCCTGATATGAGCGAATCGGTTTAGTTGAAAAAATCTGGGTCTCTACACAACATTCAAATCGCTTGTAACATATAAGCTTACCTCTTACCTTCACTATTGAAGAAATCTTTTAGAACTGCACACTACTCGACTAACGATACTCGAACGACACCAAAGGATTGACGTATACTTCATGTTAAGGGACCATATAGTCCCCCGCTATGGAACGTCATGGTCGTTTCCGCTCCAAGGTACTGGAAACAACGTGTGTAAGTTTGTCGGCGGGACTGCACCCCCAAAGCCTCTGGAATCTTTTTGTTTCAAGGTAGATAACTGTGAATGGACTTTCTGTATTAAGCTGTTGCCCAACAATAATACTATACGTTTCAATCTCCAAGAGAGACTAGCTATACCATGGTTTGTTGAGCACCCTTCGATTCGGCCGGTTGTTCCGCCGCCTAGAGAAATTAAGACTTAAACTTAAGCTTACTGTAAGCTCGAAATATTTTAGCTGATTCATCCGCACTGAAAACTAAGAGACACCTATCATTAAAGGATTGTCATCAATACCATTTCAATAGATTTTTAGGTTTAGGGTCATTTTAGGTTTAGCTTATACATATATGTAGTACAGTAAACTTTAAGCTTATATGCTGCATCATTCAATTCCAGCAGACTGTCCGTACGCTCCCCCAACGCTCCCCCGGCCGACCCACGGTCATAAGGATATTTTGAAAACAAACCGGCAAATGCCCCACGGCCTGGACAAGTCGGTCGTTTCAAATTCTCCGCGGTACCTAACAAAAATAAGTTGATTTCTTTGTTCTTAATGGCTGGGCTAATGCCTGACCCCGGGGACAGAATTGGAATTGACTGATGCATAAATGGCTGAATGCTCACTGGTTTGTGCCTGAGGGGTAGCATGAGAGTGGTACATGTATAATAGTACTTACATAGAGTATGGGGCAGTGCAAAAAAGTCAGAAAAATGCCCCAAATTTGCCCAGTTTCAGCCTGCACTGTGAATTTTGTGCACTAGTTAAGTGTAATTTACTGCAGTTTAAGTAACTATGTATCCACATTTAATGCGTAAAATCTGCAGTGCGTACTAAAACTAGGCAAGTTTAGAGTGTTTTTCTGACTTTTTGGCCTAGAAGGTGATATATGCCCCTTTTGCAAAAAACCAATAAATAATTTATGGGTGATACAGTTAAATGCATGCACTTATTAATTTTTATCTTACAGGCCTGTAGCAAGGCTAAAACAACTGAGGGGGCTCAGCAAAATGGTTAAACAAAACTTCCCCCCCCCCCCCCCCCCCGTCACCTCCAAAAAACCAGCAGACTGATTAGGGAGTTTAAGATGTAACGAGAACATAACAAAAAAGTAGATTTAGTAAGTAAAACAATAACTTTGCACCTGCATCACACTTTTAGGTACATTTTTTTTGCTGTTTCTTTTACGTGGACTACCATGTGAAGTTTCCTAATTTCACGTTTGAAGGAGGACGTTAAGAAAAGACGACAAATTTTTCTTTCTCGTTTAACATTTGGCTTAAACCGGGCAGTAAGAATCTGACTGTGGGAGAATTTTTTCTCTGGCTCTTGAGAGGACATATTTGTGTCTCTTTCGACAACGCGCGAACACTAAATTGTTATACACTAAGTAGGTCTAAGGACATTTGTATTGCTATAACGAGCGGATGCCTTAGAAAACAAGTAGTTTATTTTAACAGCTTTTAGGGCTTAAGATTGGTTGATTTTGATCCATTTTGGTTCTTATTTCCGATTCACAAGGTAGGAGTACCTTTGTTGTTGTTGTTGTTGTTGTATAAAAAAACAAACTGTTAGCGAAGGAAACTGAAAGGTAGTAAACACATTTTTAAAGGGCTGTGATTTTGCAGCGTCAGAGTTTAAGACTGATTGCTGCACTTTAATTTGGTTTAATTATTTATTTTTTGGCAAAATGTTTTGTAGCTTCCAAAAATTCTGGGGGGCTCAAGCCCCCCCTGCCCCTCCCCCTGCTACGGGCCTGTCTTATCTAAAAGGTCGAGACGGCAGAAAACAAATCGTAATTTTTAAGAAGAAAAGGAGTGTTAGAGAGGAGTGGAGGAGTGGAGTGTTATATACATGTAGTCCTAACGGTTTTTCAAATATTCTGTAATTAACCAACGATGATGTTTGTAACATTGAAACATGTCTTGCAATTGAAGGGGTGTGTGGAAAAAAGCCCTAAGTGTCTTCTGATAAATTGCTAGATTCTCCTTCCAAATTGCCTGGTATTCACTTGTGAAACAAAACGAGAATTTGTCCTTACATCAAAAGTCACTTAGGGCCTTGTTCCACGCACGCCTTCGATTATTAAATTAAAAAATGTTGTAATCTTCTAAAAAAATACGTTTTATCTTATCTCCAAACAGGAGGAATCATGCTTAGATATTCTGTATTACTTCAGAGAAGAACACATGTGTCCAAGGCTCTTGGTTATTTTCTAAATATAAAAACAAAGGTTAGTTGCGTTGTATTATGGTTTAGTTTTAACCATTTGATCCCTTAAGCCTGTTATATTGAGCAAGCGTCATAACTCTACCAGGATGTACACTCCCTTGTTTGGTCTAAACATCCTAGACTTACCACTTGACAGGGTATGGTTGGCCCTGACGTCAGCTTTCATAAGGCAAAATCAAGAAAAAATAATTTATTGTTGCAGAGGAGTAAATTACAATGTAGGGTTTTATCCAAAAGTATCATTGGTGCCTTTTTGCCTTCAAATTGAAATTGGTCCAAATCGTCAACAACAAATTAGTTTTCCTTTTCAAAAGGAAAACTGCTTTAGTTGTTGACAACAAAATTAATGCAGCAGTTTTGTTATTGTCAACTCACTTTCTCCCATCTGTGAGTAAGTCATCGATTACCAAAGTCTACTTTTGCAGTAACCACCATTTTCTGCATGACGTACACATGCGCATTACAAGCAAGTTTCTAGGCTCCCTCAAAACATTCAGGTTTACCTTATCGAGTTAAACTTTTCGTGTGTGGAAACGCACTTCCAAACACAAATGGTTGTTGATTCAATTAAGTTGTTGATTTAAAATAGTCATTGATAGTTAACAAGTTGCTTCATCTGTGGAGGCCCTAAAGGACAGCCTTATTTAAGAATCACCTCCCTCTGCAAGCTTTCTTCAAATGCCACCCCCCTTCCCCACCCAACCCCTGGCTAATAATATTAATTTTCTGTTCAAGGTTGTTACCTACTGACTGTATTTGTTGTAATTGTTGCCTGCAGACAACCTATAGTGTCACTGGAATCAAGGCTCTCGCATCTGGAGATTGTTTAGAAATAGAATGGAAAGATGGCCACAAATCTAAGTATGTAAGGTGCAAAGTTACATACATGTACATGTAGAATTTAAAATCAAACTAACTTTTAGTTAGTGTTGCGTTATTCAGAACAGAGCAGAATAGAAAAGGTTGGGAGGTGAGGTGTGGGGGCTAGAACTTGGAGAAATATCAGTGATACCAAGAAGAGAGTGTTCCTTAGCATGTTGACCAGACTTAATGGAACTGTTGATTGGAAGATCATTTGTCAAAGCTAGTGAGCACAACATGTTTTTTTTTTTTTCATATAGACAAGAAACATTACTCCACATTGTGTGATTATACATGTACCTATAGTCAAATAACTGATAGGCAGTGTGACCCTTTAGGCAAAAGCCCGACAAAAAATGTTGGAGGTGTGGGGAGGGTGGGAGGGGCAGGGGTGGGTAGAAGGCAGAGTAGTAATACTCCTTGTAGCTTCATACTGGGCTTCCTGTGAAGGACTAGCATCCCAATCAGGGGGAGGGGAGGGGGATAGTAATACTCCCAGTTACTTCATGGTGGACATCATGTGATGGACTATCATCCCAACCAGGGAAGTAGTAATACTCCTAGTCACTTCACGTTGATTATCCCATGATGGACTATCGTTCCAACCAGGGTAGTATAGTAATACTCCAAGACACATCATGATGGACATCCTGTGATAGACTAGCATCCCACTTCTTGTTGGTTATCCTGTGATGGACTAGCAACCTATCAAGGGGGAAGTAGTTTACTCTTAGTCACTTTCCAATGCTCCTAATCACTTCTTGATGGGTGTACAGTGATTGACTAGTATCCCTATCTAATGCGTTAAGGAGCGGTATCACTGGGTGTCCTGTGATGGCCAAATATTTCATTTAGGGGCATTATAATACTCCTTGTCACTTCAGGCTGGTTATCCTGTGAGGGACTAAGCATTCCATCAAGGGGGGAGTAGTAATGATTGGAGCCATTTTATACTGGGTATCCCGTGATGGACTAAGCATTGCAGCTAAGGGTCGAAGTAGTAAGATCCAAGATCCAATGTTGAGTATCATGTGATGGATTAGCATCCTAACTGGACAGAGTAGTAATGCTTTGAGCTGCTTCATCAGTATACCTGTGATGGATAAGCATTCCATCCAGGGAAAATAGTAAAGCTCTGAGCTTTTTTTCTGCTAGGTATCCTGCAGTGATAGACTAAATCGTTTGCAGCTGGGGGGAAGTTGTAAAGATCCAAGCGGTTTCATGCTGGTTATATATCCTGTGATGGAATAGAATCCCAACTGGGGGGAGTAGTAATGCTTTGAGCTGTTTCATGCTGGGTATCCTGTGATGGATCAGCATTCTGTCCAGCGAGAGTGGTAAAGCTCTAAGCTGCTTCATGCTGGGTATCCTGTAATAGACTTCTATTCCATCCAGGACGTAATTTTTTCATGTCCGTTTTCAACTCGTTTTTGTTTCAGATTCCACAATGTTTGGTTGCGGTTTTCTTGCCAGTGTGAAAAGTGTAAGCAGGGGCATAGTGGCCAGAGAATTTTTGACATCTCATCTCTTCCAGATCAGATAACAATATCAGATTTTTCAGTTTCTAGTAAGTTTCCAGTCTGGGTACCTTCAGTTGTCAATGTTTTTAGTTGATATAGTATTATCCCCAAAATATATTTTAAATTGTTTCCCATCACCTGACCAAATATAATTTTTCAAATTAAAAGTAAAAACAATGTTTCTGATTTCATCATCTCCTTGCATTGAACATCTTGGTTGTTAAAGGTGATTGGAAAGGAAATATTTTATGGGGATGACCCCGAGATGACAAGCAGAGTTTTCTTTACGAATAAACTGGCAGGCTGACTGGTACTCGTGCAAACATTGAATACAGTCAGTCATGATTTATGATTATGTATGCAAAATAAATGGTTTACAAACGCCAGTCAGACTTCCAGTCTTTTTTTATATATAGTAAAATAAAAATGTCTGAAATGATTGCTATAGTAAGATTTCTTCCTTCCTTCCTTCCTTCCTTCCTTCCTTCCTTCCTTCCTTCCTTCCTTTCTTCCTTCCTTCCTTCCTTCCTTCCTTCCTTCCTTCCTTCCTTCCTTCCTTCCTTCCTTCCTTCCTTCCTTCCTTCCTTCCTTCCTTCCTTCCTTCCTTCCTTCCTTCCTTCCTTCCTCCCTCCCTCCCTTCCTTCTTTTCTCTCTTTTTTCCTTTCTTCCTTTCTTTCTAAGCTAGTTGAGAAATTCAAGTGTTTAAATAAGAATTGATTTGAATGTTACTACTTTGCCAAATTTTGTCTTCAGAAAATAACGAGGAGAATCGTCATTTGAACTTGGAGTTTGAAAATGACCACCAAGGAGCGATTGCCTTAAAATGGCTGAGAGAGAATTGTTACTCTGCAGCAGCAAGAGGACTTCAAAGTGAAAAGAGACTCACAAAACCACATTTAGGAGAGGTAAATTTATATGAAAATGAACAATTATTACCCACAACTCTGGAAACTACAGTTTCAAGACTTTTCTGCTGTTGATCATATGATTGCACTTGTTTTGTCATCTTTCTTTAAATGCAAAACCATAGCTATAAAGAATCTGTGTGTCATAGTTAGTTTCTAATTGAACCAGAATCAAACAGCTGCATAAAATAGCAACCAGCATCTAATTTCTCCTAAGTTTTATAATAAAACATCTAAGTGATGAGAGTAAACTAAATGACCTGACCAATGAAAACTAGGGGCCAGTTTTTTAAACAAAGTCTAACTTAAGCCGTGGCTTAAGACAATCAGTGGGCTTCCAAATCTGTTTACAGAAATACATGTTATAACATTAAGATTTAAATCTGGCGAGATGCAGATTAAAAACTGGGCAGCGATCTTTTGCCTATAGAGGGGCTACCTGCTGGAACAGACTTCCCAAAGACCTTAAAGAAGTAGTGAACTCTGGTACTTTTAAGAAGAGACTTGTAAATATGCTATTAACATAAAACTGATTTATCTTCATTTTCCTAGTAGTTAATTTCATTAGTTATTACATTTTATTCTTTCGCCTTATCTTGTAATTTTAATATATTGTGGCTGAAAAGCCCTGTAAAGGGAGCTTCAATAAATGTATGTATGTATGTATTTTATTTTAAGTAGATAAATAGTTTTCTAGTCTGGAATGAAAGCCTTCTTGCTATCGTCAACAGCAGCCAATGTTTAAATATGATTGGTGGCGAAATTGAAAACGGCTTAGAGCGTGGTTTTGTTAAACACCATCTAAACTATCTTTTAATAACTGACCTTAGGTGTTTCGATTATTAAACAAATTGTCGCAACTAGTTATTTATATATTATAATCAGAAAAATGCAGAGAACGGTAAGAGGAAAATGTATGTTAATCTAGCCAAATCAGCATGGAATGCCACAGACTCATCAAATGGTAGCTGGATTAAAGTGTATATGACAACATCTTTTATTATTTTGCTTGATCAAATGTTAAATTATGTTGTTCTCGTATATGTTGTGGTTCAATTTTATCCCTGGTTCAATTTTTATTTTCCTTTGTTTTGGGGTATGGCAATGTATGATAATGAGTTTAAAACAATGGGAAATAAAAATTAAACCAAGGATAAAATTGAACCACAACATATATATATGGAAATCAACAAAAAAATTTTTATCAATTTTTCTTTGCCGTGTTTGAGACACATAAAAGTGTCAAATTATACTTCCAGTTGTGTACAATACTGTGCAAGATGGGAGACTGGGGATAGTAGAGCTGTGACCTAGAGCTGTGACCTCAGCCTGTACCTAAAACAATCAAGAACACAAAATCAAGACCATCTTGGGTATTCAGCTTAATGATCAGTCACTGATCCTAGCTTTTGCTCCACCATACTTTTCGCACTATTTAGTACATGAAATCAGCTTTTAAAATTTGGATGAGGAAAAGAGTCATTTGTATAATATTGTATATGCTGGCACTGCAACCTTATAAAATTGTTTGTTGTGTTCTGTTTAAGTTTTAAATTATCGCTGTCTTCCCATTATACAGCACAGCCTGCCAGAAGTTGAGTATGGCGACATTATGGACTCCAGAGAAGGTCTGTGGAAGTAAGTAAACCTGATACCTGAATGTGAACGACATTGTGATCATGACATGTAAAACAATGGAAAGTAGTAAATACAGAATGATTGGCCATGTCGTACACAATTTACACACTTAAGCCAATTTTGAGCTTATTTTGTTTTCTATAGAATAATAGGGAGCTTAAGCAACGACGACAGTGACCACAACGACGTTGTTATTTATTTTTTTTATTTATTTATAAACTTCGCCAGAGGAGAAAAAACAACATGAAGAAACATCTGACAGGAGAGAACTCACAGAACGATAAGTTCCAATAACGAGACTCCTTGCATAAATGAAATTAAAGCATTGCCACAAAACAATAAGTTTAATGAGCAAAAACAATCGCTCTGCAAGTGCGTTTTACATTTTGGTACATTTCTTTGCCGTCCTCTGCAAAACAACAACATGAAATGACCAAATTCTAGGTTTTTTGGAGAACGTGAAGGCAGGACGGTGAATTTTTCATTTTCTTTCGTAACTTGAACGTTACTCCTACCAATTTGGTTCCTGGATAGTTCACGGTTTCTCTATTAGTTGAGCGAGTTGAAATAATCACGAAGTAGCACAAATGAAATAAAGTTATATTTTTCAGGTGACGTTTTCGTTGCCGTTGCCGTTGTTGCTGCTTTAAAGCTTCCTAATATATTGCCTAGACCAAGTTCTTTAATTTTTTGTTTTTGTTTTTTTCATTGCCTTGGCAACAGAATGCTATCCCAACTGAGTGATGACGGCGTATCACTGGTAAAAAATGTCCCAGTTGATGACGAGGAAAATGTTCTCAAGGTAAAGCAGCACCTCTATATCTGTGATGTTTTTGTGTGTGTGAAAGTCTTATTTAAGGACGGTGCCTACTATTGTTACTGCGCATACGTTCTGCGCATCGCAAGATACTCGGGTTTCCTATGGGTGGTGCATACTAATGCAGGAATATTTTTGCGCGGTTTAAAACTTTACGGAGAAGGCAGAACTTAGCAAATGCTTTTGTTATCTAAAAAGAAAATTGGGGGTAACCATGCATTTTTCAGAGATAATTAAGCTTCAATTTAGGAAAAAATCCCATACATTGCTTTATATTTTGGCGCTTTTTAGAGATATTATTACTCAGTTATCTCTGAAAAATGCGTGGTTACCCCCAATTTTCTTTTCGGATTCCAATAGGCCTTGCTAAGATCTACTTTTCCCGCATAGTCATAAACCGCACAAAAATACTTCGATATTAGTAGGCACCGTCCTTAATAGCTGGTTCAACTTTCATTCAAATAACAGTAGAGGAACAAATAAGTTCAACATACCTGTACCAAGTGTCTCAATGACAAATGTTACGGTATACAGTGTATGAGTTACATTCCTATAGATACTTTGTGCCTAAAACTTGCAATGACTTACCAGAAAAGATTAAATCAACTTCTGTTTTTGGAGATTTTAAAGGTTTAATTTACCTTAACTTTGTCCTTTAATAATTACACCTGTTGTAATTTTTGCTGACCTTTCATAACTTAATTAACTAACTAAAGGTTATTTGTATTATGTAAATGTATTTTGGTTAGTTAGCATTCAGAGATAACACCCATTGGTCTTGATCATGAGTTCCACGGGCTGTGCCTCCAAAACTACATCCCTGTTGCTGTTGCTGTTGAAGACTTCGAACTGACACATCTTTGGAACGCTTCCTCACACGAGGATGATTTGTTATTGTGCATTCTTCTTGTTAAGGTTTTTACTTTCATGTCAATACTTTAATATTTTTTTGTTTAGATGAAAATCTCTTGTTTTTGTTCACGTCTATTTGCTAGGTTGCAAGAAGAATAGGACCTCCACAGGAAACTATATATGGAATAGTAAGTCCCGTGTGATCTATTTTATGTATCGATAGTAACGTATTGTAAATGTCCTAAAGTGCAACTTGTTGTTAATAGGGTAGATGTTTCTCTTCAAGTAGAAAACAAGGGTTTGCTGAGTTTAGTAACAAATGACTGATCTCACAATGTCAGTCCATGACTGAAATAAGGACAGGGTCAAAAATTGATGTTTTTTCTCTTTTGCTTTTGCTAACCAATGAGACTTTATGATCACTCACCTATCATTTTTATCTTGTTAATGAAATTGGTGAGTTTTTTGAGTGGGCTTAGATGGCATGTTTAACAATTTGCTCATTCGCTCAAGTCTGCTGGCTGGTCTTTAAAGGTCATTCATTTTTCAGCTGAAGCCACATTTTTTACTCTTCAGTCACAGGTTTAGTAAGAACGCGACTTGTGACATGTGACACATGCATTGGTGATCCAAAACCAAAAGTTGACCCACGCTAACAAGATGTACCGGAGTATATGAAAACTAAACAAACAAACAAACGGCCTACTGAAGTGGTAGACATTTAGCTGATAAAATAATTATCTAAGACAGCAGAACAAGGTGCAGATTGAAAAATGCTCCCTAATACAACAACCCGATCCCATTTGGGAAATAACAATGAGAATGAATTAAATATTCAGTCTTTCGAATGTACATAACTGGCAATCAAAATAATGAAATAATTTGCCTTTCAATTGGAACATATATAAACCTCATGCAAACATTCCGAAGGGTTCGGGAGAAATCGAAAGTACTTATAGCAACCCTCGCCTGTTGTTGGGTAAACTGCAAAAGAGTCGTTTTTCCCTTGAAATGCATTGAGGGGGGACGGTGAATCATTGAACGCTCGCACGAGAAAGAAGGCGTGGATTCTAGCGTGCACGAGCCTCACACGTTCTAGAAGACCGCGCTAGTGAGTGCGATGGACCCGCAACGTAAAAGTACCGACTGTTTAATCTCTTACCCAGCTGGTTTGTGCAAGAAGTTTGAAGATCTGGGCATGAGAATAATGAGATTAACCGACTGTTTTGCAATAGGCCATTTCCGACTGCTTTGAGCCTCATTATGAGAGCGAGGCTAAGTGCAAAATCTATTATGAATATTAGTTCTGATTCATATGCAAACAAAACTAACTTTCATATGAAAAGTTTTGCACTTAGCCTTGCTTTCATAACGAGGTTCACAGCAACTAGGAAATGGCTTATTAAGCTGTTCGAGATCGCAAAAACTTTCTAAAGGTCATGTTACGCGGAACGATTTTTTACACAACGTGGTTGCGCTAAAAGTTGTTGTCGTGTAACATAAACAACAAGTCTCATGAACAGCGGTAAGCCTTGGTGTAGTCTGTGGTAAGCGAAAGAGGTAAAGAAAGGAAGGAAGGGAGGGGGAAGGAAAATAAGTGTTAGATTTTTCAGTTGGCAATCAAGGATTAAGCGTTTTGCGATGTCGTTTGTCAACAGCTCGTTGTAAGAAGCCCACACTACCCATTCGCAATTTGAAGACATCAAACCTACACTCTGAGCGTTTACAATAGCACCTTTATTGACCTTGAGCAAGTAGTTCACAAAGTGACAACTCTCTTGGAATGAGTTGGGTGTCAGCTCACTTTCCGCGGCAACAACTGACTCTTACACTAACTCTAACCCTAAGCCTGGCACCGAAGACTCTTTTAGGGCGGCGTAAGGCATTGCGCTTGGTTCGAGCAATCTCGGGGGTGGCGTCGTCCGAGGCTGTTTTCAGCCCAATCTTGCATTCTCGCCCAGCACCAGTAGTGTCTTGAGCCTTCAGATCCGTTTGAAGCTTTGTTACTAAGGCCGGTGTCATGATACCTACAGGAAACAGACAAACAGAACAATTAAAGGGGGAACAAGGAAGAAAGGATTCTCTTCCTTTTATCTCGAAGACAAAATTTGGCACAGTAGTAACATTGAGTGACTGACTTTAAGCCAAAAAAAAAAAGAAGACACATGAATTTAATTTCTCGAATAAATTTGAAAGAAAAAAAGAAAGAAAGAAAGAAAGAAAGAAAGAAAGAAAGAAAGAAAGACAAATGAGCGAAGGAAGGTGTAAAGTAGGACCACCTTTATTACTTCAGTCAATTGTGCGGCCTTCAAGGTAAACTATGTTCAGCAAGTGTTTCTAGTACAGCGCATGGCTTCAATTTGACAAGAAAATGTTAAGACTGAAATATAAGCGGTGTTTGAATATTCAACGCTCAACTTCAATAAAACCTGCGCTTATTCATAGATCGCAGAAATCCGCGCAGTTTCTACAAAAACGTAAGGCCGACATTAACGCCGTGAATAGAAAACCAGAGCAAACTATAATCGACATTTCTCGCCTTCACGCAATGAAGGATAACTAGGAAGAACTCATTAAATTTTACTGATTGTATGGGACTTGAAAGCAAATTACCCGGAAGCAGGTTTTTCAATTCCTGGATTGTCTGTGTGGCTTCGGAACATCTTACTGCCTTGAAGTAAAACAAGGCCTTCGAGTTAAACTTTCTTCCACTGCTATCTGTGGTCAGCTTATCGACCTCTTCTTTCTCGTACCCATGCCCCTCCAGATCTGCTTTGTCCAGCATGTTCTTCAATTCAGTTTTTGAGGCTGAAAAGTCTGTGTCATCAACGCTGATAGTAATTGAGTCCTCAACGCCGGCTTCTACAAAAGGAAAGGGAGAGAGAGAGAGAGAGTGAGAGGGAAAAAATAAACCAGGGTCAATGCCGGTGGCTAAGGGCAAAGTTAGACTTTCTTGAAGTTCGTTTTCGGCGCCTAAGTAAACTATGCGTCGAGTCAAATTTCCATATGCTTTGGCGATTAATTCTAAGGAAATAAACAGCATGACCACTTGAAATCTTCTTCTAAAGGCGTTTAGGGCATCAAAATCTGGGGATCGCCGTGGAACTTACCGATAACAGTGTAAAGAAGAAATACGCCCACGAATAGGGAGGTAAGGAAAGTCATCTTCTCTTCGGCGAACTTCTGACTGAATTCACAGTAATTCAAAACGGCTCCGCTACTGTCACTGTCTTCTCCAAGCCAAAATTGTTTGACGGAGAAGAACTCAAATGATGGCTATTTATTTCCTTTTCAGGGGAAGAGAAAGTCGATTTTGTGTCAATGAATCAATGCTAAAATTCGCTCGCGAAAAATTTCGAGCGCTCAGGTGATTTAAATTTTAACTTCCGTGAGCCTACTTCCTTATCGAATTACTTCCTCAACCGTTTACCTCCTTTATTTGCTTATCAACTAAGATGTGAATATTGATGACCGAGAGCATATCCGCGTATCCACTTTCAAATATACTTCAAAGGCTAATCAAAGGAAAATCAGTGATGTTTTTTGGAGTGAAAATCCACTTGTGCACATTAAAATGTACCTGGTAGTTGTCGGTAAACCAGTTATTTATTAGTTTTTCAAGGGTGAGCAAACCGTGGACCGGGCATCTAGCCTTTATTGCTTTTTTCAGGGGCTATAGCTCCGAAGACGCGGGGTATTCCTCACTTACTCCATCAGTGATTCATCGCCTGGCTACTATGCAAAGTGTTATAAATTCTACTCCCCCCTATTTTATTTAACTGCACAGAGGTAGTGGCCAACACGAAAGCCTTGCTCCTTTGGCCACTACGCACTTCTTCCGTAGAAAGTAAAATCATTCAATAAATTGCTCTGCATGTTTAATTTTTTCTTACTATAAAATATATTGTATTTCGTTCTAATAAGTGTGAATAAATTAAATTGAATTGAATTGAATCAAAGCAATTCCTGAAAGTTACTAAACATCTCCCATTCGATTGCGCGGTTATGAGCCAAATGAACAAATGGCAACGAATATCAGTAATTTTATGTTGTATCTAATGAGTTTACAGCGGCGCCAGGTATTGATACTTCGAAGAACTGGTGACGCGGATTCAATGTGCCATAATAATTATCACCAATTCACCAGTTTAGTGTGGAGAATTGTCCCAAAATTTGACAAACTTAAAAGAAAACATTTCGACAGTTGTGCTGATCTCCCCAAGTGCCTTTGACTTAAATAATGTGTAATTTTTAAGGAAATCGTGCGAAGTGGGGCTAGAGTTCAGTCCGTTTCGCAATTCTGTTTAATATAACAGTAGCTTTTGGTCATTGAAACGGTTATTTCAACTGAATTTTAGTTGGATCAATACTTCAATAATAATTACGGTATTAAAAAAAAAACGAAAGAGAAAACCAAGGTGCCTTCAGTCTAGCATGATAAGTATCACTAATGCACGAAGTGCGTACAAAGAATTGCCCAAAAATGGACAGACGCGAAAAGCAAACTTCGAAAATGTTCTCGCTTATCTTCAGAGCTTTTAGGCAACATTGGCATATTATTCAAATCTCACCTGTTTACATAAAATTGCTTGAAACACGACATCTACGAATAAAAAACAGAGAGAAAAGGACAGGAAACATTCTTAGACAAATGTTTTATTTACTGTGATTATGAGTGCAATTAATACAATTATGAGTACAATTAATACAGGTAAGCGATTTCTTAGTTTATGGAAAATTGTGTGAAACTAGGCGAGGCTGCTGGCATTTCAGAAAACCTTTCAATACTGAGGAGTACCATTCGGTCAGTAAAATGATTGTTGTGAAGTAAATCTATGATCAAATTGTAATTTTCTTCACCGTGGAGTTCCGAGAAGTTGTTGACAAACTCTGAAGCGGTAATTTAAGAAAGTAGATGAGTGAGGAAACGAAACTTGGGCCGAGTTATAAAAATCTGTAGCAGAACTTTTAATCAGGCCGATATTGACCCCGCGTTAGACCAACAGATAAAGAAACTGGAGGACAAATTGTAACGTGTAAATTGGCTCATGTGATGTAAACCTTCTCAGCGGTCGATAAGTCGGTACTTCTAAATTAGCCTTAATGCACCAGTTGCAAGTCAAGAATTGCCCAAAAACGGACGGACGCGAAAGAGAAAATTTCGAAATTTCCCCGCTGATGATCATGATGAGATGATGCCGCGTTAGGATAATATTCAAATACCCACTGTTTACATGAGATTGCTTCACATACAACAGCTACGAATAGACAAACACAAAGAAGGGACAAGAAACATTCCTATAGACCAACGTTTTATTCAGATAATGTGGGGTCAATTTTGCCTGAGTTAAGTTCCCCTAACAGCCTAATTGACTTTGGTATAATGTGTAAACTTTGAAGGAATTCGTGTGAACCGGGACGAGATTTCATTCGTTTCGCAAAATTTTTTAATAACAATAGCTTTAGTCAGAGAAACGATTTTTACTGAAATTTTAGTAAATCCACGATTAAATTGTAATTTACTCCACCGTGGAGTTCTGGGAAGTTGTTGAAAAACTCTGTGAGGTTCGCAACTCTTGCGGTAAATTGTGATCAAGAGTTAATTTGTCGTCTCTTTACGGAAAATCAATTAACCTTCCCAGAAGAATCATTTCATCGTTTTCAGTCAGTTGAATTCCCGTTTATTTGCTGTGATCGGTTTTTCTTTAGTCGCTTTATCATTTCTTTAGTCTGTTTCTTTTTTTTTTTTTTTTTTCACTTCATTGTAAGCTATGGATAAAAACGCTAATTTCTTGTACTTCCTGAAACTCCCAGATAAATTGGCACTTCGAAAGTACACGGCCTGTTACAATATTAAGAGGCCAAAACGGCCTTTCTATAGAAATTAGAGGTCATTACCGCTTCAATGGCAAAGTAACTAATTCTCCTTATCAGTTAGTTTCAGTTGAGGAGTTCTGTTATGTAGGCTCGGATCTCGTTTGGCGCGGTATCTGTTGAGTCTAACTTTTGCGGCCAAAACTGTTTACGTAAACAGACCACAAGCTTTCTATCAATTTTCAACTCATCCTTTGAGCTATCACAGTTCCCGAGGATTACGGGATCAACAATGACGAAACAATAACAAAAGTGACTAACAGAATTTGAACAAAGTTCAGTGAGTAGCGATTACATGTCAGGCCTGTAGCCAGCATTGAGGTGACCAAAGGAAGTTACATCAATACTTCAATAATAATTACGGTATTAAAAAAAAGACGTAAAAAGAAAACCAAGTTCCATTCAGTCTAGCATGATAAGTATCACTAATGCACAAGGTGCGTACAAAGGGGTGCCCAAAAATGGACAGACGCGAAAAGCAAACTTCGAAAATGTTCTCGCTAATCTTCAGAGCTTTTAGGCAGCATTGGCATATTATTCAAATCTCACCTGTTTACATAAGATTGCTTGAAACACGACATCTACGAATGAAAAACAGAGAGAAAAGGACAGGAAACATTCTTAGACAAACGTTTTATTTACTGTGATTATGAGAACAATTAATACAATTATGAGTACAATTAATACAGGTAAGCGATTTCGTAGTTTATGGAAAATTGTGTGAAACTAGGCGAGGCTGCTGGCATTTCAGAAAACCTTTCAATACTGAGGAGTACCATTCGGTCAGTAAAACGATTGTTATGAAGTAAATCTACGATCAAATTGTAATTTTCTTCACCGTGGAGTTCCGAGAAGTTGTTGAAAAACTCTGAAGCGGTAATTTAAGAAAGTAGATGAGTGAGCGGACGAAAATTGGGCCGAGTTATAAAAATCTGTGACAGTACTTTTAATCAGGCCGATATTGACCCCGCGTTAGACCAATAGATAAAGAAACTGGAAAACAAATTATAACGTGTAAATTGGCTCAAGCGATGTAAACCTTCTCATCGGTCGATAAGTCGGTACTTCTAAATTAGCCTTAATGCACCAGTTGCGAGTCAAGAGTTGCCCAAAAACGGATGGACGCGAAAGAAAATTTCGAAATTTCCCCGCTGATGTTCATGATGAGATCATGCCGCGTTAGGATAATATTCAAATATCTACTGTTTACATGAGATTGCTTCACACACGACAGCTACGAATAGACAAACACAAAGAAGGGACAAGAAACATTCCTACAGACCAACGTTTTATTCAGATAAATTGTAATTTACTCCACCGTGGAGTTCTGGGAAGTTGTTGAAAAACTCTCCGAGGTTCGCAGCTATTGCGGTAAAATGTGATCAAGAGTCAATTTGTCGTCTCTTTACGGAAAATCAATTAACCTTCCCGGAAGAATCATTTCATCGCTTTCAGTCATTTGAATTCTAGTTTATTTGCTGTGATCGGTTTTTCTTTGGTCGCTTTATCATTTTCTTTAGTTTTTTTTCAGTTCATTGTAAGCTAGGGATAAAACGATAATTTCTTCTATTTCCTTAACCTCCCAGATAAATTGGCACTTCGAAAGTACACGGCCTATTACAATATTAAGAGGCCAAAACGGCCTCTCTAGTAGTTCGAGGGCATGAACGCTTGCTCGCCAAACTAACTACGATCAGCCATTTCAATTCTCCTTATCAGTTAGTTTCAGTTGAGTTCTGTTATGTAGGCTCGGATCTCCTTTGGCTCGGTTTCTGTTGAGTCTAACTTTTGCGGCCAAAACTGTTTACATAAACGGATGAAAGTTAGAGAGCGACCACAAGTTTTTTGTTAATTTCCAAACCATCCTTTGAGCTATCACAGTTCCCGTGGATTACGGGATCAACAATGACGGAACAATAACAAAAGTGAGAAACAGAATTTGAACCAAAGTTCAGTGAGTAGCGATTACATGTCAGGCCTGTAGCCAGCATTGAGGTTACACCAAAGGAAGTTGCATCAATACTATAATAATAATTACGGCTTTCAAAAAAAAAAAAAAACGAAAAAGAAAACCAGTTTGCATTCAGTCTAGCATGATAAGTGTCACTAATGCACGAGGTGCGTACAAAGAGTTGCCCAAAAATGAACAGACGCGAAAAGCAAAATAAGAAAATGTCCCGCGTTGGGATAATATTGAAATATCGCCTGTTTACATAAGATTGCTTCAAACACGACATCTACAGATGGAAAACACAGAAAAAAGAACAGGGAACATTCTTAGACAAACGTTTTATTCACTGTGATTAAGAGTTCAATTAGTACAGTTAAGCCATTTCGTACTGTATAGAAAATTGTGCGAAACTAGGCGAGGTTGCAGGGATTTCAGAAAAGCTTTTAATACTGAGCAGTAACATTCGGTCAGTAAAACGGTTATTATGAACTAAATCTACGATCAAATTGTAATTTTCTTCACCGTGGAGTTCCGAGAAGTTGTTGAAAAACTCTGAAGCGGTAATTTAAGAAAGTAGATGAGTGAGGAAACGAAAATTGGGCCGAGTTATAAAAATCTGTAGCAGTACTTTTAATCAGGCCGATATTGACCCCGCGTTAGACCAACAGATAAAGAAACAGGAAGACAAATTGTAACGTTTAAATTGGCTCATGCGATGTAAACCTTCTCATCGGTCGATAAGTCAGTACGTTTAAATTAGCCTAAATGTACCAGTTGCAAGTCAAGAGTTGGCCAAAAACGGACCGACGCAAAGGAGAAAATTTCGAAATTTCCCCGTTGATCCTCACGATGAGATAATGCCGCGTTAGGATAATATTCAAATATCCACTGTTTACTTGAGATTGCTTCACACACCACAGCTACGAATAGATCGACAAACACAAAGAAGGGACAAGAATCATTCCTACAGACCAACGTTTTATCCAGATAATGTGGGGTCAATTTTGCTTGAGTTAAGATCCCCCGGGTGACTTTTGGCATATTGTGTAAACTTTCAAGGAAATCGTTCGAATCTGGGCGAGATTAAGTCGTTTCGCAAATTTTTTAATAACTTACAATAGCTTTCGTCAGAGAAACGATTTTTACTGAAATTTTAGTAAATCCACGATTAAATTGTAATTTACTTCGCCGTGGAGTTCTGGGAAGTTGTTGAAAAACTCTGCGAGGTTTGCAGCTCTTGCGGTAAATTGTGATCAAGAGTAAATTTGTCGTCTCTTTACGGAAAATCAATTAACCTTCCCGGAAGAATCATTTCATCGTTTTCAGTCATTTGAATTCCAGTTTATTTGCTGTGCTCGGTTTTTCGTTAGTCGCTTTATCATTTTCCTTAGTTTTTTTTTTTCAGTTCATTGTAAGCTAGGGATAAAACGATAGTTTCTTCTATTTCCTTAACCTCTCAGGTAAATTGGCACTTCGAAAGTACACGGCCTATTACAATATTAAGAGGCCAAAACGGCCTCTCTAGTGGTTCGTGGGCATGAACGCTTGCTCGCCAAACTAACTACGATCAGCCATTTCAATTCTCCTTATCAGTTAGTTTCAGTTGAGTTCTGTTATGTAGGCTCGGATCTCCTTTGGCTCGGTTTCTGTTGAGTCTAACTTTTGCGGCCAAAACTGTTTACATAAACGGATGAAAGTTAGAGAGCGACCACAAGTTTTTTGTCAATTTTCAACTCATCCTTTGAGCTATCACAGTTCCCGTGGATTACGGGATCAACAATGACGGAGCAATAACAAAAGTGAGAAACAGAGTTTGAACAAAGTTCAGTGAGTAGCGATTACATGTCAGGCCTGTAGCCAGCATTGAGGTTACACCAAAGGAAGTTGCATCAATACTTCAATAATAATTACGGTAAAAAAAAAAAAAAAGAAAAAGAAAACCAAGTTGCATTCAGTGTAGCATGATACTGAAGTATCAGTAATGCACGAGGTTCGTAGCAAGAGGTGCCCAAAAAAAGACAGACGCGAAAAGCAAAATAAGAAAATGTCCTCGCTAATCTTCACAGCATTCTGCGTTGGGATAATATTCAAGTATGGTCTGTTTACATAAGATTGCTTGAAACACGTCATCTACGATCAAATTGTAATTTCTTCACCGTGAAGTTCCAAGAAGTTGTGGAAAAACTCTGAAGCGCTAATTGAGAAAGTAGATGAGTTAGCAAACGAAAATTGGGCCGAAGGACTGAAAGCAATAAGTTATTCTTTCGGAAGGGTCACAGTGATTTGCTCAAGGAAAGTAACTACCAGCAACATCTACCATGAAGCAGTTCAAGTATTTCCATTTGTTTTGGGTTCCCGCCTTTTGCATTTTTTTTTTCCATTTAATGACACAGGCATACTCGGAAAAATGAAATCCTAGTTCTTCCATTGGGAGTCAAACGGATGACCTCCCGATTACCTTATAAAAGGAAATTAACGTTTTTGTTAATTAAGGTATTCGAAATTAACGCAACTTAAGGTAACGCGAATTGAAGGAAAAATTACCTCCCAATAAAGGAAATTAACGCGAAAGAGGTGGTAAAATTTCCAAATGAGGGAAATTAACGCGACTTACACAAAGAAACAGAATTTGTTGAGACAACAGGGACAAATTTATTTTAACACTAAGTGTAAAAATGTAAAAATCCGAAATACAAACAATGTTCGTGCCACTTCGAGCGTCCTTCACAGTGTTCATGAAACAGGCGGATCTCCACCCTGGAAAACCAATGTTTTTTCCTTTCTGGAGTATATCGAGAATTTAAGGCGAAAATAATGGAAATTAAGGTCGTGGAAATTAACGCGCCACTTAATTAATGACGCGGAAATTAACGTTAACAAAACTTAAAGCGAATTTTTAAAATTCACGTAAATTTCACGAAGCGTTAATTTTCTATAATAAAGCACTACTTTGGATGCTCTTTCACTGGGCTACAGGAGACTCGTGGGAGTTAGGTAATAAGATCACTGTTTAGCGGTCAGTGGCTTCAGTAGCTTGCCATTGAGGTAACTATGCCAGTTACCTTGGTCAAATTGTCGAATTTTCAAGATATGCAAAGCATTTGGGATTAAGCTAAGTGATCTTTAAGTGAAAATGGATTCTCAACAAATAGTTCTGAACGCCTGTGAAGGGAGACTCTCTGAACGCGTGTAAAGGGCGGCTCTTTGTGTCGGAACGAGTGGTATAAATTTTTTCTCCAGACGTGAGCAGTTGCACTGTTTCCAAGACGTTTCCTCCTCATTTGCGAGGGCTTTACAACAATTTAAAATTACCAAATGTGTGGGCTATAACAGGTGAGAATGCGAGAAAATACACTGACTGAAAGTCATCAGGAAGATTAGTGCTGTGTTAGTAACTGTACACTCGACAATTGTCACGAAAAGATCGACACAAGCAGTGGTTTGCAATTAGACTCAGTAAAATTCGACTA
Organism: Pavona decussata; assembly: GCF_977016875.1. Classification (NCBI taxonomy): domain Eukaryota; kingdom Metazoa; phylum Cnidaria; class Anthozoa; order Scleractinia; family Agariciidae; genus Pavona; species Pavona decussata. The sequence continues at coordinate 347,432 of NW_028145516.1, read as the reverse complement.
TCTTTCGTTTTATTTGAATGTTTGACACAAACGCAAAAGTACTTTTGTCGCGAAACAAATCTGCATATAGCTGTGAAATTGTGTAAACAGTCCTGACATATATATGACAGTGTTCACGTTCTTATGCAGTCACGCTACGCCCCGCCGACTCTCACGACTAAACACGGCACAAGTTGAATAGTCGTTTCTCTTTTCTTTTTCTTTTCTTTGTTTCTAAATGGCCATTAGTTAGAAGACAAACCTGATGCGGATTATTTGCGCCAGAAGACGATTTAGGCGAAGAATTCGTGATTCGGGAATTTCCCTATAAACTCGTCTAGCGCTAGCAGACTGATTATAAAGCGCACAGAAAAAAAATTGTCACCTCCTTGTTCTATCAACAGGAATGGTCCTTTTGAATTACTAGACCTTGATTAACGGACTATGTTATCGGCATTATAACTGATGATCGCCGAAACTACTGTGATTTGGAAGAAGACATTTTGAACTCTATGACATGACATTATTCAACATTCGCATGTGCTACAACTCAAAGTTATCTCAATTCTCCATTTCGTTTGTTTTTTGTTGTTGTAATTGTTGTTCTAACCTCATAAGTTTGTAGTTTTCGTACTCTAGCCCAATAAAGTTGTAATAAAAACACACATCTGGCCTAGAGTTTCCTTGGTGATCTCTTCGATACACCTTTTAAAAGTTAACAAATTTTATGAAAATGGCGCTTAATCAAGTTGAGCTTTCCCGCATTCCAGAACACGAGTAAATTTGTTTTATTGAGCCAGACCATAAAATCAAAGAGGGGAGAAAATATCCAAGTCTTTTCTAACACCTATTGTACACACTGGAACATTGATACACCGGCATATTGGCACGTTGGAACATCACCGACACTGGAACATTGATACGCCACAATATTGGCACGTTGGAAGACTGGATAACCAGAACACGGAACGGAACATAAAAATTGTAAAGTAGTTCCACGCTAGATGCTACGACACAAAAATAAAGTGTTCATTTCATTTCATTTCATTTCATTTCATTTCATTTCACACAGAACATTGATACGCAGGAATGTTGGAACATTGGAACACAGAATATTGGCACATTGGAACACCAGAACACTGGAATATTGGAACACTGGAACATTGATACACCGGAATTTTCGAACACTGGAACATTGATACACAGAAACATTGGAACACAGAACATTAATACACTGGAATATTGGAACACAGAACATTGATACACTGGAATATTGGAACACTGGAACATTGATACGCAGGAACACAGAACATTGGAACACAGAACATTGATACACTGGAATATCAGAACACTGGAACATTGATACGCAGGAACACAGAACATTGGAACACAGAACATTGATACACTGGAATATCAGAACACTGGAACATTGATATGCAGGAACATTGGAACATTGGAACATTGATACACTGGAATATTGGAAGACTGGAACATTGACACACAGCAACATTGGAACACAGAACATTGATACACCGGAATATTGGAACGCTGGAACATTGATACGCAGGAACATTGGAACAATGATACACCGGAATATTGGAACACTGGAACATTGATACACAGGAACATTGGAACATTGGAACACAGAACATTGATACACCGGAATATTGGAACACTGGAACACTGGAACATTGATATGTAGGAACATTGGAACATTGTTACACTGGAATATTGGAACACTGGAACATTGATACACAGGAACATTGGAACATTGAAACACACAACATTGATACACCGGAATATTGGAACACTGGAACATTGATACGCAGGAACACAGAACATTGGAACACAGAACATTGATACACTAGAATATCAGAACACTGGAACATTGATACACCGGAATATTGGAACACTGGAACACTGGAACATTGATATGTAGGAACATTGGAACATTGTTACACTGGAATATTGGAACACTGGAACATTGATACACAGGAACATTGGAACATTGGAACACACAACATTGATACACCGGAATATTGCAACACTGGAACATTATACGCAGGAATATTGGAACATTGATACACTGGAATATTGGAACACTAGAACATTGATGCATAGAAATATTGAAACACAGAACATTGATACACCGGAATATTGGAACACTGGAACATTGATACGCAGGAACATTGGAACACCAGAACAATGAAATTTTGATACTGGAACACCAGAGAGCCTTGGAACCCAGGAAGACTTGAACTGAACAGAACACAGAACACCAAAACACTAGGGCATTGGAAACTGGGGTGTTGGAACATTGGGACAGTGGAACAGAGAAGATCAGAGCACTGAAACACAGAAAACCAGAATGGGGAACAGGGGAAGCAGAGCGTCTGGAACATGGGACTTGGAACACCAGAACACCAAACAGGGAACACTAAACATCAGAATATGGAACACTAGGACAGCAGAACACTGGGACCTTGGAATACCTGAGTACTGGAACACAAGAGCTTGAATCACTGAGACACTGCAGAACTGGGAAATACTGGAACATTGGAACAGTAGAACATGGAAGATCAGAATACTAGAATCGAATACTAGAACAATAGAGCGTTGGAACTCTAGAATACTGGAATGCTGAAACACTGGCGCACTGGAAAATGGAACACCAGAGCACAGGGGAGCAGAACACGAGAACAATGGAACATTGGAACACCAGAACATGGAGCGTTAGAAAACTAGAATTCTGGAAGAAAGAACGTGGAACACTGGAACACAAGAATACAGACGAACACTGGAACAAGGAGCACCTGAAAACAGAACATTGAAATATGGAACACCAGGCCCCAGTTGTTCAAAGGCCGGATAACTTTATCCGCTGGATAAGGCACTATTCAGGGTCTAAAATATACTTCACATAAAACTCTGTCCAAGGTTTTCGTTCACTCCCAAACTTAACTGTGGTTAGAGTGTGCATATTCGCTTGTACAAGAGGAAATACTAAAATCTTTGCACAGATTGAAACTGACGGATAGCAACTTATCCACTGGATAAAGTTATCCGGCTTTTGAACAACTGGACCCAGAACCTGGAGCACTGGGACTTGAAACTCAAAGGGGTGGTGCATGCAGGTGTTGTTAGCTGCGCATGTGTATTATGTTCTTCCTGTCAAGCTCAAATGTACTGGGATGCCATGTTGTTGTAATTATTATTGTTTTTGTTCTTGTTAAACCATTTAGAGGTTACTATTTCTGGGTTGTCTTAAATTAATCCTCGTTACTGGCAGAATGCTTGATGCTACAAAAAATGATTACTAGTCTTAGCCTGCTTTGCTGTGTCTCAAATAATGCCTGCCTGAGATAACTTATTTCATGGTAATGTTGTACTTCTCTGAAAATAAACCATTTCTTCCTCTCGCTCCAACTTTTGTACAGCCAAAAATCGAGAAATTCTTCCTTTGCATAGAAATTAATTAATTCAATTAAATATTTACGTATTGTGAACATAACTAACTGGTGTAATTGTTTCTTAATTTTTTAAAAGACAAAACACATGCTGGAATTTTAACAATAAATGTATATTGTAATTTATCCCATGCCATAGAGAATACAGCCAATCAGAAAGCGAGAAACCCGTTGTATAATCTGCGGTATGCAACGGGTAGTATTCCACCAAAAAATCCCAGCAATCCTCGCGGCCTACAAATTTTTCAAATTTTTGTTGAAAGGCTTTTATACCTTTAATGAGCAGTACCTATTTATTTAAAATTTTATCAAAATTATGTACTTTCAAGAAACGTTGCCAATCTGTTGAATATTTTTTCGCTGATTGTATTTGCTGTTAAAGCATTAAAGAGTCAGACGATTTGTGTTAATTCAATGAGTGGCATGGGATAAATTAGTCATGCAATTTGCATAAACGCTAGTGTGTATACTAAGAAAAATCAAGTCACTTGTGGGATATTTCATGGTATACCACTCGAAAGCATTGCATAACTAGTATACACTGGGGCATAAATACCAGTTTTGACCCTGTAACAAGTTACTTGTCATTTGGAGTGAGGCATTTTAATGAGAAAAGGCATTTATTGACAAATTATTAATTCTCTTCCACATCTCCCAGAAATTTGATGTATTAAGCATGCCTAATCCAATCAACATTGCGTATTCTGATGTTGAGCTTGGCTTGCATATGGATCTGATGTACTATGAGTCTCCACCCGGACTGCAGCTTCTTCACTGCTTGAAGTAAGTCAAAAAAATTTACTTGCAATGGGCAGTTCCAGAAAATATCCATACACCCCCCACGGAAGGTTTTTTTTTTGTTTTGCACTCCCATCCCCCCAGGAAATTCCATTTTTGGTTCATACTTTGCTTCTAAACTTTTGGCTTCTAAGACCCCCCTCTCCCTAGGAATTTCCGATGACCTTCCATGGGGCAGGTATGGATTTTTTCGGGAACTGCACAATAGTCTTGCATATCACACGATAATTCTGCTCTTTTAAAATTAATTTGTAAATTAATTAATTAAAATTAAGCAAAATCAAATATTAATTAGCTGAAATTGGAGCTTCCTTAAATTGGTTCATTAAATTGGCTCACATTAAATTTCAGAGTAGACGATTAGGACCTTGACAAATGAGTGTTTATATCAACAACAACAAACTATATTTATACACGGTAAAATATCAGTATTTGCAATAGAGAATTAAACTGTAATTTAACTGGTTGACATGCATGCATATTTGCCGTGTAGGAGTGCAGTGCAGAAAATCCTTCATTGATAACTCCTTTGAAAAGACCCAGCGCAATTGGCCGTTGTAAGTTTCTTGGGAAGAGTGTTCGAGAGAATAGATCCACTATAAGCGGACGTATTAAACATGTAAGCCTTTTCACCAAAAAGTAGACCGCTTCAAATCCGAAGTAGGTAGTTTTTCACCCGGCTGACCACACGTTTGTTTGTGTTTACAGATTTGATCCACAGGTTGAAGGAGGAGACAGTGTGTTTTTGGATTCCTTTCATGTTGCAGAGGAACTAAGGAAGCAGTTTCCTGAAGACTTTGAGAGTCTTGTGCGGATACCTGCAACATTTCAAAAAATACACTTTGAAAGGTATGCAATTGAGGCCCTAAGTGACGACATTATAACGTTAAATTTGGAAAAATTATGGGATTAGATGAGATGATTAAAAAGAGTAAGGTTAAAAGTTCCCATTGACAATAACAACTATACTTTATTATCTTTGCTTAAAACGAATTGACTGACATAGAATACCACTAAAATAAATGAATCGTACAGGTTTCCTTAAACAACTAATAGAGTTAAAGGACTAGGAAGCCATATTTACATGGAAATAATTTTGTATTGCAAGGTCGGAAACACACATTGTATGCACAGCACAACACATAGGTATCTACATGTACCATACAAAATGAATAAAACTAACACTCAAATCTAGGCATCAGGTGGATCACGAAGGAGTGATAAAGAGAATAACAGAATTGTAAGATAGTAGATGATTTTTATTGGCCAAAGATTAGCATCTTATTGCTATCCGGGATGAGGTTTTGAGACTTTTATGCCTGGTACGACTCCATAATTTTGGCTCATGCAGCTCTTACCGTTTAGTACGTCACGTCACGTCACGTCACGTCACGTCACGTCACGTCACGTCACGTCACGTCACGTCATGTCACGTCACGTCACGTCAAGCCTTAGGCCTCTGTTATGGGGTTATTTCTCCATGAAACATTTAGCTTATTGAGTAGTGTAAAATGCGTTACAGTAACATATAGAAACTTAATTTTATCTGACTGAACATGTTCTTAGCTCATCTCTGAGACTGATTTCAGTTTCATCTTTCTTACATCAAGTGTCTTTTTTTGGAATTTTGCTGAGCAATGGTAACCATAACCATGATTTCTCTTAAGTTCCTATGAGGTTCTTTTCTAATACTTTATTCTCAGCCGTTTGTTCTTAATTCTTTTTTTTTTAATATTCTAGGGATTATCCAGTCAAACTAGTTTACAAGAGACCACATATTGTTCTTAACCCAGATAAAGAGGTGTGATAAAAAGATTCTTAACAAAATAAAACTGATGCATTCTCCCTGTGTATGCATACATATTACCTTACATCACCAGCTTCAATAAAACTGTGATGATGCAGGTGACAAATATAGAATGCATTCCCCTTATCCCTCCCTGGTGGGGAATGATTACGTCTCGCACGTTTTGGTGTTGGATTGCCACCCGGTTATCTAATCCTGGCCGTTTTTCAGACCAAAGAGCGCCATTTTCTAAACCCAACTCCCTTAATCCATAACTCTCTTCATACCAGACATTTGCGTATCTTGAGTGCGTTTTTATCAAAATGAAATATAGTTTTTCATACCTTTTTTCTCTCTTATTCATTTTATAGTGAAAGAAGGTAAATATGTATGTACACTGTCGTGTTCGCTAAGAAACCATCACTACACAGTTTGAAACAAAAACAGCTCAAAGACCTTACAGTGATTAGCTTTTATAAATCGATATGCCCCCTCCTCCCTCCCCCCTCCCCCACATTCAACTCCGATTCATATTAATGTCATATGGTTGGCTGTTCATTCATCTTTCCTTGCTGTAGATTGTGGCAGTAAATTGGTCACCACCTTTTGAGGGCCCACTGTTTGTACCAGAGGTGAGCATGCGCACTTAATGGCTGCATCTTCATTCATTCCGACTGCACGTGAAACTGATGTCTCGTGTTTATAAAGTCTACCCTCCTTTTTTCTCATCACAGGAAGATGTCGAGCCTTATTTTAAAGCTTACAGGACATTTACAAAGATGCTTGATGAATCTCCAATTCGGGTATGAAAACGTCTCATGATCAAGAGATTAGGGAGTTTTAAAAAAGCTATTACGGCGACAGTGACGAGAACGTCACAAAACAATAGGATTTAATGAGAACAACAAAGGTCCTGCATGTGCGTTGTAAATTTTGGTACATTTGTTCGCTGTACTGGTACTGGAGTTTTCTTTTGGACTTGTGAAATTTGTGCTTGGGTTTTTACTGGTGCGTATGGCTCACTCGAAATGGCTTCAAAGTAATTTTTTTGAAGGTGTCATAAATATATCACTGTTTGCAAAACATGAATATAGATTGATTGATTGATTGATTGATTGATTGATTGATTGATTGATTGATTGATTGATTGATTGATTGATTGATTGATTGATTGATTGATTGATTGGTTGGTTGGTTGGTTGGTTGGTTGGTTGGTTGGTTGGTTGGTTGGTTGGTTGGTTGGTTGGTTGGTTGGTTGGTTGGTTGGTTGGTTGGTTGGTTGGTTGGTTGGTTGGTTGGTTGGTTGGTTGGTTGGTTGGTTGGTTGGTTGGTTGGTTGGTTGGTTGGTTGGTTGGTTGGTTGGTTGGTTGGTTGGTTGGTTGGTTGGTTGGTTGGTTGGTTGGTTGGTTGGTTGGTTGGTTGGTTGGTTGGTTGGTTGGTTGGTTGGTTGGTTGGTTGGTTGGTTGGTTGGTTGGTTGGTTGGTTGGTTGGTTGGTTGGTTGGTTGGTTGGTTGGTTGGTTGGTTGGTTGGTTGGTTGGTTGGTTGGTTGGTTGGTTGGTTGGTTGGTTGGTTGGTTGGTGAAAAATTTGTCTTCGAGGCACCTGTCTTCGAGGAGAGGCCTTGGAGCATTTTAGTGTAGGACATTTGAACGGCTTTTTGGCAACGGGAAACCACTTATGGCGAATTTGGCAATTTTGACGAAATCTTGCCACAGTCATAACGGATATGAATTTGGCAAGATTTCGTCAAATTGGGGATTTGAACAACCTAATATTCAAAAGTTGAAATGTCCAGGGGGGTGGGGGGGGGACATGTTGAAGTTTCCAGCGGCGCATTTAGTATAATTGTTGTGACTTATTCTTGTATTTAATCACTAGAAATCAGTGAAGATGGTGCCAGGAGACGTAGTTTGTTTCAACAATCGTCGTGTACTTCATGGACGACAATCATTTAGGCTGAACGGTGGAGTGAGGCATCTCAAGGTATGTCAACTCTGTGCTCTAAAACGATTTTTATCTGAATCCGTTATTTAATCACACCGGAGCTCAAATAATGTCGGGATCAACAGACTCTTCGAAATTGCATAATCAGAGAAATGTAAGTGCCGTTTTAAATAAATTCGAAGAACTGGCGTATAACCAAGCATTCAAATTGGAGAGTTCTGTCCGCAAAATGCCCGGTCAGGCCGGCTACCTCCGACAAATGGAAAGTGTCGTGCATGAGTCGCGAATATTTACCGTATAATCTGCGTCTGTGTACACTCTTTTTTATATATATATAACAACCTTTTTGTTATAAGAACGTTGAGGCTTAGATTAAATAAAACTTTAAGAACATACTAAGAACATTACCCTGGCTGAGAGTCGGTTAAGAACATTTTTATTACGACCAAATGTAATGTTTAGATCCCGATAAAACACCTGCTGTGAGTTTTTTGAACGGCTTCAAAAACATTCCTGGAAAAGCGTGTGTCAAGAGAGTTCATAACAAAAATGCTTTTGTGAACGTTGGAAATAAGCATACGAGAAAAACATTAAATACTGCATACTAATAAGGAGGAGGTTTTATCGGGTTTTAAAACCACTACACGTGATGTGTTATCGACCATTTGATAGTTCAATGGGCTTATGAATTATTAATGACTTTTGAACAGCACATTTCCGTGTACACTTTTTTTTTAGTTGCAACTCTACCTATGTCACTGCATGATATTGTAAAGGAAAATACAGGGAGATGTAAAGAATCGACCATAAGAGGACACAGAAAAAATCTTAGCTCCGGATAATATCATGCATTAATATCATTAATGTCATTAATATCATGCAGTGACATAGGTTGGTTGGTTGGAGGCTCTGGGCGAGACATTTATTGCGATTAATGTGACTGCGTGATGCAGTTAAGCCTTAATGTGTTGCTTGTGATGGACTCCGTGACCGCGTGATGCGGTTCGTATGTCCAACCCACAAAAATGACCCTTACTCGCCAACGAGTCCTCAGTAGCTCAGAGGTTAGAGCATCCGATCTAGAACACGGAGGGTCGTGGGTTCGAATCCCATCTGGGGCTCAGATTTTTTCTGTGTCCTCTTATGGTCGATTCTTTACATCTCCCTGTATTTTCTTTTAATATTAATTTTATCCTTAAACAGTTGTTAAACAGTCTGGCCCGCCTAGATTAACTCTCGCTACCTGCGGGCCAGTCTCTCTTTTTTGCTAAATTTTTTAATTTTTGAATAAACATATACTTGAGTGTAATGGTAATGTTGAACATTTGCAACCATAATTTTTTCATCTTTCCAACCTAGGGTGCCTATGTTAACATCGATGAGTTCAGAAACACATTTCAAGTGACGTCAGAGATGATTGGCACTGGAGAACCCTGTAAACGTGTTGGCAACCAATGCTTCTTGTAGGAGAATACTAGCGGACCATGTTTGTTCCTTTTCCAGTGAATATCTTGTCTTGTAGACTGTCAATTACCGACAACAGAAATGTAACATTTTAATGAACCACACGATACTTTTTAAACGGCAAAACATGTTTAGGAAGAAACCTCATCCATCGTCGGTTGCCTACAAACATAACATAACATAACATAAGTTTGTTTGCGTTTGAAAAGTATCGTGTGATTCATCAAAACGTTATGTTGCCAAGTACAGCTACGTAACTCTGGCAACAGATATAATAATTAGCGCAGCGGACACATTGCCGTTATGGGTCACGTGACATGGCACGTGACCTTGGTCTGAAAAAATCCTGTAACATATTTCCAGCTGTAAGTGTTTGCAATGAAAGTTGTAATTGTCGGCTGAAAACAATTTGCGAGAGGATAAAGGTCAATCACTTAGTAAATTGATCTAGTTTAAAATGTCAAGAACGCTTAATCCAAACTAATGACTACACCGAAACGCTCATTGGTTCATCAAAACATTTAAAATACAAAAAAATATGTGACTAAGGTTTTGTAGCAATCAGGAGCCGGGGTCTAAGGTTTATGATGTTTTCATCGTAGACCGTCAGAATATATTTATAAATGTTGCCTTGCAAGGGAAAGTTATTGAACTACTGTTAAATAATGAAGAACGTTCCAAGAAGATACTTTAGAAAAGAATACGAAAAATGATTGCATTTAAACAACTACTGGCTTACTCCAGAATGGACAGTGTTTCAGCTCGAGGTATCTTCTTGTATAGTCCTGATTCGATAGGAAGTAAGTGACAGAAATCCGCAGTTTGTTTACTGCCACTCTTTGGCTACATTATTTACTATCACGAGGTAGGGTTCAAACCTAACTCCGTTTTTTTATTTCACCATAAATGCATAACGTCTCAACTTAATGAAAATCAAGGAATTGATTTTATCTTTGTATATATTTTAACCAATAGACCTGAGATTCTTTTGTGAGTTTTTTTTCTTAAATAACGATACTTAAAAAGGAATTTTTTTTCCTTTGCTGAGAAATCAATGGTGGTCTGACCGTTTCGGGTAATTTATAATGGTAATTAAACTGAGTGGAGAGCAATTTGGTCTGAAATCATACGCGTGATTTCAAAACCGAACGAGCGCGCAGCGCGAGTTTGATTTGAAATCACAATATTATAATAATAGCTAACGTATTTATAAACACGTTTCTGGGTAGGTTTGGATGTAAGTTTGAGACAGCACAGGGTGCAATATTGGGATGGGGGAATGTACAAATAAACAGTGGCTATTTTTTGAAGGTAATCTTGTTTATGAAGCGTTCCTCCAACAACTTTGATTCTACTCGCAGAAGCTCCAAGGGTCTACATGGGGGTGATGGATTCTCAGCTATCAGTGAAATTTTTAAGCCATTTCTCAGCTATCAGTTGACTATGACGGATCTCAGGCTCTCGGCTAACTTTAAAACGCTTCCTTTGAGGCAATCTCGTACCTAACAGTCCTCTGGCTTTTTGGTCAGCGGGTGGTCTCCTAGCGACCACCCGCTAACCAAAAAGCCACCTCAAAGGCAATCTCGTACCCACAGTCCTCTGGGGAGATGAAAGACCCTAGGAACGAGGTTGAACTGTAGCCTGCGCAAACTCACAGGAGACCACCCGCTGACCAAACACCCAGAGGACTCTTGGTATGAGATTGACGCAAACTTCTCTTATTTTCTTCTTTCCACTCAAAGGAAACGGCAGCGAGTAGGTAAGTTAACTTTACTTCTCACGAGTTTTTGTGGCTTTTCAGTTATCGTGTCAATGGTGTCCCTTTCATTAGCCAAACCTAGTCGAGTCTCATCCGAAAATTTTTCGATTGATTCCAATCTCTTTCGAAGAATTAACGAACACTGCTTATCATCATTTGACGACCTCACGACTTCTAGAAATATCTTGTAAAGAGCTCTGCATGAGCCAGCTTCATGAGCAAGTTATTCTCTATACTGGTTTGGCAATCAAAATTCACACTACGCTCGGGAAAAGTTTAGCAATCACAGCTTACAGTTTTCTTGACATTTCTAAAGCCCGCCGCACACGTGAGGAAAGACCTGAGCAAAATGCCTCGCGAGGCAGATAGCTCAGCCGTTTCCTCTCGTGTGCGGTGAAGTTTTGGTGAGAATTTTGCCTCGCGAGGCATTTTGCTCAGGTCTTTCCTCACGTGTGCGGCAGGCTTAAGGTATCAGTTACAGAAACTGCCATTTCTCAGCTGACAGTTAACATTTTGGCCAGTTCTCAGCTAAAAGTTAACTCCATTCAGATCCTGTTGTTTGATCATGCCCAGGTTATGTTTCCCCATCACCTGAGCATTGAGGTCGAGCGCGGTCTGGGGGCGAGAGCCAAGCAAAAGCAGTGCATTGTGTTTGGGTTCCCTTTCTACCGTTGCTTGCAGGCTATCATAGAAGGTGTCTTTTGAGTCTTTTGCATCGTCCTTAGTAAATCTGGACCCGGTTGTTCAAAAGCCGATTAATGCTAATTCACGATTAAAAGTCAATCAAAGTTTTCATCTCGCTCATTAAAAATGTTTTTGAAGGCTAATTTAAAGCTAATGGTAAAGAAATGGTAATGAATTGGCAAAGCCGCACACTTGTTGCACAAACTATATAAGCATATATTTTTTAGTTACGAGGTGGCCTCAACTATAAACCTGGTGGTTTCTAGAGGTCACCTCGCCATACATTAACCACTCAATTAATTGTAAATATATTAGAAAGAAAGGCAAATAAACTTCAAACTTCAAAAAAGTCTAAGTCAAAACTGAGGGGCAAAATTTTTTTTGAAGAACCTGTATTGATTAGTAATTAAAATTGAATATAAGTTCACGTTAACCCAGGATTATCTTAATCGGGCTTTGAACAACTGGACCCTGTAGTCTAATCTTACAGTCTGTGCCCGATCGCTTCCATTCCGAGTGTTGCAGTGATCGTTTCTGGATAATCTCTGAATGCGATTCCTTCATGGTGATGTCGTATGCCTGGCCAGATCATCGTGTCGTAGTCAGTGTTAATCTTTAATCTTTTACTTCTCACGTGTCCTTTCTCCAGCTCCCATCCATCTTTCTTCGGAGACGCGACGCACAGAACAGAGCAGACAACAATAAAAACATTTTAATATGTGTGTAAGGAAGTAGTGTACAAATAGATTCACTTCTCATCGCTCTGAGCTGCCAGGGGTGTGCACACGACAAAATATCTACAATCAACTCTCGGAAATTACATCTTGCGTATACAGTCAACTCTTGCATGGCGGACACCTCGCTACGGTCAACTCCCTTTATTGCGGACACCCTCGGGACCGCAAGTTAGTATCCTCAATAGCGAGAGTCCGTAATAGCAGGAATTTATTCAAACAGTCAAACGTCTGTAATTTATTTTTGCCGGGGATTGAGTTGCTGTCCGTATTATCGGGATGTCTGTAATAGCGAGGTGACTGTACTTGTAAGATACAACTCTCTGTAACACAGTACCGCTGAAAACTCTAAGCAGCCACAAGCGACGAGTAGGCAGCTGCTTTCTGAATTCAGAAATGTTTTGCTGGGTCTTCAAGTATATTAGCTATCCATATAATTCTGAGTGGAAACGAAATCAGTTCACTAATCAGCTATCGCTTCTTTCTCCTCGCCGTTCTCATCTCTGTCTTGAGAGTCGCTATCCATTTGATCAAGATCTTGGAGTTGTTGGTCAATTTCTTTTCGAACAGTTAGCAAGCTCGTGTGATCCAGCTCTTGAACCAGAGTAAGAACTGCTGACAGAATGTTTTGACTCTGGAAAAAAGAATGATTATTTCAGCTGCGTATTTAACAAAAGTGCGCTACACCACTTAACAAATCGATGGCAGTTTTCTATGGTCCATACTCTTAGCGGCCACATGTTTGATGACGTGTGTTCAACATTTTTTGTAGAAAGAATGTTTTGCTTTCGATCAAACATTTCGGCCAACATTTCACAAATGTTGAAGTGTTTAGCCGGCTTTTCAACATTGTTGAACTGACAAATGTTGTACTACAATGCTAGATCGTTTAGCCGTGCAGTCTACGCGGAGCTCATTTCGCAAAATACAGATCTGTAACTTGCGAAACGGAGCACTTCGGACCTGTTGGCTCACTGTGTTTTGTTCAGAAATCATTACGGCGAGGAATATCTAAGAAAAGCCTTTGAAGGCCCGGCCAACACTGTGCAACATCATCCAACCAGTGTCCAACGTTGCAGTGTTGGCCGAACGAATGGAACATGTTTGATCAACACTTGACCCAAGAGCCTGGGACCAAAATCTACCCAGAATCCTTAGAAAACGCATCCGCGCCATATTGGTTTGCCAAAAAATGACGCGAGACCAACAAACCCCCGCGTCGGACCAACTTCTCGCTTTTCCTGGTCTTACGGCTTTGCCACCTCTCTTTCTATTTGAAGAGAGATCGCTTGTGTTAAAGATTTTCGTCTTTGAGAGATACAAAACTTTGTTTAGCTTGAACACTCTTACGACAACGAACGTAGCAAATAAACAGCAAATCATTGCTATGGATACAGATACCCACAAAGTGAGCTTAGAGGGGCATGAGAGTGTTCAAGCGAAACGGTGAGTCCTTCTCAGGACTACACTCACCCGGATGATCATAGTTTATGTTTTTATGCCAGAGAGGATGATCCTCTCTTGACTTATGACACGACTCCTGGATTCAAACAAATTACAGTTTAAAGTGTCAATTTGGAAAAAATGTCATATTTTCTTATCCATTTAAAGTTTTTTAAGAATTATTGTTGACCCCCAATTTCTTTTTTGATTAACCTACCCTACACGGCAGAATAAAAATAGTAAAAACTCCAGGTCTGTCAAAACTAATATACCACACTTTAGTTCTTGTAGTCCCTGATCTTTTCATAAAAGAAATTAACAAGCTTATATTTGATTTCATATGAAAGGGGAAACCGGCAAAAATAAAAAGAAGACTGATTGTTATCAATGATATCAGACATGGCGGCCTATAGCAAGATCTATTTGAATCCGAAAAGAAAATTGGGGGTAACCACGATTTTTGTTTAAAGATAATTAAGCAACAATATTTCTAAACAGCGCCAAAATACAAAACAATGTATAGATTTTTTCCCAAAATTAAAGCTTAATTATCTCTGAAAAATGCATGGTAACCCCTAATTTTCTTTTCGAATTCCAATAACTCTTGTCAAAATCTGCTTTTCCCGCGCGGTTATAAACTGCGCAAAAATGTCTGTTTTAGCAGGCAACACCGTTAATAAACCCGACTTTCCCGGACCATCGCGAGATTCGCAGAACGTATGCGCAGCGATTGGCCAGCGGTTGGTCGCCTGAACCACTGGCCAAAGAGCCTGAGGACTCTGGGTACGAGATTGTTGGTCGCCAGGAGACCAACCGCTGGCCATGGCCAAAGAGCCTGAGGACTCTGGATACGAAAATTTAAAGATTATAAAATCGACGCTGTTAAAACAGCGTCGATTTTAAAAAAGAGTTTCGACCGACGTTTCGGCCATGCTGCCTTCTTCAGGGTACAAAATAGTCGGTCGAAACTCTTTTAACAGTGTCAATTTTATAATCTTTAAATTCTCATTAATGTATATCAATCTTTATGACTCTGGATACGAGATTATTTTGGGAGGGGAAAATTGACGTTTAGAGTGCTAAATAAGGTCAGTCTGTTTTTTTGAGAGCGAACAACAGATGGAAAATTCGGGAGATAAGATTCGGTACGCCATATTTTTTTTTTGTTTTTTTTTTTTTCAATATGAATGAATATTCAGCTAAAAAATCCGGTAGCTGTGTTATTTTAGCCGAATGTCATTGTGAAGATCCTTAACAATCTGAAGAAGTAGAAAATGGCATTTTTGAAGTTGGGTACCCCAAATACTTGTGATAATAGACCGAGTAGTGAAGAGAGGTACTTCAACACACACTCAAGTTAGACAACCTGACAGCTCTACACCCAATCAGTTTGTACTTGAACATTTTGTGGGAAAGTGGAGACAAATGTTTGGCAGCTATCAATCATGTTCATTTTTTATAACAATGTTGAGATGACGAGGCAAAGAACGTTTAAACTGAACGATACAAACGAAATACAGAACAGGCCCAGTTCAGACGCCGAACTTTTCATGAGCCGAACTTAATTCAAATTAAGGTCGACCCAAATCACGAAAATCCCGCCTTTTGATTCAGACGCCGAACTTAATTTACTTGAAGCAAAACCAATCGAAATGTCAGCTTTTTTTTTTTCATTATTATTATTATTATTATTTATTTATTTTTTTTTTTTAATTTGAAATACGTTATAATAATTTATGCATTAGGTTCGGCTCTAATCTCGTACCCCGATCTCAGTCGTCGGTTCGGGAATGTCGAAATGGGAGATCTGGGTACGAGATTAGTTCGGCTCATGAAAAGTTCGGCGTCTGAATCAAAACCGTTCCAAAGCCGAAATTCCCGGCTGAGCCAGGCGGGAAGAACGGCTGAGCCGTTCCAAATAGGCCATTTCCGAGTTGCTGTGAACCTCATTATGAAAGCGAGGCTAAGTGCACTACTTTTCATATGAAAATTAGTTTTGTTTACATATGAATGAAAACTAATTTTCATAACAAAAACTTTGCACTTAACCTCGCTTTCAGAATGAGGTTTAAAGCAACTCGGAAATGGTCTATTGAAACAGCCGTTCTCAACTTATTCAGACGCCGAACTTTTCATGCACTTAATTCAAGGTATTAGGTTCGGCTCATGAAAAGTTCGGCGTCTGAACCGGGCCTAATTTACATTGTTTAAAATAAAAATTAGCGAAAAGAAACTAAGTTTCGAAGACATCGTTCATTTTCAAGGAAAAAAAAGAGGTCAACGTTCAAGTGGAGTTAATTTATACAATTCGAAGCGTCAAAACTTGTTGCGGAATTAGAACGTTCGCAGGTGTCAATGATTGAACGCGCTGGTGTCTTTGAGGATGTCTTTGAAACGTATTGTCTCTTCGCTAATTTTTATTTTAAATTGTTTCTCTACATCCTTACTTACATTATTATGGCGCATTTAGAGGAAACTTCTTGGTAGATATTTCTTGCAGACTGCAGCTAGTAAACTGAAATGATCGACTTTGACTGCGCGAAGCGCCTCTCCTTGAAACTTCAACGCATAATGTGACAGAAATGTCATTTCGAAAAACGTGACTCGCAAAATGCAAATTATTAAACTAAATTCTCGCGCAAAAAGGTCTAGGGGAATACAAATGAGGCCTGTATTATAACAAGGTGTTTAGATCCAACAAATTGATTTCATGTATTTCTTATGGTACTATTTGGGAAAATTTGTTTCCACATCAAGCCAGTTTCTGTTTGTTGATCATTTCTTTTATTTTTATTACCAGTTTGTTTTATTAGTAGCCGATACTTTGAGGAGAAATTAAGCTCTAGCTTTGATGAAAATGTTGAAACGAAGGGGTGCAGGGTGAGGTTTTTAACTTAACGGGGTTTAGCGACGTGTGTTTTCATGGTTTTGGGCCAGACCAGAGATAATCCGCTTTGTTCTAAGCAGCCTTCACTTGCGACTCACAATTTGGACACAAACAACCCACATTCTGAGCTTTCAAACTCAATTTTTATTGACCTTGTTTCAGTAATTTACAAGGTAGCAACTCTCTGATGAATGGTCATGATCGAATATCGATCTTGATGCGGATCCTGATCCTTACCCTAACCCTAACCCTGATCCATCCTTTACGGCGCTTTAAGGCACGGCGCTTGGCTCGAGCGATCTCATGGTTGGTTTCCGAGTCTGTTTTGAGCCCAATCTTGCAATTCAGTTGTCCAGCCGCGTTTTGAGCCCTCAGATCTGTTTGAAGCATTGCAACTAAGGCCGGTGTCATTGCGTCTACAGGAAAAAAAAAAGATTTTTGTAGTACAGCGTGTATATATCATCTCCTTGGTTCAATCCCACCAGCAAATGGTCAAAAACATAAGTCTCTCTTGACTATTCGACCCAAAACTTGAACAGGGCTTGCGCTTAATTACAGAATTTAGAAATACAAGTAAATACAAAAAAGGAAGCGAAAGCGGTAACTCTGCTGGCAACGAACCTTTGCTATCTTAAATCGCCGTTTTCTCTTTCTTGCAATGAAGGTAAACAAAATTCGCAGAATTTAACTGATTAGAAAAGGTGTGCGTGGCACTTTTATATAAAATTACCCGGAAGCAGGTTTTTTAATTCCAGGATTGTCTTCTCGGCTTGGGTGCATTTGACTGCCTTGAAGTAAAACAAGGCCTTCGAGTAAAACTTTCTTCCACTGCTATCTGTCGTCAGCTTAGTGACCTCTTCTCTCTCGTACCCGTGCCGCTCCAGATCTGCTTTGTCCAGCATGTTCTTCATTTCAGTTTTTGAGGCTGAAAAATCTGTGTCATCAACGCTGATAGAGACTGAGTCCTCGATGCGCGCCTCTACAAAAAGCAGAAGGAAAAAATAAGATCAACGTGGCCAATATATAACGTAACCAAGTAAACTACACGTCTAGTCAAAATTTTCTTTGTTTTTGTTATAAATTCTCGGGAAATGAGAAAAATTCCCACTGTGAAAACTTCTTCTCAAGGCGTACAGGTGCCAATATCCAGAAAGCGCCGTGCAACTCACCGAAGAGAGTGGAAAGAAGAACTATACCCACGAAGAGGGAGGTTCGGAGAGACATCGTTCCGAAATCTTGGTAAGAACAACTTATAACAATTCAAGCGACTCCGTTGACGTGGCTTTTTCGAAACCAAAATTGTTTGGTACAGAAGAACTCAAATAATGGTAATTTATATCCTTTCCATGTAGGGCCTGGGGCAAGAGCTAGTGAACTTTGTACTAATGATTATTGATAAAATTGTGACGCGAAAAACGTCGCGAACTCAAGTTAGCTTAATTTTAACCTAACCAAATGGATAAACACCAATGAATATTAATTTGTGGTAAAGGCATGGAACGTAACGAGGAGATAGTGGGAGAACTGTTCACAGTTACTCTTAGAAAAATGAGAGCCATCTCAGAGAGCTATCAAACGCCCTTTTTCACTCAGTTTCAAGCGGGATGCTAGTGATGGCGAGGGCTGACCGTACAACGACACGTAGCATACGTTTGGAACATATTCAATTTTTTTTTAAGTGAATGTCCTTGAAAGTGTCATCAGTAGAGGCAAATTTGATATCCAAACTAGTCAGATTTCATCGCAAGAAAAAAAAAATGAGAAAAACTTGCATCGACGTAGATGTAAGCATCAGCCGTTTCTCGACTTGCCATGGATGAAACGCGTCCGTTGGTTTACCTTTGTATACATTTATCACCAGAAAGTAGAAACAAAAAGATCTTCTTAATGCCCATCTGTATCAATACACTTGCCAACCAAGCTAAGTTTTTTCTTATCTTTTCTTCTCTTCTGTTATTCGTCTCGAACGACGCCCGGCACAACGGAAAATAGTTTGTCCAGACGGATAATGGGTCTCGTATAGTAGAGACGACTAACCAGACGAATAACAAATGTTTACCCAAGTTCGTCCAGACGAAGGATAATGCGTCCTCTAGTATCAAAACGGCCATTCAACGACAACCGGATAACACTGGCGACTGACCAGTAGATATAAACAAAATGCACTTACTTGTCTGCAATCGTTACTCACATTATCAGGTCTATTTCACTGCTATTCACGTGCTTTGAATATTTATCATAACGTGAAGTTGTGCAAAAGGTAAAATTAAGAAAGACTTGAAAAGTAGGAGTATGCATTTATGTAAATTTTCCCTGTTGCACGACTTCACGTTATGATAAATATTCACAGCACGTGAAGTGAAATAAACGCTTGTAATTTAACAGAAAAATCTGGGGAACTTTTTCATTCATTTGCGCTTTATTTTAACTGTTTTAAAACATAAATATCTTAAAATCGGAGACACCCATGAAGCGCAATATACATTTGAATGATTTTGATATGAGAAATGACCTTTTAACAGAAAAGACAAAGTGCCATTTTTTTTATTTTGCCAGAGCGTATTGGTGAAAAAATGCGGCAATAAACAAAATCACCCCGTAAAAATTGATTCATTATTTACTTGAAAACGCTCTTACTGCTTTGTTTCTAATTTCGCCTACAAGTTGTCTAGATTGAGTAAGTTTAAATCCCTAAAGTTTCGTCGTAAAGTGTCCGCTGACTAGATTTCGAGATAATCGACAATGTTGAAAATGAGAGATTATGCGCTACCGTTGCTATGGTAATAGTTGTTGCTTGGAAACCGAACCCAATCGTCCGATAAAGTTCGATTAACGAACAGTTCGAGTAGTTTCGTCCGGCACCGAGCTCAAGTAAGCAGTGCATTGTGTTTGGGTACCATTTCTACCTTTACTTGCAGGCTATCACGCACAGAACAGAACAAACAACAATAGAAACATTAAATACGTGTTTAAGTAAAGTAGTCTACAAATAAATCCACTTTTCTGAGCTGCCAGGGGTGCGCACACGACAAAGTGTCTCCAGTCAACTCTCAGAAATCACGTTTAGCCTATATTTTATAAGATACAACTCTCTGTAATCCCCGCAGCAGAGCTGAAAGCTCTTAACAGCCACAAGCGACGAGCAGGCAGCTGCTTTCTGAATTCAAAAATGTTTTGCTGGATCTTCAAGTATATAAACTATCCATATATTTTTGCTGAGGAAACGAAAACAGTTTACTAGTCAGCTATCGCTTCTTTCTCCTCGCCGTTTTCATCTCTGTCTTGAGAGTCGCTATCCATTTGATCAAGATCTTGGAGTTGTTGGTCAATTTCTTTTCGAACAGTTAGCAAGCTCGTGTGATCCAGCTCCTGAACCAAAGAAAGAACTGCTGACAGAATGTTTTGACTCTGGAATAAAAGAATGATTATTTCAGTTGCGTATGTAACAAAAGTGCGCTACACCATTTAACAAATCGACGGCAGTTTTCTTTGGTCTATACACTTAAGCCTGGTTTTCACTAGCGATGCAAGCACAAGCATAAGGGCGTAATGTCAAGTAAAAACGAACGCGACGCAAGCACAAGAAAAGGAAAAATTTGATCCTTGTGCTTGTGCTTGCGTCGAGGCCGTTTTCAGGGTGAAATAAGCATTCTTATGCTTGAGTCGCTAGGGAAAACCAGGCTGTATCGATCATAAAATGACGTCATAAAAAGTTCAAAACCAAGTGGAACCACGTGCCGCAGGCAAATGGTTTCATTCACTGCCAAGTTTTGAATATTTAATGGTGTCATTTTATTCTCTATAAGTACAGATCATAGATAACTACCGTCGATTTGTTTTTTACAATAAATGGAAAAAATACGAACGGAAGAGGCTTTATTTTCCCTCGAGAAAACGCGCGCGTTACACCTGACGTCATTTTTATTGTCTGCACTCTTATCGATAATAGCTACGAGCCAATCAGCGCGCGGGAATTTTGACAGTTATTGTAAAAACTGTTTACCATTTAAACTATATTCAAAAATTATCAAAATCATTGTAGTAAAGTGGTGGGGGTGGGGAAAGTCGCTGCCTAACTCTTGCATCCCTCCCTACTGAGCCATTTCCCTCAGTTTTGTCCTCCTCAGGATAAGCCCCCTCTAAAATATCTGAAAGTAGGGAAGCCCCTCCCTCTATTTAACTGCCTCGCGGTCGTCCTATACCCGATGACTCCAAAGATTCTAAAACATTCCAGATGAATTCTTCCTGGAAAGTAAACGTAACGTCTATCATTATCACTCCAGCTGTTAATAAGCAAACCACTCACTCGACGGTTAGAAGAGGTTTCTCCTGCCTTTTTTTGGACGTTTGCTGTTGTCATGGCTGTTGTAGTATTCGACTGCTCTTCCAAGAATAATGGCTTGAGCCCTAGCTGTGCCCTAAGTTTACTGTCAGAAGAAAATAATGTTAAATTTGAGAAATTATTACAGAAGAAAAGATTCTCGCAGTTATATGCTCAACCAGACTGTTGCGAAAAAATCTGAAAAAAAAAAAATTCAGGCTCGAACGGGATTCGAACCCATGACCTCTGCGATGCCGGTGCAATGCTCTACCAACTGAGCTATCAAGCCAACTGGGAGCTATATAGGCGTAACATGTATCTTTTCTTTTTGGCATGATAGCTCAGTTGGTAGAGCACTGCACTGACATCGCAGAGGTCATGGGTTCAAATCCAGCTCAAGCCTGAATTTTTATTTTTCAGGTTTTTTTTTTCAAGATAAATGCTAAAACCTTTTCTTCGATAATCTTTCGTCCGCAGTGCGTATAGATGTTTCACGTTTTATATCCAGAGGTACTGTAAGAATGCTGTTTCGCAGACTCATTGGTAATTATGAAGAGAAAAAACAAAGGAAATCACTACCGTCAACTAAGGAGGTTTATAAATGTGATCTAAAATTTGGTGAAAGTTTGCTTTGATTTTCTCCAAGAATTATTCATGGTTTGGGAAGCTATACCAAACACTCAAAAGAGATAACAATAACAATATTTTTTTTTAATTTATGAAAACAATGTTACCTAACAACTTACTTGGTTTCATTTACTAAATTATGTGATGTTGATTCAGGATTCTCAGTTTCTGTTGATAAGAAAAGAATGTGGCAAAGTCAAGAAAACGTTTTAAAATAAAACAATACTGTCACATATAAATGGTAACCACTCAAAATACCCCTTTATTTGTAAGACATTACACTGCCTAATTGAAGACACAGAGATGTGAAATACCTCATTCTTTAAGCCAAGAGCAGAGGCAAAACAAGAACATTACACTTTTAATATAATTTACTTTCTCTTTAAGGGTGAGGTGAAACAAGCACACTGTCATGTCTTCTATTAGGTGGCGTTATGTCTTATCTGTGGGGGCATTTTGTCTTGGGGGCATTTTGTCCATAAACCATATAAACTTGTGGAAATTTCTATAAAAGCTCTGATTCACATTTTTGGAAAAACCATCATGTAACAAAATTAATGGAATAGCAGTTTCTGGTTAAATACCCCTTGATGAAAGAATCTTTGCCCTAATAATTTTTGTTTTTTTTTTATTTATTTTTTTTATTTCAATTCCACAGAAACAAGGGAACCTAAATTTTGGCTTTTCTGCAATTTTTCTGGAAGAAGAACAGGTCACAACCTTTAGTTTAGAGATATACTTGACTCCTTAACACTGAAATTATTGCATCCTGCAGCTTATCATGAAGGCTAACACATTAAGCTCTACAATTGAAATATTTACACTTTAAAAACTTCATTTCAATTGAACCACATTTAAATAAAATGTTAGTATATTCAACATTGTTAACCTTGTATGTGTTAAAAATACAAAGGCCTACCCTCAGGCGCTTGATCATTGTCATCTCTTGTAATGTCGGTTTTAAGATTAGTCTGTGAAAGATCAATTAAAGGAAAAGTGGAAAAGGCGTCAGTGACAAAATATGTGAACATTCTAGACTACATTAACTGCCACATTCAGGTGTGCAGATCGAGCAGCACAATGAATAGCAAGCAGTTAAAAGGTGAAGTACCCCTCATTGCCTTTTTCCCTTTTCCTTAATAAGTTCACAATTCACTCCACAGTATCTGAATGCATGGCACAAGCAAAGAGCATTTTAACCCTCCATTCTCCAATATCAAAATTGAAATTCTTTCTTGCCTCATACATTACTAATTGCAGTAGTAGGAATGTAATGTTTATCAAAAATAAACTTCACATATCAACTTGAGATAAAAACAAGCAGACGTAAGATGTGTAAATGATAAGTGGTAACTGTTATTATCCTTGTCTTATCATATCCTTTGCTGAGAGCATCCTTGTGACCGACTAGCACCCCATCCTGGGGGAAGCCACCTAGGTCACGTTTTTTTTTTATAGTTTCTAAAAAAACTGTGGACGGGTGCTGCATTGGTAGGGAGTAGAAACAAATGTTTGGTTTATCAAGAGAGGGCTAACGCTCAAAATGTCATCACTCAAATCTCTTTCAGTGGCCAGTTTACCTTTAGTTAGTTATCAACTCTGTTGATAAACCAAACATTTGTTTATACCTAAGTCATGTTACCTTATCTGCCGTGGCAGTAAAATCATAGTGAACTGGAGTATCAGCTGGAGTAGGAATCTCCTTTCCTTCTTTTGTAGCCTCTAAGACTTCTGCTTCCTCAACGACTAACAGTAGTGAATGGGATTTTAAAAACATGTTACAAAAGTTAATATTCAATAAGAGAAAGACCTTACTGCAAGGGTAGAAACAAGCTCAAGAGGTACCTTACCTATGGTGTCGAGTTTAGTAAGTTTGGGTAAATTCTTCAGTACTGTCATTCTATATGCCTCTGCATTTGCACAAGGATTGTCAGAAAGCCACAATACTCTCAACTTAGGAAGGTTCTTCAGACATCCTATTTCACTAATATCTTGGATGCTGTTTTTTCTAAGATACAGCTCTCTCAATCTGGGACCTGACAATGCAAGATGAGAAAGAAAAGCAAGACAAAACAGCACAAATACCTTTGTCAAGGGTCTATCCTTGTAAGCACTTCATTGACTCGTTTTAACAAGATTACAATTAATTAAAAACAAGATTTGGTATCCACTATAATTCCCAAAACTAGCAAATTTTAAGTACAATTTACAATATTATTAGTAAATAGGTAAGTGTGAGTTTTAAGAGTCGGCCATTGGGCCAGTTGTAGGACATCAGCAGATGACATGAGCTGAGTTGCTTAAAGCATGGTTAGCGCTAACCATTAGTTAAGAGGTATTAAAACCTATAGGTTGTCATGGCATTTAACCCGGGTTAGCGCTAACCATGTTTCGAGCAACTGGGCCCTGATTGTTAATATTTATCACACATTTTGCACTTGAGAATGTTGCTCACCTAACCCAGTCTGCAGAGCATGGCACATACATGTGAGAGTACTGTTTGCTATTGTGGTGTGTGCATAACAAAACTTTCATCTGATGATGCACGCCAAATTTAGTCCAGTGAATTATCTTGCTGAAAACAGCCTATACTTAGACTGTTTTCAGAATGTTAAGTTTCCATTCAAATAAAAAGTTCAGTCCTACCTACATTAATAACTTTTATAAGAACAGAAATTCAAAATGGTGACAGCAGACAATAGGGAAGAAGGAGTGTGATTCTGACAACTTTGAAATTAATATTCATTAGGCTTTGCAAACTTGCAGATAGGAGATAAAGTCCTCCACCCTCCAGGCTTGGGACTAAGAATCCCCAGGTGAGGTTTTATACTAAAGTGCGGCAACCTGCATGGATCAGTGCACGTGATAGCCTCCCTTGCAGACACTCTTTTGGCTCATCACGCAGTCTTATCCACATGGGTAACTTTGAAGATCACACTGCACATGGTTCACGCCAGTAAAATGCCTTTGCATACATGAGATCTCATCACGTTCTGCCATACTCAGCAGACTCAGGTACCTTACCCAGGTGACAGCAAGGTGACAAGTCTCAACTCATGCCACAGTAATCTTTATGGGGTGGAGGGGGGGGGGGGGGGTCGTTTATTTTGATCAGTAAGTAAATTTATTAATATTCCACTACATTGTAGTCTAAAAAATGAATGGTACAATAAGCAAAGTCCTTCAAGCTGGTGATGTTGTTTACACTGAAAAGCAATAGAGAACTAGGGTGATTATAAAACGTAAAAGAAACAAACAGGACGTGTATTCACATGCAGTGAAAAATACTTTTAGACAGTCAAATACGTTTGTGAGAAACGATCAAAGTTGAGAAGTAAACTACAAATTTCAAGTCCACGTAAATACCTGAGGCTAAGGACTTCAACGTTTGGCATTTGACGCAAAACTGAGATCTGTAAAACAAAATAAACTTCCCAGTATGAAAGCTTAAGCTTACATGTAATTACTACGTTTAATGTCAAATGTCAACTGGTTAATTAACTAGCTAGTAGTTCGTTTAACAACAGCTTGGTTGCATGCTACAAGAATAACGAAAAGTTTACATTTTAGCCCAAGCATCAAAGCATCAAAGTACAAAAGAAAAGTACTTACATCGTTAAGATCACTTCCCCTGTTGAGAGAGAGGACATAAATATATCAAAACCATGACAACAAATAAGGCGTCGTGTTCAAAATTGTAGTGTACCAACTGCACGGAAGTTAGTGTCAATATATTTTTACACTTCACTTACCAAAAATTTAGATTTTTCACGTTTTCTAGAGAGTTCGCCCTGGCTCGTGACAAAATCTGCTGTTCTGATAATTTGGACATGTTGTATTTTATCTAAATAAAGCGATCATTCGTTCTCCACTTCTCCTTGTTTTGACTCAGCTTTCCGCCATTTTCATCGTCTTTTGGAGTAGTCCGCTGACCTCGAGTTGTATTTTCTGATCGGATAAAAATCGAACATTTTCGGAGATAACGAAGATATCCGAACATTTCCGAGTTTTTACAAATTTTCCTTTCCGGCAAGATCCTTGTAACCTGGCCTAACCAGAGCAGTTTGGTGTTTTGGGTGTTTTTTGCAAAATAGATCGCCATGTGACAACTGTTTTATGTGAAAGACTTGAGAAAATGTAGCATAATTCGTGAGCACATTATTTTCTTTACGCTATATTGAAAAGGCGTGCAAAAGAAAATATAGTAACGGGGCAAACGACAAGTTATTTTTCCTTCTTTCACATCATGGCGGACACCGGCATAAGGTTCTGACTTTGGCGAACGGAAAGTGATGTCTAGCTTGCTTGAGAACAGTAGTTCTCCCTCTGAAGTGGACAGTCTAGATTTGGATGAGGTAAGCTATCCTGCAGTCCCCGTAAAAATCGTTATAACCTCCACTCAAAGCAATGTTTTGACCTAACCTTATCTTACGTAAGAATACGTGTTGATGGGATATTTTCATAATACTATGTACACAATCTTTTCCAATTCTGGACAGATGTACACAAATTGATAAGCTTAAGTTTTATTTCCTGTCGCATTTTGCCCTTCAATATGATTAATATTTTCTCTCTAGATTTAGCTAAAAATCTTATCTCTTCTGACGTCGGTTTTGTATCGGAGTTAAAGCTATCGTGTATTTTCGGTGGTTTCTTAAAAAGCTAGATTCCAGCTGTATGAGCTCAGTCCAGGAAAAAAAAATCGTTTCGGAAAGCGTAGAGTTCAAGATGACCAGAAATATATGAGATATGTTTAAGGGAAAGGGACTCAGTTCAACATAGGAAGAGTTTGAAGGCATCCATGTTTTAGGGTTGATGGAGGGACTCCAAAAGGAAAGTGATCAGGTATTACAGAAACCGTAAAGGGTACCACGAGCTCATTTTATGGGTGTGGCTTCATCACTTTCATCCCTAAAAGGGACCAGCTTTTTCTGAGAAATTGTCTCCAGGAGTTTCATAATTCAAGGCTTTAAGCAGGGCAGGAATTTAATTTTTCAATGTCAGGGAAAGTGGCAAATGGGAAAGATGGTCACAACCAGCTTTAATAATTTATGCGTTAATAATTTACTCCAAAAACAGTTTGCACTATACCAGGAATTTTAATAAATATAATGATAAATGAATTAGTAAATATGTTTACAAGTTAACAGTTGAGAATATTATAAAATTATTTACACAAATTTATCCTAAATATCAATAAAATAAAAAATAAACTGAATTTGTATTCACTAAATTGAACTACACATACAACCTTTTAATTTTTTTTAAGGATGGTGCCTACTTATACCAAAGTATTTTGCACAGTTTATGACTATGTGGGAAAAGCAGATCTTTGTAAGGGCTATTGGAATTCAAAAAGAAAATTGGGGGTAACCATGCATTTTTTAGAGATAATTAAGCCACAATAATATTATTATTCTAAAAAGCCATAAAATACAAAGCAATGTATGGAGTTTTTTTCCAAATTGAAGCTTTATTTATGCTGAGTTCTGCTTTCTCTGAGCAGTTTTAAACCACACAAAAATATCCCTGTATAAGTAGTCACCACCCATAGGAAACCAGAGTATCTCTAGATGCGCAGAAAGTGTGCGCAGTAACACAAAAAGGCACCGACCTTAATTTTATCGTAGGATCCCAGCCCAGAGTCCAGTGTTGTGTGTGAACTGATTGATGAGGCTATTGTTGGTCTTTGTTTTGATATCCACCGTTCTATCAAACATGGCGCATACAGTGTTCTTGAGCAGTCAGATGAAAGCAGGTAAGTATCAATGTCTCATTTCTTTTAACCAGTGTTCAGTGTACAGTGCATGGGTACTGGAATCCTAGAGAGCAGAATTTTCCCATTCTTATCCCTAGAGACCTCAGTCTCTTTAGCCAGCGGTTGGCCGCCTGGTAAGACTCTGGGGTACTGAAATTTTTTCACTGTACAAATCCTGCAGTTAAACTTAATCGTTGAGCATGGGGACTGGTGCCTGTGGTATTGACCATGGGCCTGACACAGTCCAGGCAGAGCGTGGAGGTATCCCTGACAACCCTGGGAGTGGGAACCACCCCTGCAGCAGCCAGCCAACCCGCACCATCACACTGAACTTGGAATTCAGTGGAAAATCTTACTCACCTGATGAAAGATACTTACCTGTACCCTTACCATAAGAGGGAGGGAGGGTAGGGAGCTAGAATCCGTAAAGATTCCCATTAAATGATCCGCCAAGATCAGCTCAAGCAAAGCAAATTAATGCAAATGTGAGAAACGCTGATCAGCCCCTGTAATCACCCCGCGGGTCAGGGTCCCCCCCCCCCCCCCCCTTGCAGGTCACATACATCACTGATCACATTTAGTTGACTTTGGGTTTTATTTCCTGAGAGTGTCTCCACTATGGAGGGGAATATTGGACAAAAATGTGATTGGATCGTACCGTATTGCTTTGTATTCGGTGATGCTATGAATCTACCAGTACGGTACTATGTCGTACCCGGTAGGATGTTATATCGAAACAGCGATGGTATTATATCGTACCCAGTAACACAATTAATCCTTCGACATGCTATTATATCGTACCCGATGATCATATGTCGTACCCAGTGATGCTATATCGTACCCTTATGTCATACGCGGTGATGCAATGTCGAACCCGGTGATGCAATGTCGTACTCGGTGATGCAATGTCGTACCCGGTGATGCAATGTCGTACGCGGTGATGCAATGTCGTACCCGGTGATGCAATGTCGTATCCAGTAGTGATGCCCCATCGTAGATGCCGGCAAACATTACGGGTTTATTTTGCTTAGAAAGATCACGTGATATTTTCGTAGGCGGCCATTTTTTTTTTTTATTTGAATTTTGGCGAGAAGTCGGTAAAACAAGCAAATTTTGATTTATCACCAAAATATCATATGGAAGGTCAACATCAGTCACCCTTTCAGCTGCTTAGCGTAAACATCAGAGCAGTGTTGAGTGAATTGTTATAAATCAGTTAGAAAGTACAGAGTACAGTGGAACCTCGATTTAACGAAGTCGCTGGGGACTGGCCAAATTTGTTCATTAAATCGAGGGTTCGTTATATCGAAAACCTCGACATAACGAACTTGAGGGGAAACCACCAAAATGTTCGTTATATCGAGGTCATAGTTAATGATTGATTTTCAAAACAGGTGACTACTGTCACGCAATTCAATGCAATTTTCGTCACCCAGAAGTGCTGCTTTTTGAGATGCAATTCATTAAGCATGGTGGATTTCAGTAGCAAATATTTACACTTTTGAGCAGACGCGCAGCTTTTGTTTACAAAAAAAAAACGACACTTCTTGAGAGTGTTGATCTGTTCAGCGTTATCTTCTGTCGCGTGTTGACATTGTAATTCGTTATATATATCGAGGTAGATTTTACGTTTAGGCTTCCGGATTATGTTCGTTATATCGAAGAATTCGTTTACTTATATCGAAGTTCGTTATATCGAGGTTCTATTCCATTCATTTTACTGTAACTTTGGCCGGGACATAGAATATCGTTCATTATATCGAGGACTTCGTTAAATAGAGGTTCGTTAAATCGAGGTTCCACTGTATAGCAACAACATCATCCGTTTGCAAGATACAAGATTGACTGGGTTTGTGCTCTGTTGAGGGTAGGGGGAACTTTAGAAGACTCAGTTCTAAGGAATTTGCTTGAAGGCAACAGATTCATTACCGAATCAGTGCTCGATGTACGCACTCACTACAAAGCTACTGAGACATTACAGTACACACATTTCTCCTTGTGTCACCCACCATGAGTAAAAAGAGGTTTCATTGAAGGAGGGGCCCTCAGACTTCTCCGGACAAGCTCAACAAAAGCAACATTTGAAGAAAAAATCAAACATTTCGAATCACGACTTATCGAGAGGGGCTATCCAAAAAATCTAGTGCAGAGAACTCTCTCAGAAGTGATTTTTGAGAATAGAAAACAGGCCCTTCAACAAAAACCTTGCACAAACAAGAGAATCTTGCCTTTTGTCACGCAATACCACTCATCAGTTACTAACTTGAAACAAATACTAATGTAATGGAAAACTGGCATTTAATAGAACGACAACCGTTGCTCAGAGAAATTTACAAGGAACCTCCTCTAATTTCATAAAAAAGAGGTAGGTCTCTCAAGGATATACTAGTGAGAGCAAAACTCACTGAAAACTCTAAAAACGGCTAAAACACGCACGTGAGAGTCGCGCAGGCCTGTCACTATTTATAAAATATTGTTCATGCTTGCCGCTGGTGGATCCAGTCACCGAGTTTTCTAGTTCCTGTAATGCATTCCTGGCATTTCGCAAAATTCTCATCGTTCTGGAGAGAACATTTTCTCAGAAGTTTGCTCCCACATTTTTCAAAAGCTCTGACAAAGCTAGCTATGGAGGAGCAGACCGCGCGAAGAGCAAGTCATATCACGTGATGTCAACTACCCGCCTTTTCTCGTAAACAAAACCCCGCTGACAATGCTGTTTGCCGGCATCCGGACGTTTTACGATATGGCATCACCGGGTACGACATTGCATCACCGAGTACGACATTGCATCACCGAGTACGACATTGCATCACCGTGACGACATAAGGGTACGATATAGCATCACTGGGTACGACATATCATCATCGGGTACGATATAATAGCATGTCGAAGGATTAATTGTGTTACAGGGTATGATATAATACCATCACTGTTTCGATATAACATCCTACCTGGTACGACATAGTACCGTACTGGTAGATTCATAGCATCACCGAATACAAAGCAATTCGGTACGATCCAATCACATTTTTGACCAATATTCCCCTCCATACTCCACATAACCATTACTGCTGAAAAAAGAGCCTAATGACTCTGGGTATGAGATTGCAAATTTCCAGGAATGGAACACCCTCAATTTCCTGATGTTCTTCTTAATAACAGAACATGGGAGGGATTATGGGGATCATAAAAATGTTCAGGGACTGATCAAAACTAGTGCAAGACTGAAAAGATCCATAAGTAATCAAATTGCAGATCCTGGAAAGAGATGGAAATGTGTATTTGTTGTGGTTCAAATTTATCCTTGGTTTAAATTTTATCTTCCTGCTGTTCTTGGGTATAGTAATGTGTGATAATGAGTCTAAAACAATGGAAAATAAGATATAAACCAAGGATAAATTAAACTACAACATATATGCTTGCAACTGCTTTGACAAATCCAGGTTTTTGAGGTAGTATCCTAGCTTTTGCTTAACAAACTTTAGTTCTGTTTTGAGATAATAATTATTTGGCACCATGCAATAGTTACATTATTCTGTGAAGGTTAATGAACATTGAATTATGCTATCTTTGTGAGGTTTTGAACCTCCCTTTTTTCTCTTTCATATATGTATGATGACCAGTAGGAAACAATATGGTGAGTAGATGAACCAACCTGTGGGATAAAATCTGTTTCTCATCAGTAAAATATTTTGTATCAGAATGCACGATTCAAATATATACCAAATATGAGTATTGCACTCAAATCCATTTTGAGTGTGGCTGTCATAAAATTCAAAGGCCTTCAAGATTTGTTGGCAATTAAATATGATTGGAGGACCGCTTATGGGAAGGTCCTATATATTATAAAATGTAGTTATCAGGTTCTACGTTCTATCAAGAGTTAATAGCACCAAGCTCATGTTCTGACTGTAGAAGTTGAATGTTTGTTCAGATATTCAAGGTCATTGCCACGGGAAAATTTTAGCACTTCTAGATTCAAAATACATGTATATACCTGTACTGAAAACGTAAACACAATCATGCTAAGCTTTTTCTGGTTTCAATTGTTTCATCAGAAGTGGTGGAATGTGAAGGTTTGGATGTGTTTGGTCAGGGGCCATTGAAGAAACAGGTTGAATGTGTGTGTCCCAACTGCCAGAGAAACTTGGCTGCCAACAGATTTGCACCTCATTTAGAAAAGTGTATGGGAATGGGACGAAACAGCAGCCGATTGGCTAGTAGAAGGTAAGTGGACAACGTCTTATATTTGAAGTAATATATCAAACACGAGAAGACCTGTCTTTCATCAGTTATCCAAACACTTAGAAGTAGGTTGAAAAACGAGGTGCAGCTGAGTTTTTTTAAACGACTTTGTGTTTGGATATCAGATGAAACACAAATTTGAGTGTTTGATATGGCTGATCAATAATTCTTGGAGAAATTCAAAGCTAAAGTTGGCAAGATTTTAAGGTAATTAGGAAGACATATCCAAACCACAGTCACAGTAGTGATTTTCTTTGTTTTCTTTTGATGAATTAGTAATGAATTTGAGAAGGAAGTGTGATGTTATGTTTTAAGCCTGGTGAATAAAAATTAGTAATGTGCAGTTCCAGAAAGTATCCATACTCCCCCCACACAATGTTTTTTGTTTTGCATTCCCCATCCCCCCAGGAAATTCCAGTTTAGCTTCATACTTTGCTTCTAAAATTTTGACTTTTAAGATCTCCCTTCCCCGAGGAATTTCCAATGACCTTCCATTGGGTGGGTTTGGATTTTTTCTGGAACTGCACAATAGATACATTTTTCAGTCTGTGACACAATATGTTTGTCACATGAACCTAGTTTAATGGCCTTAGCTCCCACAAGTCTCTTGTAGCTCAGTGATAGAGCATCCGGACTAGTAATCGGAAGGTCTTAGGTTTGACTCCTGTCAGGAGCACTCGGATTTACTTTTTCCAGTATGTAAGACTTTTGGCCAAATCTGCAGATGACCTTTTTTTCTGGTGAAGTTTTGCAAAAGGCAATGGATAAAAATTGAATTTTGAGCACTTGCAGCAATCAGATTAAAGAAATGAAAGAGTAAAATGTTTACACTATCTATAGCTAAATGCATTCTTTTCACATGTTGGACTGCTAGGCTGGCAACCACAGGGAAACTAATTGATGGAGAAGATGATGATGATAACTACTTTGACGATGACTGGACATGGAACTCAGACAGGAAGCCAGGTTTGTTACATGCGCCTCATCAGATGCTATTGGCATTTTTCCTGTTGAGAATGGCTTGCCCAGTAAACGTCTTACCTTTTACAACCTTTGTAAAGGGTTTGATGTTTCATTGATGAACTGACAAGTTGCTATGGTTATTAACCATATACAAAAACTTTCTGGTAATTCCAGTTGGAATGTAAATGGAACATGACGTCTTGGGTCATCCTACTGGCAATTTTTGAAAAGGTGGTCTTGTTTTCCAGGTTGGGATGCATCTTTCATTTCAGTTTCAGACCTTTGGCTTCCACAAAATTGCAGGTTCATGCCTTAAAAGGA
The DNA here is from genome assembly GCF_977016875.1 of Pavona decussata. Taxonomy (NCBI): domain Eukaryota; kingdom Metazoa; phylum Cnidaria; class Anthozoa; order Scleractinia; family Agariciidae; genus Pavona; species Pavona decussata. The sequence continues at coordinate 314,252 of NW_028145516.1, read as the reverse complement.
ACAGAAATTCCCAACCGAAAAGTCCAGAATTTTTTGTAACAACCTAATAGATAATCCTATAGACAGCACCTGACAGTAGCATATGCAAGGAATAAATTATGCTATTTTGTGATGCACTAGGCTATTTTTTTGCTGTGTGTCTGTTAAGTTGCAAATAGCTATAATTTTTTTATAGACAATAATTATTTTCTTTTAATTTTCTCCAGGCAAAAAGAATAAGAAAGACAGGGTAAGGAAAGATTGGAATCGGCTAGACCTCTTACATCCGAGATAAGTTAAAACATCATGTGTCCAAACAGTATGGTTGTTGTTTTTGTCAAATTTTTCCCACAAATAAAAGTCATATTTATGTCGTGTTTTTTAGGGAAATTCGCCAAGAAGAGCTAAAGCACCCAGGAGGAATGGTAAGTATTTGTAACAACTGGAATAAATCTCCATCCTTATCTATAAGCAACCATCTGTTTTGAACAAACAGCTTAAAGTCATTTATTTCCTATCAGTTTTTTTTTCCAGTCCTTGTAGGTAATAAGAGTACTGGTTGTACTTTGCTTAAAAAGAAAATTGTTAGTGTTTTTTTCTTTTTCTTTCTTTTTTTTTTTTCATCTTAAAAGTTAAAGAAGTTGACTGCATAGTTATGATACACAGTAAATTTAAGTTGAATTCCTTTCAGGCGAGGCAGGCACTCCTCGGCCTGGGACACCAAGTTCTGTTCACAGTGGAGAATTACCAGCGACAAGGGTAACCTCAAGTTTATTCATTGTTTTGAAATCTTGTGAAAGAATCACATCATGCAAGACCAGTATTTTTGAAATTTGAATGGAGTTTTGAAATTTACAACTGCAGTTTTGAACATCGCCGGCGAGATTTCAGAGCTTCCGTAGAAAATTTCCCTATTTTATTGACAGTAAAAATTATGAATTTTCTTTACATTACAGCATTACGTCACGTGTGACCATTATTTCTGAGAATGAAATGAACATTCAAATTCCTCTTTGTAATGTCCAGCATTTGAGTGGAATGTTGATAATTTCTCTGGAAATCTTTCCAAAAAAGACGTGTTAACTGGAAAAAAAAAGATTCAAAATACTTGGGAAGCAATTAATTATTGTTATTGTTGAAATACTTATAATGCTGTTATGCAAAGACAAATTCATAGCTTTATAGCGTCAATAAAGTAGGGAAATTTCTACAAAAACTCTGAATCTTGTTTGCAATGTTCAAAACTGACATGTAAATTTCAAAACTCTGTTCAAATTTCAAAATTACTGGTCACGCGTGACGTGGATTGACCATAAGTATTTCAAAACTGACTATAAATTGAAGGTCTGAGAGCATAACCGACTTATGTCGAATTTTAGCGCGGCTTTTGATTTTGCACGAATTTGTCCAAATTTTGGCTCTCCCTGGTTTTGAAAACATTTCGCGGTTTTACAATCGTGGACAAAACTCCTTGAGAAAACCAAACACGAACAGAATAAAAACCACTTGCTTACTTCTCCCTCCCACCCCCTCCCCCTATGCAATGAGAACCGAACACAGACAGCCAAAAAACCACTCACTTACTGTTTCTCCCTTCATAATTCTACATGTACCACAGTTACTTCTCCCTCCCCCCCTCCCCCTTATGCAATGTTGATGTGGGTAGTGATGCTTACCAGGAAACTGTTCGTGACCCAAAAGAAAACATTGAGTCAGGGGGAGGGGGAGGGGTATTTGGTAGTTTGCTTGTCTACAAGTGAACGCACTTGGAAGGCAAATGTTTTTTATAGGTTTTGTCCACGTCAGACTCGTTTTCCAAATTATCGGTAGCCTAAAAGATTCCACTGTCCACGAGCCGTGTTTAGTCGCACCAGTTGTTGTTTCTATAAGTAACGTTTGTGATGACATCATGGTTTGCTTTTGCGGCTTGTAACAAACCCAAAATAGATCAAGGCAGTCGGGATAAACAACTTGTGTATCGTACTGGCTAGTTGGTTTCGCTGTTGTTTGGTGACGTTTGTAAACGCACAATATCTATGGATCTTTTGAAAAGTTATGAAATTGACGAATGCAGTTCACAGGAACTGGTCAAAATGTTGTCCAAAGAATCCCTCCTTGGTAGTGATGACTGTGCGGTGGCGAAATGTTCAATTCGATTATCAAATCCCGCAGGAGCAACAGAGACAAATCCTGCCATGTGCAAGGTGTTTTGCACGCCTTAGTTGTGGTTTGCCAGGCTTGAAATTCGGTATGTAACGATTAACTTAACAATTTCAAGGCAATGATTCAATAAAAGTACGATTAACATAGATTTTCAACGGTTAGCACCGACTGCTCGTGAAAAGAATAGATGGTCAGTACCTTTTAATAGAACTGCCGTTAATCGTTGTTAATCGTTGAAATGGCTACATGTCTTCCTGTTAATCATGTAGAATGCTAGTATTTTGCGGTATCGAGTGATACGTCGACAAACGGGACAAAGCTGCATTTTACACCAGGAAATGGACACATTTTCTCTTGGAGAATGTAACTGTTTACATTTCTGACATTCCTGTCACGCACGTAGTAGTTTGTAACAGAATCAAATAAAAGCGTGACAGCATTCTTTTCGTTGCTCCCGCGAAAAAGACCGCTTTAGTGTGCCGTGTTTCAAAGACAACGAGTGTATATTGAATACAAGTATTTAATCCTCAGTGCATTGTCCTTTTGGTCATCCAGTGTCTATAATGTTACCGATATACATCTTTACAAGATGGTAAAATTTCTCAATGGCATTAATACGAAACACAAATTGGCGTGAAAAAATACTGGACAATGGTTTTCAATCAAATTGCAGTTCACATGCAAAAGTTTGGACAAATCCGGGCTACTTTGAAAAAGGGGCTGACAATCGACATAAGTCGGTTATGCTCCCAGCCCTTCAATTGTTTCCCAAGTATGTTCAATTGATTTTCTTTTCTTTTTTTTTTTTTTTTTTGAGTTAGTGCGTCTTTTCGAACTCAGCTCTTGCAAAATTGGGTTGAAGTTAAACTTCCTATGAAAACAAATGCTATTTTAAATCTGCAATCCAAGATCACCACCAGTGACCTCCTTCCACTGAACCGTTCATATATAATTAGTTTTAATCATGGAAATATTAAAAAAAAAATTTTTTTTTCAGACTGGGCCTACTATGGCAGCTTTTGAAGATCTGGGAAATGGTATGTATTCCTTCACATGGCAAAGAAGTAACTACCCCCCCCCCCAAAAAAAAAAAACAACAACCAAACAAAAGGCGGTTAACACACACTTGGAAGTAGTGTTGCTAAAAGGGGGCAATGGGAGATTATGAAGAAGGGGAGAAAACTTGTGATCCTGTCCACAGAATACTGCTAGAAAAACTTTTTTTTAATAATAAGGCTGTAAATAATAAACCTTATGCATAAATGGCAGCAGATAAAGTTTTCTTATGTTCATGAAAACTAGCCTTTGTAGCCTCGTTAACATGTGCAAAATTCAATAGAATTTTTACTCTAAAATCAGGTTGGTAGGACTAATTAACAGTAAATCAAAGAATATTATATAGGCTGCCATTTATGTATAATGTCTATTATATGAAAAAATAAGTCATTATGTATGTTAGACTGAGGATTTTAGAAAACATTATAAAACTCTAAAAAACTGACGACGTTTTGATACTACTCCATGTCATTATCAAGTCAAAAAGGTGAGATAAACACAATAATATATACGAGGTGAAACAATACAGAAATATTTGATGGTACTCTTTCATTATTTGGAACTGTATAAGTTATTTAATTATTCTCATAGGACCATCAAATATTTCTGTATTGTTTCACCTTGTGTTTATGTTACCTTTTTGACTTGATAATGACGTAGAGTAGTGTCAAACCATTGTCGGTTTTTTAGAGTTTTATAATGTTTCTAAAAATCTTTTAGTGTTTAATTTTATTATAAAATAGAAAGAGGTTAACTGTTGTATTTGTGTGATGAGAATGGCAGATGCCATCATAGTTATGGTTTAAATTCACATCTATTCCAGGTCATCATATTTAGGAGGGGGTTTTGATTAGCCAATACTGAGCTTTTTTATTTTTACAATTTTGATTAGCCTTTCATGACAAAGTATATAATATTTACAAAACTGAACACTACTTACACAGTCCCCTAATACCTATTTACTGATTTACTATTTATGATCTTTTGACTTCATTTCTTATAAAGGTCATTTATACAGCCCTGGGAATTATAAGTTATTTTGGAGAATTGCATCATGTTATCTTTATTACCTTTATCACCCTCTCATCGACAAATATATCTTTGCTCTAACTTGTAAAATTTATGTGATTTTTCTCTCCATTTTGCTAGAGGAGAAAAAAGCCCTTCTTTCACAGGTAATTAATTTAATGTAGCCCTTTAAAGCTAATCGTCATGGAGATATTTGTATATGTTATAAATGGGTATCAATGGGTATCATTGTGAAAGAGTTATTTATTTAACAACAAAACTACAAAGGGTCAGGCTCCTCTAACCTCCTACACTGATGCTCTCTGGGCTCGTCACACATTCGTGGGGGAGGAATGTGTGACGAGCCCAAAGAGCGTCTGCATAGGAGGCTATGGCTCCCTGCACCTCAACAATAGTTAGAAAATAATTATTAAAATAAGGATTACTAGGTGATTGCAGGTTTAAAGTCAGACCAATTTACTTATGTAACATCTGATATCATTTTTTTTTTTCTTTTTTGCTGTTTAGACCTGTGGGGTTATCTCAGAGCATACAGCACGAATGTGTACAAGGTAACCAGCTAACAAAAGTCACAGTCTTTGTAACACTTTTATGGTTGCAAAATGTAGCAAAATTCGATTAAAACATATTTTCATCCAGATAACATATATTTTCATTTGATAAAAACATTTGTGAAATTTTTTTTTAATTAAAAAAATTACTTTTCTATCCAGCAAAGGCTTATAAAACTATATATTATTTATTTGATAGGCTATTATTTCATGTGATAAAAATATTTTCATTATACATACTTTATTAACATCTGAATGTTCACACTTAGTGCTAGTCACAACAGAAAACAAACAAACAAACCTCAGTGGTCTAACACATGTGGTACACATACTGAATCCCTGGAGATAAGCTAGTACACCCATAGACTTGCTTACAAGTCGAGCTTTGAGAGCACGAAGTGCGATCGTCAGAGCTTGAGCGAGCAAGAGCGGAGCTCGAGCGAGAGCTCTATTCAATGAGAAGTGAGCGAGCGACTTTGAGAAAGTCTAGTACACCCATAGTCTTAGAGTACTGATTATCTTGTTATTGTAATTGCTTTTATAAGGTCTCACAGATGCCCTCAACACTCTGACGAACAAAGACAGTCTGTCAGGCTTTTACTTTTAGGTACTGTTGTATTCCAAAGTTATATTTTTGGCTGGCTCCAGAGAAGGGCTCAAAACCCCTTCCCTAGAATTTTTTTGACTTTGCAAAAAGTTGTATCTCAACATGCTGATTACAGTTCAGTAATAAAAATGCTGGGGCTGACAGAGCTCCTTTTTTAGTTATAACCACTTAAAGATAAAACTAGGAGGTGTTTTAACAGGTTGTACTGCTGCTATGGTAACCTTTTTATGTCGAGAAAGCAACCATTACTTGTTTGCCAATGTTTAGACATTTGTTTCATACCATTATTGTTGTATCAGCTGATAAAGAGTGATAGTATTGGTCCATGAAAGTATAAGTGCTCGAAAATGATGGAAACCTGTGAACTAATTTTTATGACTACCAGGAATGTTGGCATGTGCCTATTCTTTGTATAACTAGAGATAAAGTTAGTGAAGTTCTGTTATTAATTATTTCTTTTTAAAGTAATGCTTTTAATTTTGTGAATTGTGTTTGAAGTATTTTTCACCCAAAGTTTGGTTGTTTTCCAGGTTTTGCAGATGTGGACCCTCCAGTTGGAAGGTTACGACCTGATGGGTAAGAACTTCACTGAAGCCATGTGAATTACAACAACATTTTATTGAAAATTAGAAATATAACTAATTATATTACTTTTCCCCCGCAAATAGCTTATGAACTAATCGAGGCGGGGAGATCTGAGCACATATTACAAGTACAAAGTTTATCTACATATAGATGGACAAAATAACAGTGAAGACACTACTATATAGTGAATAGGATAAACTAACATAAAACAAAGCAAATACATTAAAATTACGAAGAGAAGCTAACCTAAAGTCTTAAATAACTTAGTAAGACGGGAGACTTCGACATAATCATCTTCTGACCGCAAGAAATTTAGTAATAATTCCTTTATCTTTTTGCGAAAGGACGAACGTTTGAGTAGTTTAATCGAATGAGGAATAGAGTTCCAAATTTGGGCACCGATTCTCGAGAAAAAGGCATACGTTTTATCGGTTCTAGAAAACTTAACATAGAACGAGTCGCTAGAGACAGATCTTGTTCTGTACGTTATTTAAAATAAAAGTGCACTTTAAAGCTTCAAAAAGCTACAATCTTGGACAAAAATGTTAAGAAACTTTTTGTTGATCTACAAATTCCACCACTGCAGTAATAATACATCAACAACCCAGCCCCCCTCCCCTTAATCAGTGTTGGTCTACCACTGAGGGGGAGGGGGGTGAAGGTTTGCTTCTCTCCTGACGGTGTTTTCCTCAAGGGAGATTGAAATGTTGAAATATATTCGCATTTTCTCAACTTGTTTTGTCCAAGATTGTAGTTGAAAGGTACTTAATAATTAACAGGGCCTGTTTCTAGTAGTTTTAGGAATTTTTTGGTTAAGTAGGGAGCTTTAGCAGCGATAACAGTGACGGGAAATTTCCCGTTCTAGCCGTGCAGTGATGACAAAAAAATGTACCAAAACGTGTAATGCACGTGCAGAGTTGTTGTTTTGATTATTAAGCTTGTTGCTCTTTTGACGTTCTTGTTGCCGTTACCGTCGTAATTGCTAAAGCTCCCTATTTTAGAAGATGGTAGTTCAGGTGTGGTTACATGGATGTTAGCAATACTGAGCACTACACCATTACCAGTATTACCCCGGCACTTCCTAAAATCTTACCTTTTCTTTTCTTTTTCATTTCAGAAGTGCTCTGGAACCCGATGATGTAATTGGTAAGAGGAGACGCTTCAAATATTTGATTATTCGGTGGTGTTCTCAAGTCTAGTTTAATAATTATTAATAAAATTGTTTGTCTTCAGATGTTGATAGCTATGAAGATGGCGATGGACAGGCCTTGAGAGATACTTTAAACAGGTGTGAAATGATATGCACTTCTTGATGGTGTAATTTTATAAAATCCAAGATGGCGACGCACGGGAAATTTAAAGGAACAGACGATAATCACATCCAACTTTTGTCTGCTATAAAAATGTTAGTTGTTTTTTCCACTTGTTCAAACAAAATTTGGAGTTAAGACAGTAAGGACATTGCCAACCTCGTTCCTAGGGTCTCTCCTCTGGGACGTGAAGAGGAGAGACCCTGGGAACAAGGTTGGGACATTGCATGGGTGCCAACTTTGGTGGGCGCAACCTTGGTCGACCTGCCAAGACCATGTTTAGGATTCTGATTGGGGACAACTATGGTATAGTTACTTGATGTAGAGGATAAGGAGGAATTAATCAGCTACATGCTGCAAGATGCATGTTCTCTCTGTAGCTTGCCTGGTTGACGGGTGATAATGATGATGATTATCGTAAGAGTGGAGTTTTCCTTTGAATTATTATCAGTAAAATAAACGGCGTAGTACGTGCATTCTGATTGGTTAATAACCATTAAGCATACCTCTATGCTATCGTAGAATATTATTTTGAACGCTCGAGCGTGATTCAAATTTCCTGTTTTCTTCCACAGAAACAAACTTAAGCTTTGTCTACTATTTTTTGGTTCTATAGGTTATCCTGGGAAGAAGAGTCCAATGTTTCAACGGGGGATGATAACTCGCCAGCTGGTAAGAAAAGATTGATGTGTTGTAGTTAAATTCCACTTTTGGAATTAGCTTTCTGATTGACTGTTTGTCATCCCAAACGAGCATTAGTAGCACCTTTTTAAAGAACTGTTGTGAGTGACTCTGGTTGTGACTAGAAGTATCATAAGTAAAGTGGCTTATCTCCGCAAAAGCAGACTAAATACCCACTCGTTCACTCAGGCCCCGTTTATATGGAGAAAAGTTGTCCCGGGTAGAAGGGTCACCCGCCTACCTGAGCTACCCTGGGCGAGCCAACTTTTCCTACATTTCCTTACAAAACTTGGCGAACCGTTTACATGAGAAACAAAAAGTTGGCTCGGCTAGAAGGGTGACCCACCTAGCCGGGTCACCCTTTTGCGATGGTAGGGTCACCCTCCTAGCCGGGCCAACTTTTCTCCATATAAACACTTTGGCTCGCCTAGCCGGGTCAACTCCGTCAAGGCGAGAGAATCAGAGCATGCGCGAGCTCTGTTGTCATTGGGAATGTGCGAGTTCAATGCCACCGACTTCAACGCCGACAAAGTCAAATTATATGAAAAGGTATATAAATCATTTGGCGTTTAGTGTTATCAAGTCATGCCACTACAAACGCTTGTATCTCAGTTTTGTGTGATTACGGACTTAACGACAGGCGAAATTCAACGCGAAAAGAACTTGAAATGTCACGCGGTTAGATTCAGTCAACCACGACTTGTGTAGCCTTCGCAAACCGATTTTGCCCGGCAAGTTTTAACTTCAGAATAATTTAACTTGGTTTCAAAAACCGTAGGAACCAGAATTTCTTGGGTATAAAAAGCCAACGTTTGTAAACTTAAGAAAAACAACCGATTTGATTTGCAGACTTCGAGCCGTTTTTTTTTTTTTTTCGCATGTTTTCATGATCTCTAGACAGTCAGCTCTTGGCTCGGGCAAAAGGGTCAACTTTTTTCTCATATAAACGCTCGCTAAAGTTGACTCGGCTGGGAGGGTGACCCTCTTGCCCGGGACAACTTTTCTCCATATAAACGGGGCCTCAGTCACAACTCTAAACAAGTACATGCAACCTGTTTTACGCGCGGGAAAATAGACACCCCGTGCTAAGTGCTGGAAACCACGTGTAAGCACAGAAAAACATGGGTCCTGTTCCAAGCGCGGGAAAAACGTTCCCCGGTGGCAATCGCGGGAAAACATGTACCTGGTGACATGGGTTTGGTGGATAGGTGACAAGCGCGGGAAAACTTGCATTGTTTCCGACTGGTTGAAAATTCAATATGTTTGTTGTGATTGGGTAGGACAAACGGAGGAGCGAAAGTTCTGTAAAGTGTGTTTTGCCTGGATTTTGCCGGTTTTTACTTCTCATTTGTAAACGAAAGTGTGAAACGTTAAGTTGACAGTCAACCAGGGTAAATTAAGTACATTTTAAGCGAATGTTTAACAATTATTCGCCGAAGGCGAAGTAAATATTGGTGGATCGTCGAGGGGAATATTCACCAATATTTACTGAGCCTGAGGCGAATAATTGTTTTAGTATAATTACTCAGGTGATTATCAGAGAAAAACAAGTACCATCCGAAAAATGTCGATTTTTTTGTTTGTTTCAAATCGTCACGCGTCAATGAACAGAGACGCGCAGTCTGCCGCTCACATGATGCTCAATCGAAATCACATGGGCAATTGATAAACTGCACACGGCCTCCAGCAGAATGTCAGTATTCTTTAACTGCCGCTTCATTGAGACGAAGCACTGACTTCTGTGAATGAATGTTGGGTTTCTCCGACCCGTTTAACAAAATAGATGGAGATGAACCAGGCTGTTTGGTGTAAAACTCGAGCCGGGATCACAAGTGTTAGCGATAGCATTTTATTTCACAATTTCTTGTTGACATGATGGCTTCGCCGGTTAACGGACGTTTACAAATTGCCCTCGGAGATAAGCTGCTTCGGGTAGGAATTAAGTCATTTGTTGGCTTCACTAAACAAGTACACGGTTGTCGCAGATGAAAATATTTTGTTGTGAGGCAGTGACTTTAGATGGTGGTCGAGAGCCGCTCGAACCGACAACAAACTAGTTTTCATGTTATAAAAACCGTTTTCTTTTCTCGTCACTGAAACGTAAAACTTAGACCTTTTTTCATCTTGTGTACTTCCATACTTTCAAAAAGTCTGTCTAAAACTCGTTTTGTTTGTGAAATCATTCTGTTAATAAAGAAAATCTTGCTCGAATTTAGCTTTGTTGTCTTCATTTTAAGTCATCGAGATCGACAACATGCAATTTACAAGGGCAATTAGCAAAATTTCATCTCTTGCCTTCGAAAAGTATCACCTCGGACTTAGCTGCATCTTTAGTGCCTTTCGGAATTGCATTTTCTTTCATCCTATTTACTTCTTTTTCAGAACTGTCAACAAATAGCTAAGCGGCCATTTTGAAAGTTATAGTGCTCCCGCTATAATCACCTCGCGCGAGGTGATTATAGCGGGATATGACGCAATCCTCGACCAATCAGATCAAAAGAATCTCTATAATCACCTGAGTAATTATACTAATTGGTATTATCAACAGAATTTATAACTAAAGGTAATTTGGTCGCCGTAAGGGGCACTCGAATCTCTTTACGATGGCCAATTTACCTTTAGTTATCAACTCTTGCTTAACAAAACATTCGTTTGTACTCCGCACCAACGCAGCACCGCAGTCTGTTTAGAAAGTAACCCTTTTTACCTAACTTTGGTTTAGAGATGATTAAGGCAGAATTAGACGGGTAAATATTAACTCCATTACTTATTTCTCTCTAGCATTTGGAAGTGTTCCTCTTGTGAAAAAGAAAAGAAAGAAAAAAGCGAAACACAAGCGCCGCCCTAGATGATCACAACATAACAATATCCAGTTTGCTTGGAGGTTGAATCATACGTGATGCGACTGTGCGGTGAACAAAGTGGTGACGCTTTCGAGGGGAATATTAAAAAAAAGGACGAAAGATGACTGTGACGGGAGAGATCATCGCTAAAGCAAAGTTAAAATAGGCAGAACAACTGAGAAAACAACTTTGGTTCGTCAAAAGCTCGGCGTCTGAATCGGCGCCAAATTTGACAGAAATACGGCACTGATTTAGACGTCAAATTTCTGCCGTGACGGCGTGGAATGAGTTGTCGGCGTACATTGTAACTTTTTTCATGCCTTATTGGGGAGGTTTAGCAACGACGAGGGCGACGGCAGCGAAAACGTCACTATTAAAATGGATTTGCGTTTTTCAATCGTCGTTCGATTATTCCGTCCATTTCGCTTTAAATGTCAAATGTAGGTGAAATTTAATGGAGCTAAATTCTTGGAGACCGCACCCAAGTTTAGAAAGAGAAAGAAAAATTCGTCGTCGTGTGTTTACGTCCTCCATAAAACGCCCCAGCAGGAAATTTCACGTCCTAGTCGTGCAGTGACGGTAAAGAAATGTACCAAAAAGTGTAATGCACATGCAGAGTTGTTGTCATAAATAAGTAAATTAGTTATTAAGCTGACTGCTTTTTTGACGTTATCGTTGCTGTCGCCTTTGTCGTTGCTAAAGCTCGCTGTTTGGATATGAGAACAGGGATTTTCTGTAAGAACACGTGCATATTCGAATGGTGGTCGTCTTTTCATGCTACGCAATCACCGCTGACCCCGAACCTTACCATAACACGAGCCTACTCTTAACGCTAAAGCTAAACCATCATATTGGTGATGCGTGTCATGGAGTTACAACCCAATTTTGTCTACTGCACAAAGGGCGATAGACTGTATTTCACTTTCGAATCAACAGAACTTTCCCAACCAATACTGGACACGCCAGAACCGCAAAACAGCGATTGACGTGATCAAATTCTGGACCGGGTTCCTCGTTTGCTTTCTGCAGGATGTGAACTAGAGACGCCTGCATGCATTATACTGAGACGATTTCGTCGAAAACAAAGCACGATAAATGCTGTAAAAAAAGTCATGTTCGCAACTGCAAACATGTTTATGTAATTGACCATAAAGAAGGTAATTTAAACACAGGATGGAATACGTTCTCTTGCTGTGTACGTTAGAATCTATTGCCTCTGTGAGCGCAACTAGTTTGTACAGGTGAAAATAAAATTACGGTTTGTACACCTCTTGCTAATAGCTTGTAAGGTTTTGTTAGCGAGTGTGTTAGTGAGTATTTGGATATACAATCGTGATATTTCGGGTTCGAAATCCCCGGACATCCATCCAGTTGTTTGTAAACGGGGAAACAAGCCCAAGTTTTCCACAAATCCGTTGATAAATCTCATCTCTTTGAAAAAAATTATCAGTATAATTTTTTTTTATCATAACAAGTATTAACATGCATATAGTACTTAGTATTTACATACAGTTGAACTGAGGAACTAAAATAAAATCACAAAAAGTCGTACAAGATATTTCGTTTTACGCTGCTTTATAGAAAGTTTAGCTTAAGCCGGCGACGCCCCTGATTTTCGGCGATCGCGGCGATCGGCGTATAAAATCGCCAGGTGTATCGCCGGCTTTACAGACGAAAACATCGAAAGGTTCTCAGGAAAATGTTGGTGAATTTTTAATTTGCGATATTTTTTTTCGATCCGCAATTCAATGATCGATAGATTAATTACTAATATAAAATTTGACTTTCGCGACACCTTCAAGGACTGATTTGTGGTTGTTTAAATTAAAAGCGTTACAGTTTGAATTTCGTATCATTTGGATGTTATTCTTTTGATCTATCAGTTTTAAGATGCCAGCGACTTGAGGCTAATTTGCACTCACCGATTAATCAGGCTCATTTGCCCCCCCCCCCCCCCCCCCACCCAATACCGAGGCTCCGCCCCCTTACCCTTTTATATACCATTTTTGGCCGAAAAGGTACCGTTGACAAATGGTACCCCTTTCGTATACCTTCCATTTGAAAATAATGAAAGTCCCTTTTAAATACCTAAATGACAGATTTCCCTACCCTTTCATATACTTCGACTCGTGAAATCCTTACCTTTCATATACCTGAAGCGTGAAAAAGGTACACCTTTCGGGCGGAGCCTCCCCGTATAGGCCATTATAGGGAGTACCCTCCCCGCCTCCCCGGGGCATTTGGCCCAATTCGACAACGGAAATGAGTGAGTGGACTTGGCAGGGATGAAGAATTTTAGAATCAGACCGATTATACCCCAAGCTACACCAACAGAAACAGAAATCGGACGACAAGTTGTAACGTTTGACGGCCGTAAAATCTGTACGTGGAAATGATAATTAGCCACAAATCGCATAATTAAATTTGATTCCCTCATCCTATCCCCCAAAAATGGAAAATTCAAACTCGCATGATAGTTCGTACCCAGAGAAAATCGTACCCAGATGTTTGTCTTGGAGAGTGAAAAGATCTGGATACTCATGAGACTACTTATGAGGAAAGAGATTTCCACTAAAAGTTGCATCTTTTTTTCATTCATTGTTCTATCTCTTCGTTTCCAGTTATTTCTTTCTCTTCTTCGCTCCACTCTGTTGCGTCTGGTATGATGCTGTTTTCGTGTTTATTTTTTCTTTCTTCTGAGTTGCTTTTCCAGGACCTTGCCCGCCAACTCGCTCTCCCTGGCATTTTGGCTGAAATCCAAGCACAGTTTAAGAATGAACAGAGAAGCAGTACGGTCAGGCTTTCAGAGAATGTAAAATCAGTTTCCCAGCGTCGCTCTGTCCCTGGGGTGGGGTGTGGGGGAGCCTCCCAATTAACCATTTATTAAACTAAATTGATTGGGATTGTTGGGCGAACATTCTGAATGAACCCCTCAAAGGTACCATGATCTCGTTGTGTAAGCGCAGCGCTAATTTACATTTCCCTAAGCAGAGTTTTAAAAAGATAGCGACAGTCTACTCGCCATGTTAACGGAAGATGAGTCAGTCCTTCGGTTGTCTTGCCATTTTGCGAGGGAATCACGTGTTGGTACCGCGCCGAATTGACGAGGAATTAAGACACCGTCCTCACTTACCTAGATAATTTGAAAACGCATCTTTTTTTCATACGGATTAGTGTGGACTACTTCACTCTGGAGAGCGTTTTCATAAAGGTCCGTTTTCTGTAGTGGAAAACAACGTTTTAATATGGTCGGAAGGCCAAATCGGACAGGAACAAATGCGTTTTCAAATTTTAACATCCGATTTAGTGTGGAAGTCTATTTAATCAGCTTTATTGGACACATCCCCCTCGTTTCCCTCTCGTTTGACCGTGCTCCCTCAAAAAGTTTAATTTTATCAGTAAATTTAGACAAAATGTTCACCAGACTCGGGGACGTCATATTCGACTGCGCGCCAAGAATGACTGGGGACAAGGCCTCTGACTTGTTTTGAAAGAAGCACTTTACATGGCCTTTGACAGTTCTTTAACGTGCGTTAATTAGAGGCGTTAAACCTTTTATGAGCCTCAACGTACCATTGTACAAGGTACAAATCAAAGCAACCTTCGACAATACTTTCACACTCGCACCTTTGATACAAAAGTGATACCTTGGGCTAAATTAAAAAATGCCTTTAACACCGGTCTGTAAAACTATATCAAGGCCTTGGCGTATCTCTCTGACTGCGATATTATTGTTTGATAATGTTTCAAAAGCAAGGATTTGAGCTAATTAAAGGATTTAACAACAAAAACAGAAGCAATTAGCCATAGAAGAGTTATTTGGCTAGTGATTGCACGCCGTTATGGGCGTACAGCGTCGGCTCATTGCGCATAAATTGAACTTTAGTCAAGTTTATTCAAACTTAATTCAAGTGTCCACCTTCTCTGTAAACGAGCTGTCAGATTATTGAAGTAAGCGAAAATTAGTTTTGCCATTATCCAAACACTAGCAAGCTTTTGAAATTTCAATTTGTTTTCTTTTATAATTTCATGCAAATTTGAAAAATGGTACACACGTACTTTTTGATCGATCATTTCGCTATGTCGAGAAAATTCAATAAAGTTTGGAAATGGTATGTTTTACGCACGGTTTTGCTCCTGTGATTCTATTATGGTTGCAGCGGTTTTTGTGTAAAATTGTCGTACTACACTTCAAACTTAAGTGCCTGCAAGGGAAAAAAAAAGAGAGGTCGTGTAACTGGCGATGAGTTCGATGGAGACCGCGTCGAGACAAACGCCCCTCCATTACACTTTGACGAAGGGCTAGCAGTCTGAAAGTCAGCTTTTGTAGTTCTTTATTTCCGCCAGTTTACCTTACCAGGGATTTGATTTGTCGTACTCGTATTCAATGTCGTACTCATAGCCGGTTAAATCCGGAGCTGAAGATCCCTAACAACTCCGAGTTCATACAACGAAATATTCGCTTTTACTCCTATTCCCCAGGGTCGCAGGACCATAGTTTCACAGTCTCTTAAACTTCCCGTCGTTCCCCATTCATGTTCAAGAAGCCTACGGTCCATAATTATGCAGTGTCAAAACGTCTTTTGGCCGGAACGAATAGCCGAATAAAACCGCAAAACTCAGTGAAGAAGACGATACCACTGCTCCGAATGAACTTAGGACCAAATGTAATTTTTATGATTTACACAACCATAATACAAGATCGTGATCGAAGATTCATATAAACTATATACGAACAAATTGCAGCGAACACTCAATTAAATATAGAGGAAGTCAGGTCTGGAACAGCCTTCCAACGGCTGTTAAAACTGCCAAATCAATATATATTTTTAAGAAAAAAATCAAAAATATATTCTCTGTGAGTGAATTTCTAAAAATGTTAAGAATTATGTTGTTAACAATTAGAAGTATTGTAAAAGAACAAAAAATAGATACCTACATATAGGACACAGCCATGTAAATTCAGAGTAGTTAATCAACAAATTTATGTACCAGGGGCTCTCCTTGTAAGCCCAGTAGGGTTTTTTTGTGAGCTCCTGCTCCTAAGCTATTAGAAATAATACTGCTGTAAGATCATTCGAATGGGGCAAATAAACATTGATTGATCGAACTTCGACGAAACCATTCTCCGGACTGGAGAACGTGAATTTTCAATGTGTTTCCATGCATATTGAACTTTGTACATATTAAACATTATCGGAATCACTCAACCGACAAGTGATTGCGTTGAGCAGTTTAATCCGTACCTGGAAGCAAACCCTACACACTGATGTTTCGGTCATAACTCCGTGAAAATCTCCTCTGCCGCACGCTTTACAGTAATTTGTACCACAGAACTTGCATTTGAATATCTGTGAAAAAAAGAAACATCGGTAAGCTGACGTTTTGACTGCCATTTTTAGCCAGAACCATTTGCGCCCCTCTATTACAATTCAGGGACCCCTTAAACATATTTCTAAACAGAGCTGAATATCGAGATGGCTGGCAAAACGGCGGCCAGTGCGATAATTAAACTTACCATGTTGTTTTCACGACAGCCCCAGCGACACATCATGCGAAGCTAGTCACAAAGATTGTAAATGACTTACTTATGCTTTATCCCCGGCGATACTTTTTTAAGCTGCATAAAAATTGAAATTTTGGCCGAAGTTGACTTCACAAAGCACGGACGCCCCAGTTCGCTTGGAGAGATTTACTCAAGCTCCATGCAACATAACACTGCTTTGTTCAATCCACCAGCCTTGCGAAGGCAAAGTTCTATTTTCAGCGTGTATTTGGTCCGTAATAATACCATTGACAGCTTATTTACAGTTCCTTTATTGTGATGCAAATTCTCGTTACTTTGTCATTTCTTGAAATCTGTCAAAATTTGATGAAGACCGTTTAATAAAAGACCTCCTGCTGCACTATCAAAAAAAACTGTCGGCAATTTTCCATTAGGGTAGTTGACCTTGTTTCCTTTGTCTTAAGGTATCTAGCGTTACCTTGGAACCGATTGCTGGTTGTCTACAGATCTAGATGCTCTCTAATTAAGTCAAAAACAAGTGTCTGTAAAGAAGGACAAATTAAGAATGATGGGCTCGAAAAGTGAACGAAGGTTTCCGGCAGTTCCGGGCCAGTGACGGAGCAAACGCTGAGCAAACATTTTTTCTGCATGCTTCTTTTTCAACTTCACGAGCCTCCCGTGCTCTCAAAAATAACCAACCACGAAAAACAACCTGACCTCTATTTAATTAAATACTCTTACACAATTACGAAGTTACAAAGAAGATTCTAGAAAACGCTAACTGCAAAATGTACAATAAATGCTGATTACACGATAAGATACGAAATACACGGTAATGCGAATAATAATAGTTAGTTAGACTACATTGAAATTTACAATACTACACACAAATTCCTAAGACAATAACTACTAATATACTAGTGACATTTTTTGACTGATAAAAATACGACGAATTAAGGCTACAAATAATTAACAATATCCCTAACGATAACGATAACTTCAGATAGAGATAGATAGATACTTCAGATAGATACTTTATTATAAGCACCATTGCAGCCATAAGCTGAATTACGGGATATTTACAAATTCTAATAATAACCAATAGAAAATAAGAAAATTATCTACATCTTACAGACATGGCTAAAAATATAATAACAAAGAGGAAATGAGAAAATATCTACATCTTATAGACATGGCTAAAAATAAAACTGTTCTTCAAACGCTCGGTCTTACATAGGGGGAGAGTGAAATCACTTTTGCGTCTCAGTGCATATTTACAACTCTTCCTTTGAGGGAGGAGGCTATGGAGACTGTGGGTGGAGTTACAGACGATCTCGTCAAACAGATCGATTGAAATCTTTTCTCTCCTCTCAAGAAGCTTCGGTAGGCCAACTGTTTCTAGTGCTACACTATATGACAGGTCAGGATAGATGATTCTGAGTGCCCTTCTTTGGATCCGTTCCAAATCTACACTAATGTAGTTTGGTAGAGAACGATAACGAAGAGAAACGATTCAATTTCTACATGCAAAGGAAACACAGAAAATGAAAACAACGAAAACATGAATAATAGGTATTTTTGTGACACACGCTAATTTATATGCTTCAAATCTTTCACCTGAGTATTTAAGAACTGACCTCAGTTGTGCGGCAGTGGTTTCAGTTCACGAGTTTCCTCGTTGCACGAGTCAAGCTCGAGTCCCGAGTTCGAGTCACGAGCCAAGCTCGAGTCAGGGTCCAACTTTTATATTTCTCTTTTTTTTTCTTATGTCTTCTGGTTGTTATTCTCTTTCAAATAATGATGTGCTAGTGATAAACGGAAAAAAATTAACTTTCAGGTTTGCAACATTTTTATTTATCGTTTGCTAGCCGCTGTTACCGTTGCGTTAAGACCTGTAGCTGCATACACCTGAAGCAGAGATCCCATTTCCACGGCTGAGAAAACGGACGTACGGTGATGGCGTATTACCTGCCTGACTCACTCGGTGCCATCTTGTTGCGTCCACAGGACACCCAGGAAAACATAGAATAGTGATAAATTCTCACTGGGAGCCCCGACTCCCAAACGCCCCAGGTTGAGATAAGTTATGGGAAGAGACAAGCCCGGAGGCGGAAAGGAGCGAGAGCTCAGGCGCAGGCACGAAAGTGAGCCATCACTGCGGGGAGGCGGGTGGGGCGACAACCTGATATCCTGTGTCCGTTTTAACGAAGAGAGGAATAAACAGGATAAAACAGGCCTATTTATACTAAACTTGTAAATATAATGTACAACTGGTTCCCCTAAGGATCCACAGATGCGCGGGAATTTGAATACACACTCAAGAAAATTAAGGCATGGGTCTCTAGTTATTTACTCAAAAAAGCAAGGGGGTGGTCAATCTTCTGAAGATTTAGCCGTAACGTCATAAGACTTTGGCAGCATAATATGCTTACAAATGTCAACATATTGACATACTCAATTTATGTAAATTAGGTCAAAATAATTCTGACTTTTGATGCTACCCTTAAACTGCTCGATTTTAGCGAGAAACTGAAAACAGCGAGCGGTAAATGAAGTGATAAACATGGTCACGTGGTGTTTCTGCCGTTTGCTGTTTGGCGTAAACGTAGATGTTTAAATCTCTCCGCAGTCCGCAACCTAAGGTTTAAGGGTTTCGAAACTTCGGGCAGAGAGACAAACACTATAAAATATCAAAAGATCCTCGCAGTTACTACCAAACTTAGGCAGTTGCGAAAAGAAAGCCTGAAAAAAATGCAGCCTTGAACGGGATTCGAACCCATGATCTCTGCGATGCCGATGCCGGTGCTCTACCAACTGGGAGTTGGTCATATTGTGAGTTCGTAATATACCCGTCAAGGATGAAAAAATAAATGTAAATAAATGAAACATATATTTTGAACTGCGGATGAAATCAAATAGAAGAAAGATCCTCGCAGTTACTACGCAACTTAAGCAGTTGCGAAAAGAAAGCCTGAAAAAAAAAATTCAGGCTTGAACGGGATTAGAACCCATGACCTCTGCGATGCCGGTGCAAGCCTGAATTTTTTTCATGCAGCCTTTCTTTTCGGCACCGCTTAAGTTGCGTAGTAACTGCGAAGATCTTTCTTCTATTTGATCTTTCATCCGCAGTTCAAAATATATGTTTCATATATTTACATTTATTTATTCATCCTTCACTGTTATATCTGACGAACTCACAATATGACCAGTTCCCAGTTGGCTTGATAGCTCAGTTGGTAGAGCACTGCACCGGCATCGTAGAGAATCTGTTACATTTACCGTAGGTTTTTTGTCTGCTTTGTTTACTCCCTTTTTGTGCATTTATGAACAAGTTTCAAAGCTGGGTGTTACCTTGGTAGGTGTATGGTACAGCAAGTGTGCCTTTATGGGGTTGGAAATTTGTAGGGAGGTTATTTTCCAAGTGATAAAGAGGGATTTTTAGAATGTCATTACAGCACTGCAGGTTTTTCGTACAACAACTAATTGTTACTGTCTCATATCCTGTAAAACGAAAAGAAAATTGAAACAAAATATCTAACTTTCTTGAAAGGAGCACTTTTAACACTATTTTAGGCCCGGTTCAAACGTCGAACTTTATTTAAAATTAGATATGATTGTCGCCCATTTTTGCTTTTAAATTTCCCGGGCACTGTCATTTTGGCAAAAATAGGCGACAATCATATCTACCTATGTAAATCCATTTTTTTGTCCAGTGATATTAATTGTCCTATTGGTTTAAGAACCGCGACAATGAAAGTCCGGTATCCCATTTACTTACTTTACTAGTTGACTTGCTTTAACTCACCGATCAATAAAATAATCCGCCGGTGTTTTTCCGGTTTTGTTTTAAAAACAAAATAAAAGATAAATCTTTGGAATACCGATATACCTTTTCCGATATACTGGCATCCGTAATTCATTAGGTTTTTGTTTCCCGAAAAGAGAAGCTAATAAAATCCGAGTGAATGAGGCAATACCTTACTCGCCTTTACACTTGTTATAACGGTGGTCGACAGAAAAACTAAACTATGGCAAGCTACGGAAAACGAAAGCGAGCGGGGAACGATCAGGAGAAAGGAAACGTGGAGAGGTATGCAAGAGTGGAGTTAGAAAGTTACTGGGACATGTTACCCGAAGAAATCAAGGAACGCATTTATCGACTGGCAGCAGAAGAGGCAGTGAGGGACAAGAAAGACATCAATGACGAATTTAGAAAACTTCGCGTTTGCAGAGTGCATGGCACAGTAAGTTGCGATAAGTCATTTCTCTTTTCTGTTTTTTTTTTTTTACATTAGTTCGTAAACCACAAAATGCAATCTGAGAGAATAGTGTTTTTTGAAGAACATTACTGAGTGATCTGATTACTCAAAGTACTGTTTCTCTCTCTTTTTCAATAGGATACTGTTACTGCTGAGTCCTTACTGTGTGCATTACCATAGAGAGAAGCAAAATTTTTGCGCTCACTACCACCAGAATATATTGACTAGAATTGTTCATTTTACCGTTCTAAACAGACCATATGAGACAGTATTTGAAGACTACATTTTTACAAAAGGAGCCAACAATGAAGTTGAATTCAAACGTAACTTACTAACACAGACTATCGCGGAATTTTTTTCAACGAATGTTGCTTCTGTAACCATAAAGACCCAAACAGTTTGTGTTTGCGAGAAACATACTTTTAAATCGATCACTTTCCCTTTTACATTCGCTTTTTCTATTTTTTTTTTTCTTAGCCGCTTCCTAAACACAAACGTTGTTTCGTATGGTATTTGAGAGTCGTCAATGAACAACTGAGCTGGGGCGACGTTCCGAAACATAGACATTGGAAGATTTTGAAATGTATGATGTAGATCTGCGTTTTGAATTCACTTCCTTATTTTTGTAACAAAAATAAAACGTTTACTTGCTTTCGATCTTATTTTGTGTCTTGTATTTTTCATAGAAAAATGGGGAGAAAAGAGTGTGCTATCGCGGATTTTTTCAACGAATGTTGCTTCAGTATCCATAAAGACCCAAACAGTTTATGTTTACGAGGAGTTTACTTTTAAATGGATCACTTTCTCTATATTACAGCCGCTTCCCAAAAACAAAGGTTGTTTTGTTTGGTGTTGGAGAGTAATCGATGGACAGAACTGGAGCGAAGATGCAAAACATAGACATTGGACAATTACTTTTAAAAACTTGGCTATTTCACATACCTTGTAAGATAAAAATGAAATAGTTTAAATGACCTCTACATCTACTCCAAATATTGTTGTAACCGTCGCTTTAGTTTGAGTTATGAATAAACTTTTTGATTTTCGCTGATTTCACATATTCTTATCGAACCTCTTTTTACCTTTACAAATATTAGAAAAGCGTGTCATCCACATTAATTATTCAGTACGAAAATACCTTTCCCCTTACCCACCCTTCCCTTATTTTTTCACCCTCCCTACCCCCCTCCCCCTTCGGATTTTTTTTTTGGTGTCATTTTGACCTTATTAGCTATTCAGTCACGTGGTCAAAATACTGGTCTGTGATTGGTTCTCAGCCAAAATAATGATATTCCCTGCTCTGTGATTAGTTACCTGGTGAGGTGGCCCCTCTTACTACTGATATCTCTTTAAAATGGTAGAAAACTATCTGGGTAAACAGGCGTCAACATTTCAGGTATTTTGCTTCAATGTTCTCGTTGAGTTATCGTGACGGATTCACAATTCCGCATGGGTTGGAACCAACGGTCCAAGGACCTTGTTTCCTTCGACAAACTGTCTCGCCCCATTCATCTGCCAGATTTAGCAAAAACACTGAAGCATCCTTCTGTTATACACGTTGATAATAAAATGTTGACACAAGCAACGGCAGATTATCATAGCTCATAGGCTTACTAACAATTCAGTACTGAGACTAACAGGGACCGCGGAGCCGGGGAGGCTGGGGGGGCTTCAGCCCCCCCCCCCCCCCCCCCCCAATAATTTTGGAAAATTTTTTTTTTCAATTGAAAAAATACTGTTTTACTGCTTTCATAAATATGCGATAATTAATGAAGACTTTCGGCAGTGAGCGTTGCGGTACGCGGTAAATTGATTTCTTCATTTAGGACATGCAATATGGCGGCCCTTCCTAGGACATGGTTTTAATGTTTTCTCTTAAGCTCTATTATAGACGTCGTTTTTTACTTCCAGGAGTTTCATCAGAAACCCACAACTCTTGACGGAGACGGTATAGCCCACTTTCAAAATGAGTGATGGCCTGGGTCGAGAGTAACTGCCCAAGTGATTGTGGGATTGTTTGGGGGACGATAATAATAGCCAACGTCCCCCAAACCCTTAGGCCGATGTTATCTTTTCTCAACCCCTTCCCACAATCGCTTGGGCAGCTACTCTCGACCCAGGCCATCACTCTTTTTCAAAGTGGGCTATTGTAATCAGCACGGCACACTTAATGTCGGAGCAATGGCATGTTTCCGCTTTTTCCGTGAAATATCGCGAGAAGTACCTCAAACGGAGACTGATGTATGGCTGCAGTCATCCTGGGTCGTACAATCCATCTACTATCAGCAATCAGGAAGCTCACATGATCTACGGCAATATGGATGGTGAAGAGAGCCGCAAAGGATGAAAACGTGGTTGCGTGCTACCATGAAACAGCAACGTTTTAATAATGTAGCTTTATTGCATTCCCACAAGGATATCTGTTTGGATGGTCTTCTTAGCCTCAGAGAGTCGATGTTAGTGTTAGTACGAGGAACTATTAAACGAGGAACTGCTTAAGTACGGACTTAACGTAGAGAAACCAGTTCTTGGAAAAATGAAATGGCTGTGTCAATCTTTTTATAATTAAAATCGATTTAGACCGACCAACCAACAGGAATAAATTTTCTTTTAAATTTAACCCGTAAAGCAAACACCCGTTAACACGTACGGACACTTTTTCGATTACAAAGGAGTCCTTAGGAATGGGCTTTGCCTGTAAAGTTTCCGTTTTCACATCATTACAAATTCACAAATAGAAAATGATGGGGTATTTCTCCCTTTAGTACCATGGTAAAAATATAAATTTGCACTCAAAACTCGCCTTTCCTTAACGTGATGTTACTGGGCGAGTTACTGGTAATAATACTCTTTATTATATGGCTGGCTCCGTGAGCGGGCAAGATGACTCAAATTCTGCGCTGTGATTGGCTACCCGAGTGGGCAAGATGGAGCTATCTTGCTCGCTCGGGATTACCCGTTACCCGTCCGCTTGGCTTTTAAACTTTAATCCCGAGCAACAATGCAAGCTTTTCTTCGATTTTCTCGTTGTTCTGGGGGAAAATGCTCACTAAACTTTTCAGTAAAACTGTCAACATTTACCTAAAGGAAAGGAAAGAGAATGGAATCATCTTGATGTTGTGAAAATTTTGTTTCAGCTACAATGAATGTGAGTTGAATCGGTGAGTTGCTCTGATAGATTGATTTTGTAAAACTTATTGTCTTTATCGAGTACTAAAAATTGATTAGATCTCTAGGTTTGCAATGACTGTATTTTAATCATAGCATAATGAAAGTTGCGTTAAGTGTTTAGAGCAGTTCAGAAAAGTGTTTTTCTCAAGTTAGCCGAAGAAGCTCACGTTTTTAATTTAGCCGCGTCTTGCTTGTTGCAAACAAGAAAATCTTATCAAAGCGTCGTCCAGTTTTCTGATTTACCCGCTCTATTTTTCGGCTTATGTTTGCGTATAATTTCAAAATGTATTGTTTCATTCAAAAATAATCGATTGGTGGCCAAAAAGTGTGTAAAAATGTTTATTAATTACGCCACCGCGCGATCGGCTGAAAATGGCGAGTTTGCCAGATTCTATTAAAGGGAACATCCACTCTCACAACAAATTGACGGGTAAGCGTTGGAAATAGTGTCTAAATTTTAAATTTTTGTCTAAAACGTAGAAATGACATTCAAGCGTCTTAAAAATTAGATATGATTATCGACAACTTTCGCTTTTAAATTTCCTGGGGGGAGCCATTTTGAATTTTATGACGTGTAATGGTTGCCGCTATTGTTATTCAGCAGAAGTTCTTTTGTGTAAAACAATTGAACAACCTTATTACGTCATGAAATCCAAGATGGCGGCGCGCGGGAAATTTAAAAGCGAAAATAGCCGATAATCAAATTATGTTTTTTCCGACACTGAAATATCATTTTCATGTTTTCCAATGAAATTTCAAAGAAAATTGTATTTTCAATAATGTAACGTTAACATGTTTCGAGAGTGGAGGTTTCCTTTAAACTCTTCCCGCACTTGCGAAAAATCTAAATTTTTCATACTCAATAATTATATGCTCCAAAAGTTAGAGCCTTAATATAATTTAGGAGTCCTTGTTTTCCATGATAACATGCTAATCTAAAGATGCACTGAAAATAAATCTTTTACCGGCCGGCTATGAAGAATTTCTTTCCGAGCAGAACAGCTTCATGTTCTGTATCAATGTTCAATATCCAGCCATCTTGACCTCACGCTTGGTCAATAACACATATAATAATACACTGAAACTCCGTTATCATCAAATGCCCGGGTGCTTTCATAAGTGGGTTAATGTTAGGGAAAATGAATCTGTCTAAACCAAGACAACTGTCCGTAATACCAGCATTTCCATTACTATAACTGTGTTCCAACCACAGGTTTCCCCAAGCTCAAGCTGTGAATGATGATCAACTTGCGTAATAGCGGTCACGGTGTAAATATAAGAGTTTGTATGGGAATACTTATCATCGGGTTTAGGAAGCAGAAATACTTAATTTATTAATCAAAATAAGATACCTTGCTTCTACGGTGTATTGCTTCATGTCTGTTTGAGTAAGAGAAGGTTACCTAGGAAACGATAACTCGCTGAAATGGCCTCAAATCAGCAAAAGAAGCAAACAGACAATAAGCAATACACCATAGAAGCAAGTTGTCTTATTTTATTAAGAACTTTTTAGTATTTCTATCTCCTAAACCCGATGGCAGATATTCCCATAGAAACTCATTTTTGCGCCGTGACCGCCATTACGCAAGTTTATCATCGTTCACAGCTTGAGCTTGGGCTGCCTGTGATTGGAACACAGTTGTAGTGTGACCGCTATTACGCAAGATGATCATCGGCTAGTATAACTTCACTTCAATCTCTCTGTCTTCATTTAAGGCATAGAGCAGTTTCCAATTGCATGCCGAGGGTGATTTCTTGTTTGCTTTGGTTTCCCCGTAGTTCCTCTACGATTGGTTAGAGAAAATCGCGCCACTTTCTCAACAACCAAAACCTATCGTCCTTTCCCCTACAAGTGTTTGTTTTGAGTTCTGATTGGTTCATTGGACTGTTTACAAGTATGTCTCTCATGTCATTGGTCAGAGTAATTACTTTTGCCTTGCCTCCAAGACGCTAAAATGAATCATACAAATTCATTAATATAACAGCCAAACTGAAAATCAATCATTCATCATATGATTTTTATAGTGATCAGCAAGTAGGGCTTCACTACTCAACTCCTCTTGACAAATCCAGCATACATGTTTTTCAACATGACCAGAGTGGAGTTCCATCAAAGAGTTGGATTGTGTGGACATGTTATCTTGAATACAATCAGAAGCATCCTTGTGAGCCCTTTCATGTTTTCGTAAACTTTCCAAGCGCCTAAAAAATGAGTTACACTGCTTGCATTCATATGGCTTCTCCCCAGTATGAACCCTTTCATGTCTCCTTAGATGTCCTGCTTGACTAAAACACCTGCCACACTGTTTGCATTCATATGGCTTCTCTCCAGTATGAACCCTTTCATGTGACTTTAGATGTCCTGCTTGACTAAAACACTTGCCACACTGTTTGCATTCATATGGCTTCTCTTCAGTATGAACTCGTTTATGAATCCTTAGCGTTCCTGTTTGACTAAAACACTTGCCACACTGTTTGCATTCATATGGCTTCTCTCCAGTATGAACCATTTTATGTGACTTTAGATGTCCTGCTTCACTAAAACACTTGCCACACTGTTTGCATTCATATGGCTTCTCTCCAGTATGAACCCTTTGATGTGACTTTAGATGTCCTGCTCGACTAAAACACTTGCCACACTGTTGGCATTCATATGGCTTCTCTCCAGTATGAACTCGCTTGTGTATCCTTAGAGTCCCTGCGTCACTAAAACACTTTCCACACTGTTTGCATTTATATGGCTTCTCTCCAGTATGAACTCGTTTATGAATCCTTAGCGTTCCTGCTTGACTAAAACACTTGCCACACTGTTTGCATTCATAAGGCTTCTCTCCAGTATAAACCCTTTCATGCTTCCTTAGATGTCCTGCTTCCCTAAAACACTTGCCACACTGTTTGCATTCATATGGCTTCTCTCCAGTATGAACTCGTTTATGAATCCTTAGCGTTCCTGCTTGACTAAAACACTTGCCACACTGTTTGCATTTATAAGGCTTCTCTCCAGTATGAACTCTTTCATGTGCTCTTAGAGCTCCTACTTGACTAAAACACTTGCCACACTGTTTGCATTCATATGGCTTCTCTCCAGTATGAACCCTTTGATGTGACTTTAGATGTTCTGCTCGACTAAAACATTTGCCACACTGTTGGCATTCATATGGCTTCTCTCCAGTATGAACCCTTTGATGTGACTTTAGATTTCCTGCTCGACTAAAACATTTGCCACACTGTTGGCATTCATATGGCTTCTCTGCAGTATGAACTCTTTCATGCCTTCTTAGATCCTTTGCGTTACTAAAGCTCTTGCTACACATAAGACATTTGTAAGGCTGGCCTATTTTATGCCCCGAGAATCTTGACATCTTTCTTTAGTGCTGTTTACTATCTGAAATGTAAATAAAAACACCTTCTGAATATAACAGAAAAGCTGTACATAAAGAATCATGCTTTCAGCATCCGTGCACGTGCCATATAAAATATAAATACACGTGGCGTGATACAATTCACGTGCCATGATTTTGATCTGTAGAAAAGATCTTTGCGGCCTGAACAAACGCAATGAATTTTGGGATTCAAAAAAGTTTTTGTTAAATATGTTATGTTATCATTATCAGATTATCAGTTCTTATGTCACTTTATGGATCTGTACACTTTTTTAATAATTATAATGTTGTGTATTGTTTGAAGCTCATTTTAATGACAATAAAAAGGTTGTTTCAATAAGTAATTAACTCACACTGATACTTGCTTGATCTCTAAGTGTGTTTTTCTTTTTTTAATTTCCTCACTGTTGTAGATGTACACTACACAAGTGGTGATAAAGCTAGCCTCAGGTAGCAGCAGCAGTACAAGCTTGTGATTCACTCTCATAACACTCAAACTCACACTCTCACTCACCATTCTTTCACTTTCACTGTATCACCCACAAGAAAAGTGTTGTCTCTATAACTTTCATTGTCTCATAACTGGCCATACAGTACAAGTATAGATCACACTCAAAAAGGCAACAATTGATTTTCATCCCCAGAGGAATGATTTTTAAAGAGAACCCAATTACCTGTGACTTAAAGAGATAATAAGGTTACAATCAGTTTGCACGATGTGAACATTTAAAGAATGGTAGAGGCTAGATTTTCAAAGATAGCACATTGTGTAAGTGGTTTTCGCATGAAATATTACAATGATTCCTTGGCAAACCAAAAAATAAACAGTCCTTTTTTTAATGTGGTTTATTAGTTAAAACCACTAAAGTTATGCAATGAATATCAGCTGTATCCTTTAATTTGTTTAGTACAGGATTTTACAAAATACTGTAAAATTTAGTGCCAGTATTTAGTTATCATGCAAATGTCATAAAATGTTATGTTAAATGTTGAGACTCAAAAAATGCTTGTATCAGCCATTTAAGCTGAGGTTTTAAAGTTAAACAGGGTAACAAGGGGAGGAGGTGAGAAGGGAGTTGTGGTATCTTACCATGGTTTGAAGGATATATATTAGCATGAGTGGGTGGGGGTGGGGAGAAAAAAATTCACTTAGAACATCATCATCACCATCATTTATTTGCCTTAGTAAAAGAAGAAAACATTCAAGTTACAAGTCGAGGTAATGGGGAGGAGACCTTAAGAAACCACCAGGCCAATAAGAGAGGCCACCTCAACTGTCATTAATAAATAGACAATATGGTGCTGCGTAAGTGCGGATTGGTTAATTCATGATTTTACAATTAGTAAACTCATCACAAATAGATGAGTGTGGAGAGGGTGCCTGTTAGGTCTGTGGGGGAGCCACAAGCATGCGCGAAGGGTAACCATGACAACCCTGTGAGCTGCAACCACCCAGGCACTGTCACACTGAATACTCAGTGGAATATTGAATACTTACCGATACTTACCCAGAGGGAGGAGAGGGATGGGAGCAAAGCTTTTTCCTGCGATTTTACACGTAAAACAACACGACCAAAATAGTTGACATCAACAGGGGAGCTGTAAATTTACTGAGGCCCTGCAAAACCCTTGGGCCGCCCCGCCTAAATTAAGGGTGCAGACCGCTGGCCAGCATTGTCTTGAGTTTAACCTTGCCTAAATTACATTTAGCCCCATATAAAAACTCCCTTAAAGCTGAAAAAAACAGATTATCAAGGGTGCTTTCAAAAAATGTAAGGGAACAAACAAATAACGACATAAATTATAAATAAATTATGAATGCTTACAAAATTATATTATTAATGATAGCCTCCCACGCAGTCATTTTTAGTTTTATGGGAGTCATATTACCCTCCTCCCCACAAATGCCCCCTTACTGGTGGTCAGCATTCCTTTGCCAACTCTAAAAAAATGACATTTTGTCTACCAAAGTCTAGATAATTGCCCTTCACTATCTGGCAAAAGACACAACTGGGAATTTGACTGTTTATAAATTTGATTTCGCAAAATACTTCAAAGGTTGAGCTAAAAGAGATGCTTTCTGTAACCCAGTCAAGAGATAACGCAAAACGAATTTAAGCTTAGATGGTAGGTTAGTGTGAGAGTGCATAGCAGAACGCACTTATAATCTTTACTCAGCCGGCCTGTTTTTACATTAAATTTCAATACCGGTATTTTCAATTGACAGGAACGTCCTCTTGTATGAACCCTTCAAATATTCATTTTAAAACAAACTCCCATGCATTTGGTCTTATCATCAATCCTGAACACTTTCCTTTGAAGCAAGGCATTCCAAGTTTTCGGAAAAGTGGTTTGGATTTTACTGAAAGGATGGTGTCAGTAGTGTTGTTTTAATTTCTTTTCTCCTGTGAAAGAAAGACAATCATTACCACATAATGCTGGAGCTCGCACAAAGATGAAAGTGGTTCTTTGATTGAGTAACAAAACTTAGAACACACCAGGTTTGTGAAATGAGCAAGTTCCCTTGTATTGGTAAAGAAAATTGTCTCATATAATTCAAAACGACCCATTCAAAGTTACCACACGTATGTGTCAGCTAACTTGAGCAGTCACACTACTGAATTTACATTTTGTTCTTGTTGCACATTCCATGTTTTGATCTCAAATGAAAATATTTCAACTTGTGCAATCCTCTTTCCCCTGTATTGAGCACTTCATCAAATGTTACTAAGCACATACATCTTCCTTCATTCCCTCCTAATGCTAAATTATTTCTGAGCCTTTTTGAATGGCAGTAGTAGCTTGTAGCATTTGACACAGCAAATAAGCTCTAGTGCTCCGCTCTTAGGGATAAAAGCTGAGGTCTTCAGCCACCCTTTGTCGATCAAGCAAGCAGTATCTGTGCCACTTTGTCCTAAAATTCAAACCATTCTAACAGGTAACAGAGTTAATCCAAGCTTAAGTGTCTCAGGGAACATGATGTTTCTTCAAAGTTTCAGCGATACATTTGGCACGTGTTCCATTTACAGAGCATTAATCAAGAAGTCTGGAAGTCTCCCTAACAAGTGATTTGATTGGTCATAGGTACACAATGGCAAACGATTGCAGGCTTCCAGAAAGCAGGCACTTGTGGGAAGAAGGCTTATGTGATTCCCCAAAAAACAACTGCATCAGAGGCTATAAAAAATGTCAAATGAAATAAATCTTGCACCTGCCAAACTCCTGATTCCATGCCATGTGACTTTTCAACCAAACGTTAACCTTATTTTTGCAGTAATTATTTCATTGAACTTAATCAAAGTTTGATAATCCAAAGGAAAATAAAAACCAATCACATATTTGGTTTCAATTGTATTCCTGCTGAGTTTCAGTCAGAGGACATCCAATTTAGCTTGATATTAAAAAAAAACATGTTGAGTTCACTAATCAAACATTCAATTCAGTTCAATAAATCAATTCAGCTGTAAGTGAGACGGCTTCACCTTGTCATGTCTCAGTGAAGTTCACATTTGTACCTAAATGCAGACACCTCACCAAGGCAGACATAAGGAGCTGGGCTTGAGGGTGTCTGCCTTAGACAGAGATGACTGTAGTCACAATTGACCAATTGGAAGGAGTTTGTGTTAAGCAGTTCTATTAGCTTGATAGTAAATTAATGTGACAATACATAAAGTTCACTATTTCAGTGGCTTTTTATAACAGTAATTATAATAATAATTTTAAAATAAAATCAGCAATAATAATAATAAAAAAAAAACAAACACAACAACCTCTTCATGATGCCATTGGCTCATGCCATTTGAAATCCACAATGGCATCATGACGCTGCCAAAAATTAATGCTGTTTGTTTTTGTTATCACTCATTTTCATTTTAATATGTCATTCCAAGTCATTATTGATTAGAACTAATAATAATAATTATTATAATAATAATCTTAGCATAGAGAGGGTGACACTTCACGATATAATCATTAGCGTCAGCAGACACAAGGGGCTAGTCGCAGGGACTGGTTTCAGCGACTAGTCCACTGTAGAGTTTATATGATGGGGCAAGTTACGGGGACAAGTCCTTTCAAGGGTTTACACATGGGTACCTGTTACACTTCAAAATAGCAAAATTTAGGGCACTTTCACTGAAATTCAGGGTAGCGTAGAGACGAGTCCGTTCGTGTGTGCCGACCTTTATAACATGTATCCGACGAATTAGTGGTTCTCCTGAACTACTTGTAAGATCATAAGTCAAAACCAGAAGAACACATGGAGATCACAGACACATGAATTGATGGTGTGATGAGATTTCAAATCTTAGCAAATATCAGGTGTTTGCTTGAAATGGTTTACAGTTGTTTCACTTAAGTTGACATTTTACCCTGCTCTGCAATCTCTTCCCTGCATTTTTCCCTTGGTCTGCAGTCTGCATCTCACGCCGGGGCGGGTCTGTAGTCTGCAGTCTGAAGTCCACAGTCTGTATTTTTCACTCACCGAATGTTCTACCATAATTAGTAAAGTTGTCTAGTTGTTTTGCCCCGCGAACCAGCCAAACAAGCCGGCTCATTCGTAAATGGGTAGTTTAACTGTCAGGCCCCAGTTGTTCAAAGGCTGGATAACTTTATCCAGTGGATAAGTCACTATCCGACAGTTTCAATCTGTGCAAAGATTTCAGTATTTCGTCATGTACAAGCGATTATGCACACTCTAACCACAGTCTAGTTTAGGAGTGTACGAAAACCTTGGACAACATTTAACATGCAGCATATTTTAGACCCCGAATAGCGCCTTATCCAGCGGATAAAGTTATCCAGCCTTTGAACAACTGGGGCCAGGT
Source organism: Pavona decussata (assembly GCF_977016875.1). NCBI lineage: Eukaryota > Metazoa > Cnidaria > Anthozoa > Scleractinia > Agariciidae > Pavona > Pavona decussata. The sequence continues at coordinate 282,303 of NW_028145516.1, read as the reverse complement.
GTTTATTGTTTGCGGGTAGTGAATATTCCAAAAGTCAAATCGTACATAAGCATGTCTAGAAAGATTCCCACACAAAAACTACACAGTATCCCGCAGAATGCTTGTCCTACTTTCTCTAAATGTGTTGGTTAAAATAGTCCTTTGCTTGCCTCAGTTGATTAATGCTGTCGCCCAATGGCCTCTACTATGTCTAAAAGTAAACTGAACAGTTTTTCTTACCTGCAAAAAAGAAAACTTGCCACTTTTAATATTCGCACAACAGATCAGCGTAATGCTCTTACTAACGGGGCGGTTACCTAGCCGGGTGGAACAATTTTTATTGGGCGCGACATCGGACGACGTCATACTGGACTGGACTTCGGATTGAAAAAGTCCGGTTATTACCGAGGGTTATAACCCGTCTGCGGCGCAGGCTAGTCGAAATCAAAGGTACTATCTTTTGGTAGCATTTGATTAGTTTTTGTGTTGATTACCAGGAAAGGATCCCAGAACCCGGCACTTCTCGGCTGATACTACGTGAAAGAGTTGACTTTGCGAGACAACAACCCGACAGAAACCGACAAAACAGGGCTGCAACCGTGGACAGCTGTTTCGTTCTTATTGGAACTCGTCAGCACGGTGTAGCAGTTCTATATGAAACCAGCGACAAAGCCAGCTCAAATAAAATGCAACAAAACCCATGTCCTATCAAGCTTGATAGGACATGGGTTTTGTTGCATTTTATTTGAGCTGGCTTTGTCGCTGGTTTCATATAGAACTGCTACACCGTGCTGACGAGTTCCAATAAGAACGAAACAGCTGTCCACGGTTGCAGCCCTGTTTTGTCGGTTTCTGTCGGGTTGTTGTCTCGCAAAGTCAACTCTTTCACGTAGTATCAGCCTTGCAGTTTGTGTTACAGTTTATTTTTGGCTGATTAGGTCTCTTGTAGATCCTACGTCAACTGACAGCATTATCGTTCGCGGTCCTTTGCAGTTTTCACGTCTACTTCTCGGCTGCTTGAACCTGCTTCACCTGGATCGCCATTTTGAGTATCGCGATGACCCTGGGGACGAGGAATCCTCGGATACCTAGGGGGTGATAGGGAGGACGAGAAAACAGTTGTAACTAACTAGTCGCATTAATTCAACCAACGAGATCGTCATAAACTGGCCAAAACACTTCTGTTATCGGAGGAACCGTCCTTATGCGCCGATCAAATCGAAACTTCAACATCCCCCCCCCCCCCCCGGGCAAACCCCGGGCATTTGACTATTTTCTGTGCCCGGGGAGTGGGGAGTTTGACGGGTAAGGCCTTCACGTCCCGGGGATGGGAAATTTGACCTTGCCTGGGTGGGGTGGGGAAAATTGAACCGAAAGTGTCAGGTTTCAAATCGCTTTTTTTTTGGGGGGGGGGGGGCGGAACCGAAGTCGCTAACAGCTATAAACACGTGTTTTGGACGAGATGGAGGAGTTTAAAGGAAGAGATATATCATTTGTGAGCGATTGGCTTACAAAGAAAGGTCTTCAAAAGTGAGAGTGCTTAAATATTAATTATTTTTATAGTGTTCGGGAATTTTCACTTTCAAGACTGGACTGTATTTCCACACTTTATTCCCAACAGTTCTACACTCTACGTTCGTCAACAATCTCTCTCTTACATTCTTTGTTCTATCTTATAAGTGCTCTATAACACATGTCTTTTGCTCTAGAATTACAGTCATTATCTCCTTTCGGAACTTACTAAGGTTTCTTTTCTGGAACAACTGTTGAATGTCCATTAATACACGATAAGAATCAAAGCAATTAAATGTCTCTTAAGTATACAGGAAACAAACAAAAATATATAGAGAGGATATTACATGGCCGCGCGGAGATACGAAATTTCTCTTCGAGTGTTGAAAAATATTTCACGAGTGAGCGCAGCGAACGAGTGAAATATTTTTCAACATGAGAAGAGAAATTTCGTATCTCCAAGTGACCATGTAATTTTCTTTTTATTATATAAAATCCTCACAATGCAGCAAAATATGCTCTGTTCTTTATTTCAAAAACTAAGGTTTGGAATTGAGTTTATAAGCTTACAGTCAGTTGTTTATTTGTATCAATCGTAAACCAGGCCGAGTTATGTCAATTCAAAGTAAGACTAAGCGAAAAGGCCACAAATAAAATCTATATAAATAGAAAACCGATAAATAGGTAGGTTCCTGGTATAAACTAATGGCATATTAAATTCTTGGTTTTTACATGACGTCATAAAAAACTGAAATTCATAACTAAACACAATTTTGGGTTTTTATCTTCATCCATCACATATAAGAAAATCTAAATTTCTATCAGCTTGCTTGTTTTCAGCAGGATAGCATTCTTTGTTTTGAAAATAGAGCAGTTTGAATTTTAGATTGTTGTGCAGTGCGTGACAGAAGGATTGCTGCTCTAAACATGTCACGTACATGAAAACATCGATTCGCCTCGTGTTTTTTTTTTAGGTCTGATCAGCTAACATGTAATAGAAGCATAAATGCCAATGTGTGAAAGTTCAGAAAGAAAGAAGAAAGGCTTTGAAATAGCCAAGGTAAACTCCAGATGTTTTTGCTGGTTTCCGGCCGCCATGTTGGTGCCCATCAGACGGGGCACCAACATGGCGTCCCATACTAAACTCTGTAATTTTCCGTGGTACATTTTCTCGAATAACTCGATTAGGAGATATCGCACAGCCCTGTGGCTTTCACACGTTTTTTTATGTATCACTGTTCTACAACATATCAATTTCTTGACTTTATCTATTGAATGGTTGAGGATTTTATTTTTTCACTTGCGTGACGATGTGTGAGGTGAAAGCTTACAGTAACAAGTAAATCTGAACATACCGTCCTAGCTTTCATCGCTGCTTTCAACTACCCTCACACAACTCGACGTCGTACGCAGTTTTCCTCCTTGTATTCGGATTTTCTTGTTCTTCTACGAATTCGATCAGTTTCTTATCTGTGATCTCGGCAAATCTGCTTGAACTTGTCTCCATTTTAGAATAAACTTAACTTCGACTCGCGAAAAGACCAACTCAAAAACTCCCAAAAGACCAAACGACAGCTAAACGGCGGAAACCCTTCGGAAAACAACAAGTGCTTGACAGCGCGCGAAAATACTGCGAGCTGATTGGTCAAAAATGATATCACACATGTGTGGATAAAAATGATATCGCCACTTGCGGGATAGCGTTTTTATTGATTTGCTATCACTCGGTATACCACTAAATTTTATATAATAAATATATATATGTGTACATGCAAGTCGCGTTACTTATCGCGATAATGTTTTCCGACATATTGATTGTATATAAACGATGTAGATTTTTTATGCGATGAGTCAAGCTGCGGCTTTGTCCCGCAGTGAACAGTGAAAGAGAAACTGAACACTTTCGAATAAAAAACCGCTTTGGCTTAAATTGCAGAATATCCTGTATTTCTAGTTCTTTAAATGATGTAAATTTTTTATGCAATGAGTCAAGCTGCGCCTTTGTCCCGCATTTGTGTCTGCAGAGGTTTTTAGAATAGCCTTAAAACAGCAGTGAACAGTAAAAGAAAAAAAGACACTGTCGAATGAAAAACCGCCGCTTTGGCTTAAACTGCAGAATACCCTGCCACTCGAACAGTCTACGTAGCCGGCTAACTGAGTCCTTATTTATATATATTTCTCTTTAAACAACCTTTACCGTGTTTCGGAGTTAAAAGAGCAGCTTACACTTGCTGATGGACATTGTCCGACTTAATTAATTCAATTTCAAATCATATTTTAATAGTTTCAATATTAAAGTTCTGTTTTTGTAGTAACTCAAGTCTGTGAAAACGGCACCATCACACCAGGGACACGAAACATGTATTGGCATGTTTATACACAAGCTTTATGAAAGATGACAGGAGCCGACAACGATTGTTCTCTAGGAGGGACATTTGACAGACAAATCCGACGATAAGGTAGGGCATTTGAACACCATTTTGGCCCGAGGGGGCGGAAATTTGAACGATCCAATCTACAAAAGTTCAAATGCCCGTAGTTTGCCCGGGGGGGATGTTGAAGTTTCGAGTTGATCGGCGCATTAACAACATTCTTAGTTAGTTTATTACACTCCTATAATAGCTTGCGGTAATCCCGGGAGGTTCTTAAGATAACAATCACAATTAATCCATAAAATAAAGTTAAAATTAATATTCGAAACCTAGCGGTGGACTGGACTTTGGATTGGAAAAGTGTAAGATGAAATCAAAGATGTAATATTTCGGTAGTATTTAAAATTTGCTTAGTTTTGGTGTTGATTACCACGAAAGGATCCCAGAACGCGGTGCGCACTTCTCGGCTGCTTCACCCGAAGCGTCATTACGTTCTGCGCGTGCCAGAATAGTTGACGATGCAGGAAAAAAGGAAAATTAGTGGTAACCACGCATTTATCAGAGAAAATAAAGCTTAAATTAAAAAAAAATGCATACACTGTTACGTATTTTTAAGCTTTGTAGAGTTATTTTTTCCTAATCGCCCTGAAAATTCATAGTTACATTTTTTTTTTCAATTTCAATAGCTCTTTTTTAAGATCTGCTTTTCACGTCATTAACTGGAATCTCTTACCCAGAGTCTTCTTCCCCTTGACTTGAGGCGCCAGATTGTCTTAAACTACCAAAATTTCTTTATTTTAGGAGGCACCTGTTTCAGGAAGGAAATCTTCCTGACCTCGTAAGCACAGGGTTTTCGACCCATACAAAAATAAATACCAAAAAAAGTGTAAAAGATGGTTTTTAAAGAAACACAGACGTTTCGGGTATATAACCCTTCTTCCGCGTGGAAAAAACCGTTGAATTACGTTACCGGACACACGCGAGCATATGAATAGTAGCGCGCATGCATTAAAAGTTGCAATTCAAATATAGCTAAAATTGACGTTAAGTCTATCCGGCTGAACAGTTCCAACTTGGAAATTCAAACTCATTTCACGCTGCTTGCTGGCGCTAAGGTTTGTCCCATTGCATAACTGCATACCCCGCACCCGGATATCTGAAATACTGTGATCCGTGGTGGAGTTGAAATATTGGGCCACAGGGAACTCAGGAGTGTTGTTGAGGATACTACGTAAGTGTTCGCTAAAACGACTCCTGAGGCTCCGCCCGGTTTCACCAACGTAAAGAACGGTAGGGCACTATTATCAAGCGATACCCTTCGATCGATAACTTGTCCTCTCAATTGTCTGTACATGCGCAGAAAGAACTGATTGTGCTGTTATGTGCGCACGATTGAAAATTATCCAATTACCATGCAGTCATAAAGAGATTAAGTCAAGTCCAAGCAACAACCGTGGACGATAATCCTGCTGGTATACGTTGGATCAATTGTTGATCTGATCGGCTTAACAAATACAAATGATAAAAGAAGCAGAGACCGATACAACGTAGAATTACGGTTTAAAGGTTACTATATTTCGGCTGGCCAAACCAGCCTTCTTCAGGTATAATGAAAATTTAAATTGGGACATACGCTTATATAGCTGACAAATATTTGCGCAATAGCGGAACTACGTTAAACTAAATTGATTGACAGTATAAAATATGGAGCAAATGAAATAATAATAACAAAGAATAAAAAATTTTTGCCAGAAAGCTGTTGATGGGCTCCAGCTCTTACAGCTTTGGGAAGTAAACTTGCGCACTTTCTTTCATGTATAAACAAAACTAGCGCTGTTTTTCAGAGACATCCAGCTTCAACCACAAATGATACATACGACTTGTTGCTTGGCGACGAAAAATCTCTTTCTTCCCTGGCATTCGAATGGGATGTTTCGAAAACGAAGACCCCAAAAGAAGACCGAAGACCTAAGACCCCCTGATCGAAAACGAAACCCCCTCATCGAAAACGAAGACCCCCTGATCGAGAACGAAGACCCCCTGATCGAAAACGAAGACCCCCTGATCGAAAATGAAGACCCCCTCGTCGAAAACGAAGACCCCCTAATGGCGTTTAAATTACCAAGAGAGTTGCTCGCCACGTGTACCAACCTACATAATAACATTACAACGACAATCCTTTCATTTTCCGCATTCTTCTCTACCTCTATTCAAAGTATTGCCCTCAACAGTCTCTACCTGCACTTCGTTTTGGATCTGATACAATTCAGCCGTCTCTATGTTCCAGAAACATTGGTGTCGTTTTTGATAGTACTATGTCGATGCTCCCTCATGTTAATTCTGTTTGTAAATCTGCCTTCTATCATCTTCGAAACATCTCCCGTATAAGAAAATTGCTATCCACTAAAACCACTGAGACTCTAGTCCACGCTTTTGTAACCTCCAAGCTGGATCACTGTAACTCTCTTTTATACAATGTTCCGAAATATGTTATTAAAAACCTTCAGTCAGTACAGAACGCCGCGGCTCGACTGATCACAGGCTCTCGCAAGTATGACCACATAACCCCTATTTTATTCGACCTCCACTGGCTTCCAGTTTCCGAGCGAATTAAATTCAAAATAATTCTGCTCACCCACAAAGCTCTTCACCAACAGTCCCCCATCTACATACAAGACCTGATACGCCGCTACTCAACTTCAAGAACGCTCCGGTCGTCGTACGCATTTCGCCTGTGTCATGTCAACTATAATCTAAAGTCGTATGGTTCCAGAGCTTTTGCTGTTTCGGCCCCAGAACTATGGAACAAACTACCTGTCGACATCCGTTCTTGTGACAATTTATTATTATTATTATTATTATTATTATTATTATTATTATTATTATTATTATTATTATTATTATTATTATTATTATTCTTCCTGAAGAGGCAAAGAAGTGCAAAAGCTGCAATGTGGACTTCCGTCACCGCCAAAGACACCTCCCGTTTAATTTGGTTCTGGAGCACAAAGAAAGGTGGTATTTTCCCATAAATGGGGATTGGAAAACAAAGTTCCGTCAAACAAAGAAGGATCAAGATTTAATCACGCCAACCTTCAGAAATGTCTCAAACCCAGGTTTCTGTACATCTCGTGGCAGTATATACACATTCCAGAGGAAACGCTCCCAAGGCTGCACGAATCACACAAGGAACTTTTCAGGCGGGAGTTTCAAATGGACATATCATAGAGATTGAGAATTGATAAACAAAGGAGTAGCAAATGAGCTCTATTATATGACTCAACGGATGAACACTGAGAAATCGGACAAGGCATTTCGCCAATGTAATTCATTAATTTAACTTTAATGACAAAGCATTATGGACTCCTTGTCCTTTGGGCCTGCCTATATATGAAACATTGTTTGTATCTCACTGTTCCTCTCGTCACTGAAATTCACGATGAATACTTTAAGGAAAACCTGAGGACTAATAGCTTTAAAGTGTGTGAGCTTCATCGGCGTCTTTTTCACCATGATTTAATTAAGAGCTGTTCAAACAGTTAAAGGCGGACATTTCGCCAGATTAGACCTTCACTTTGTAGTGCTTGGAGGGTTTCATGTTCTTGTTGCGTTTGTTGTTGTTGTTTCCTAAGATTGTCACAGTAGTGAAGAACTGTCGATTTTGTGCGAATGGTACTTTTCAAAGCCACTGTTTAAATCTACTAGTAACTTTAATTGAATCTAACTATTGTATGTTGCACGTTCCATGCAGTTTTTGGCATTCAGTGACGCGCTTTCCATAAGTCTAGATGGATGTCATCGTCTCATTAGAAAGAGCTGAACAAAGGGTCACAACCTCCCGAATGTGTCAAATTTTTCCGTTTCAACTGGTTTGAACGGAGATCGCTGAAAGCGCCCCATTTGAAAATCATATGCATCTTAATGTTATTTTTGAAATTTAAGAATAATATCAAATTTAACGTAGTTTTGTTAGCAAAGGTTTATCACAATTTTACATTTTATATTACAGATAAAACTAAGACTTGATTGTCAGCAATTTCGTACCTTATATTAAACGAATCTGTTTATGTTTCTAGTTTGTACACTCTTGGCTTGCCTAATTACAACTCGTGTTGTAATTATTCCAAAACTACATTGCTCGTGTATTCGACCGTGTTGGATACAGTTGAGCTACGTGCATACCACAGCACAGACCGAATTGTTATACATTTTATGATCTTTTTTTACATAAACTTAATGTTTCAGCCTGAGGTATATTCTTCACATGTTCTTAACTTTTAGTCCCTTTTCAGTCTCAACGTTCTTATAAGAGAAAAAGAGTGTTACTTCAATGAAGGATCAAATTTTCTTTTTAACTAGAATTTGCCTTCTGAGGTATTTTCTCAGGGATGCGCGTTTTTCACCAATAGGACACCTTCCATGATGGTAGCATTACGATTTCTAAGGGGGGGGGGGGGGGGAAGCGCACTAAGAGACTTCTTTAACACAACTGTCTCGGCGGCGGGTTGGCCTGGTAACTTAGAATCGGCGGTAAAAACCTCGTGAATATCGTAAAGTGACATTCTGATTTCGAAAAAAAACACACACCTGGCAATTTCAATGGATTCGACATGGACATATCGAGCAGACAGGACGACATGTGCAGGGAAACAATTGGAAATTCGCACTACTAAAATACCTGAATTAATGTGGGTAACTTTCGTGAGTTCTAATTGGTCCATGGTTTCCAAGGTAATCGTTAACCAATGGAATCTCACGAAATTTACCAAACGATCCTAGAAATTTTTGTATATCGAACACGAGTATTGTCAACCCACTCCTTCCCCTCACAGGATTTGTAATGATACCTAATTTCCCCTAAATCGCAGTTTAATACAAATGCTGTCTTGTGTATGTCAATACTGACAAAGGCACTTGACAGAATTTGTCTTTAGGTCTTCCGCTAAACTCCACCGGGCAGAGGCGAAAGGGTCTTCGTTTCCGATCAAATCGATCAGGGGGTCTTCGTTTTCGTTCGGGGGGTCTTAGGTCTTCGGTCTTCGCTTTTGGGGTCTTCGATTTCCGCGAAACATCCACTCGAAGGAGTGCATGTGGTTTCAGCTACCATAATGAAAAGTTATTGCCTGTGTTCGAGTGACCCTGAAAAAAGTCATTGTAAGAAAATGAAAAGGAATCTCTTCAAAGATCAATAAATTATAAGTGACTGTTACATTTACTGTAGGTTTTTTGTCTGCTTTATTGACTCCCTTTTTGTGCACTTATGAAAAAGTTGCAAAGCTGGGGTGTTACTTCGGTAGGTGTATGTTATATGTTAGCGGGGTTGCAAATTTGTAGGTGATAAAGTGATAAAGGGGGATTTTTAGACTGCCATTATAGGCATCTCTCTAGCGATTACAAGTTTTGTGTATAAATATGTAGGTTTCAAACTATTATCTGTAGCAAAGTCAGCGACCAAACAGGTGACCAAAGGAATTCTAAACATGCGGTCCATTTTAAATCAGCCAATCGATGCTTCGGGCCCGTGCAACGATTGTAGAATATTGCAGTAAAAAAACAATGTAGTATAAAATTCAGAGGGGTAAATGAATAGCTCTAGTCAGTGCCAAAATTGTGCAGCGTAATTCGATGGTGTTGTTATATGGACGAATTTGGTATGCGCTGGAGGATTTCGGTTTGTTTACACTTTAATACACAGGGGACAGTAATAGATATGGTTTGGCTCTCCCATGGTTTACATAAGATCGCATGGCGAAGAAATTCCGCGAGGATCAAGACACACAGATAAACAGACAATAAGCTCTCTCAATTGAAAAATTTATTCAGACAGGCCTGTGTTCACCCTTGAAAAGCAAATACGTTCAGTTTTCGCCTCGAATGAAGCTACGTGATCCAAGCGCACCGCGAGTCACTAAAGAACAATTCCTCGACTCTATTTAATAAACTGAGTACGTTTTTCGAAAATTTCGCCAAAGCTATTTGAAATATGACAAATAGATCAATTTAACATAAGTAGGTAAAATTCAGATTCAAACCTGTAGTATTTTGTGGATTCCCAGGCGCACAGAAAAATTTCCGAGAACGTCCACAGCTCATGTGTTGATTTGCAGATCTTGCTTACGATCGCACATGTTTCGCCTTGACACTATCTCGAACAGGAATTTCTTCGCTATGAACTCACTGATTTTCTCTTTTTAAGCAGCCGAGTGTTCTTTAGAAGTTGTTCTTTTGATTTACGGTATTGAAAACCTGTGTTTTCCTTCCAAGGACCACAAACGGCCATCTTGAAAATCCACGCATGAGTACCTTGCGAGCAGAGGCCCTTCGATCTTCCTAGATAAGTCGGGAAGAGGAAGCGACCTCTTCCCGACTTATCTAGGAAGATTGAAGGGCCTCTGCTCGCAGGGTAACGCATGAGAGATGCGGCAGCCATTTTGAATTGAATACAAGGATTTTCCGTACGAATAAAGCCGACTGAGACTCGTCAACCCGTCGTGGTAAACCTTCGGCATTCCGAACCTTTACGGAAAATGGACTTACTTACTTACTTACACTACACGATGACAATGTAGGTTTCAGCTTCTGCAAAGCTGAAAGCAAAAAATGTACGTTTATAAAACTTAGTGGTAGTTTACTAAAACGTTAAGTCCAAATCTCCAAAAAAACATTTTCCTAGAAAAAGCTTGCGCCTACACGCGTGCAAAGTCTGCAAAACAAAGGCGTCTGAAATTTCGCGCGAAAATGGTGACGCGCTTTTGACGCGCTTGCAGGCTTGATCGGGCCATTTTCATTGACCAATCAAATTGGAGAACGTGACCGATTTTACCAGATGTTTTTGCTGAAAGACAAAACAAGTGGGCACGAGATTAATTTTTGGCGTCCACAGAAAGGGAAATGACTTAATTACCAAGCGAAACGGGATCGGAATAAAGCTAGATTTGCAGGTGAGTTTTCCGATATAATAGGAGGAAAGTTGTGTCCCACAAAGCGCGAAGCGTCCTTGCTGTGAGCGTATGTCAGCGGTTAACTTCATGAAACATTTTGCCTGTTTCTTTTCTTTGAATAAGCAATTATTGCTTGCAGGAATACATTAGTTTTGTACTTTTTTCAATCTGTTCCCTAGAGATGAGCAAGCAACAAGCAGGCAGCATCAAGATTAAGCCCAAGCGGCTGTCCATACGGCGAACTCGCTCACCAAACAGAATGGGATCGGAAAGGCTACGTCATGAAGGTTTTGATCAGGATCGCGAAAGCTCTCTGCCGCCAGAACTCCGTTCAAGACTTTGGTCGCTTTTCGCTCAGATAGAAAGAGAATTTGAGTGTGTACACGCTGAAAACCTTGCTCGTAAGTAAGCCAAGTTTTGGCATATTCCTTTCATTAATTCAGCTGCTGGCAAATGTTTTTATAGAATTCTCCAGCAACGTGGCTGTATTTCCAGCCCTACAATATCGGAGCGAGTTTTGCTTAAAACGTCGTGAGTTTGCAGTTAAGTTTTTAACATCGAAACAGAAAATACGCTTCTTTTGGCTGTTGTTCTCAAGCTTAAGGTTAATATTTTTTTCACGCTCGACTGCAATCGAGTCATTGTTTAACTTTATTAAAATTACGACAAGCTGTGTATTGCATGAAATGTCAATAAGTCTTAATGTTGGCATCGGGGAAGTCGTCATAGAGTCAAATATTTTTACATTACTCGGAAGTTGATACTGTCTTAAGCTTCATTTTAACTTACATATATTGAAATTTTAAACTTTGGGGGCGTATTATTTGCATTATGTTGGAAAACAAGGACCTACCAATCCCCAAGAAAAATCTGGAGATTCTGCCAAAAATTAAGCTTAGTGAGATTTTGTTATTTTACATATATATATAGGTTAGGGACAACCCGGGTAAAAGTATGTAATTTTTTCATTATAACTGTCAACAGCTTAGTGAGATTTTGTTATTTTACATAGGTTAGGGACAACATGGGTAAAACTATGTAATTTTGTCAGCATAACAGCTTACCATGTTACCTATGCTCATTCTAATTGTCGCAAGCTAGACAGAACCCACCAAACCACAAAATAGACGGTGGTCTCTGCCTACACCCCCCTTCCTCAACCTCAAAAGGTGGCCTCTTCATTGCATTCTATCCAGCAGTAAAAAATGACAATGAGATTCAAACCTTACTTTTTCTTGTTTATCTAGTAGGGTTGACTCTTGCTAGCTGAAAATGTCTGTGTCAACTCAAACTTTAAAGCCAAATTTTGTTGTTAATGTTCACGAGATAGGTGGTGTCTTCTATAACCCTCCTACCCCAGACAAGGTGGGTCCTCTTCAAACAAGCTTGTTATTAACAGTTCCTAAAAAAGGGGTTATTTTACTTCGTAAACTAGCTGACAACAAGATCTGATGGCACAACCAAACGAAATTGTATAATTTTAACTGTCATAAATTTCTGGTGTTTTTTCCTCTAGACCTCGCTTTCAAGTGGAAGTTTAAACTGTATTTTGAATTAGATGGATAGATACTTTATTATGGATAATCATATGGCAGCCAAAAGGCTGAATTGTATAATTATTTACATAAATATTAAGAATATTTAATAATTCAGTATCATCAACTATCTACAAACATATTCATAGTTAAGAAAAAAAGTAAATAAGAGATCATGGAAAAATGTTTAAAATTGGGAGAAAGGAAGAATCTAAAAAATCAATAAAAATAAGTATAAGACTGATTGCTATTTACATAAGTTGCTATTGGCTCAGCCACACATGGCTGGAATGAAAGATTGTTTGAAGCATTCTGTGTAAAATTGTGGCATTTCATATGTTCCCTTGTTTCTTATGTTATACCAACCTCTATGTTTCTGAGGGAGCAGGTGCGCTAGGCTGTGTTGGCCAGAGTAGATACTATTGAATAGCTTAGCGCAATGGTCGTTGCGCTTATCACATAAGGTACTGAGTCCAAAGCTATCTAAACATTGACTGTATGATTGTTCAGGTGATATTATAGACAGTACACTCTTTTGAATGTGGTCAAGGTCCTCACTGAGATACTCGGGTAAGCTATGGTGGAAAATCGGTGAGCAGTATTCTAATACAGGTCTTATAACCGTACAGCAGAAATTAACGATGTCCTTGCGACTAGCATCAGCTCTCTTAAGTAGGACAAAAAAAAAAAAACAAGCGCTTATTAGATTTCTTAATGGACACACTTACAATAATTTATTATGAGTCTGTTGTCTACTGTTACTCTTTTGTATATGGTATGTATTCCAGACTGTCACCATCTTATTTGTTATTTTTATAGTACAAGAGAGAGTTGAGGCTTTGAATGAAAAGTTGGATCTTGTGCTAAGTGGAGGAGAAAAGCTGACAGATGGTGAACTATCAGCAGAGGGGGGTCCTACAAGGCTTGGATATGCCAAAAAACAGTGTAAGTGTCAGTATATTATAATCTCAAATTTCAGATTAATGCAGAGTAGGAGACTTGCAAAAATAGTAGACTGAAGAAAAAATTTCGTAGCAAAAGGAGCTCCCTCATGTAATGATTGTGAGCTTACAGTGGTAAGCACTTCCTCTATGTCTGTATTTCTGGTATAGTCTCCACGACCATGATGCTTTGTAAACTGTACATGTATGCAGTCGTGCCGCCTGATGTTATTATCACATTTGAAAAGTGTTTCCCTAAGCTCTAATGTTCCAGCTTGTTTGGAAAGGTGATTAATGAAGTCCTATCTCTTTTGGCCAAAGTAAATGTAGATTCATTTCAATAATTTTTCCTAGCTTTTTTATTTCTGTAAGATAACATAAATTAAAATAATTTATGATCACCGTACCCCCAACTAATACTGTTATAAATTGTAGCTGCAAGCCAGTTGATGTCTCAGAAGATAAAAACAACATACAAAGCTTCTACTAGTAAGGTAATTACCAGCAAACTTCACATGTGATTTAAGATTGTAACTGCATGTTTGTACCTTTCTTTGGAGTCTTCAGCTTAAAATCATTTTCAAACGAACATAGCTTGACACTTGTGTCCAATGCTCACTACTTGTCCATGTCGTGAAAGTGAAGATTCAACTCATGCAGTTCATATGACTCATTGTATGACTAGCATTGTATGACTGTTAATGAAATGCATGTGCACCAAAGCAGGGAACACAAATAAACACGCAAAAGAACACAATGAAGAAAATGATACATGTATTTATACCTTGTTCTTTAAGCATGATGTGAGAATGAAAATAATTTGCAACACGACGATTACAGTTTTGCTTTTTTATAAAGAAAAATGTGAGCCAAAGCAGGGAGTGCAAATATATATGCAGGCGAAACAAAAAAAAAAAAACAACAAGCAAATGATGCATGCATATACATGTCGTTCTTTAAAATTTGAAGAGGGAATGAATATCACAACATGCTGATAATTTACAACTTTCAATTCTTTAAAACTGTTAAAGGAAAACACGAGAGCTGACTCAAACAACTCTTAAGATTCGATTAGACCCCTTCCGCAACATGTGGTTACATTCATACATGAATCGCAACATGCTGATTACAAGTTTCAATTCTTTAAAACTGATAAAGAAAAACACAAGAGCCGACTCACACAACACTTACTCTTACCCTTTCTCCAAGTTGCACTACAACTTTAAGAGTCCATTATAAGATGCAATTTCAGCAGATACATGAGTCACACATGTATGAGTTGACAAGACCTCTTCCTCACAGAAAGGTGTTCCTTTCAGGTTTATTTCCTGGACTGAGCATCATGTGGGTTGAGTTTGTTGTTGGTTCTGGTTTTCCCCTCCCTTTAAAAACCAACATTTCCATGCAAATGCCAATTCGATCCAGAATCTGAGCTCAACAGGTTAACTGTCAATGTGTAGTTCCAGGAAAAATCCATACACACCCCATTGAAGGTCAATGGAAATTCCTAGGGGGAGGGGGTCTAAAAGCCAAAATTTTAGAAGCAAAGTATGAAGCTAAACTGGGGAAGGGAGCATGCAATACCAAAAACCTTCCATGGGGGAAGTATGGATATTTTCTGAACTGCACATGTAATAATGCAACAGTCTGAGACTGTTGAGGGTCACCCTTATTCTTAAAACAAAGTTGATCTCTTTATTTTATTTTAACATTTTGAGACATACAATATTTACAGTACTTAACAAGTAATATAATAATAATTTTGTCTTAAACCACCATGAACAACACTAAACTGTTTATTTCTTGACGCATTCCAGATTGTCTCAAGTTTCAAGACTCCAAACCAAGCAAGCAGCATCGAGTGTCACAGGACAAGAAGTTATGCTGGACATAGAGATGGCGTATGGGAGGTATCCTGTGCCAGACACACGCCCACCATAATAGGAACAGCGTCAGCTGGTAGGGTCCAGGGAAATCCTGGTATAGAATATTGTACCCCACACACTATTACCTTGATGTAGTGGAGGAGCTTTCCTTTTACACTATGGAGTTTAAGAAGCTACTCTGGTGACGGCAATGAGAACATCACAAAACAATAGGATTTAAAGGAAACCTCCACTCTCGAAACATGTTAACGTTACATTATTGAAAATACAATTTTCTTTGAAATTTCATTGCAAATCATGGAAATAATATTTCAGTGTCGGAAAAAACATAATTTGATTTTCGGCTATTTTCGCTTTTAAATTTCCCGCGTGCCGCCATCTTGGATTTCATGACGTAATAAGGTTGCTCAATTGTTTTACACAAAAGAACTTCTGCTGAATAACAATAGCGGCAACCATTACACGTCATCAAATTCAAAATGGCTGCCCCCAGGAAATTTAAAAGCAAAAGTTGATAAATAATCATATCTAATTTTTAACACACTTGAATGTCATTTCTACGTTTTAGACAAATATTTAGAATTTAGACACTATTTCCAACACTTAACCGTCAGTTTGTTGTGAGAGTGGAGGTTCCCTTTAATGAGTAAAACAAAGGCCTTTATGTGTATTATAAATTTTTGTCCATTTTTTCGCCTTCCTCGGCCAAACAGCAACGCGGAATGACCAAATTCAAGGTTTTGTGGAGAACATGAGTACATAACGGTGAATTTTTCATTCTTTGTGTCAACGCTAATGCCGTTCCCACCTGTTCTGTTACTGGATGGTGTGGCAATAGGGGACAAGTTGAAAGAATGATTGAAATAATTGCAGAGTACAGTAGTACAAGTAAAGCAAATCTATGTATTCAAGAGTTGTAAAACCCCCAACTTTCTTGGTACCATGGGAACATCATAGCTCTCACTCAATCTGTACATGTTCAAATTTGCTGGGTGAAATTAACTCTCTTAATTTGCAGATCGTTCAGCCAGACTTTGGGATGTGGAAACTGGCCAGTGCCTTTTGAAATACTTGGGTCACAATGGATCAGGTCAGCTACATGACGTTTGTATTTTATTTATTATTCATTAAGGCAAATTCAGATGTTATTACATTAACTTTAATTTTCTTTAACTGTCAACCATGCTGCCGACAATAAGATATTAATAATGTAGACATTTATTTTGCAACAAATGTGGAAGATTGTCAAAACATTTCATTTGCCTTTAGTTACAGTGTATAATAATATGATACTTTCTTCAATTTAATTTATTCTTCTAACTCTTTTTTTTTTTTTTTCCAATTTGCAGTTAACTCCATAAGATTTCATCCAACTGATGCTATAGTTTGTACAGGTAAAGCACTGTGCTTTTGGTATCCAAAAAGAAAATTGGGGGTAACCATGCATTTTTCAGAGATAATAAAGCTTCAATGTGGAAATAAAAATGTCATGCTTTGTATTTTACTGTTTTTCTTTTTAGTTATTATTGTTGTTGCTTAATTGTCTCTGAAAAATGTGTGGTTACCCCCAATTTTCTTTTTGGATTCCAAGACCCCTTGCTAAAATCTGCTTTGCCTTCATAGTCATAAACCATGCAAAAATACTTCTGTATTTAGTAGGCACCGTCCTTAAAACATCAAAATTAAAACCTACAAAGCCTCACTGATTAGCACATGCCATAGGTCTACCCCCAAGCTCTGGCTTAATTTGCAGCTTTAAATAATGCATAAAACCACCTGCGATATGTCAGGGTCCGTAAGTGCATTAAATTAAAAATTTTAGGGGTGGTAAACCACATCATAGATACCAGCGAGTCTTTCAAAGACTAGTTTGCTGACAAAATTTCACTACAATAAAATTATTATTGATCAAATATTGACCAAGGTATGATTTAAGGTCTGGCCCAGGAAAGGGTTAATTACTATTTAACAAATGTACCTTCAGGTAAACTTAGAGAAAATGGCATCCTGTTAAATGCTTTGTTTTCCTTTCCAGGCTCAGGAGATGGAACTTGCCACATATGGAGGGCTGTTGTGTCAAGTCCTGAACAGGTTAAACAAGTTTTAAACACATTTGATTAGCTCTGAAGTAGTACAACAAATCTTGAGCAAGTTAGGTAACTTTGATACTGGCTAGGGCCAGTTCTAAATAAATCGACCTCCAGTCAGTTTGAACTTTATTTTGTCCGTCACGTTAGGTAATTATTTACACAGAATACACTTTATTAATACTGAGATTAAATGACAATACAAAATGTGAGGAGGAGTCTACAGAAAGCAGAATAGCTCGTAAAGGTATAGATGTCCCCTGTTTGTTAATTTGCTTGATCACATTCTGTCATCATCAAGTACTTATAGGATGTAAGCAAATGAACTATTAAAAAATGAACTATTGAAATATTTTCATATAATTTATATTATCTACAGTGTATTTACAGAAAGCAGAATAGCTCATCATGATATAGACCCCCCCTGTCTGTTAATTTGCTCACATCCTACAAGTACAAGATGATAATTATTATCATCGAGTATTAAAAGGATGTTAGCAAATTAACTATTAAAATATTTTCATATAATTTATAACATCTACAGTGTATTTACTAATAATTACTTGTATTACTTTTAATTATTAAAAATAATACAGAATACACATTGAGTTTCTCATTGAAGAGGCAAGACAGTCCAGAAAAGGCCATGTTAATTGATTAACTATGAGTAAATTAATGTTGATAATAGCAAAGAGAACCAACATATCTCTTTCATATCATTGAGTTAAATGTGTCATTTATAAGCATTTTCTGTTGGCAGTAGCTCCTAATAGACTGCATTTTTCAAACTAAAACAAACAATTTGCAATTACAGTCAACTCTCACCTTGCAGACACCTCGCTATTACAGATACCAGCTCAAACCCTGAGAGCTATGTTGTTGTGTATAATTTTCTATTTTTTCCTTTCTCACAGCGCTCCCACCCAGGTTCAGCGGATGAAGCTGATAACATAACAGATGAGGAGCTTGAAGGTGAAGGTCTGAACTGTTATAGTCAAATAAAGGGTTTGATGCAAGTGGCTGAAGATAGAGAAACTAGTGTGTCTGATTACATGAGTTGGGCTGGTTAAGTTTGCCAGGATGAGTTTCATTCCAGTCTTAAATGAGGCAAGCCAGCCCAGTGCTGGCTAAATTTAGGTTCACCAAACTTGACGTGTAAAAAATGTCCTTGGTGGCCTCGGTGTGAGAGGACATGTTATCCAGAGGTCCAAGGATGAAGCCTGCATTCTGTCTCTTGAGGGGATCTCCTTGGTCATCCTAATTTCAGCCCCTTAGTACAACTTTATGTAGATTGTTCACAATCCCCGATTTTTTCCGTTTGATTGTCGAGATCATATGCTTTGATTGAACTGCTGCCATCTTGGTTTGTGATGGTGAGTGCAACCTGGGGAGAGTACTAAACTACCAAGGGGCCCCCTGGTAAGGTTGTATATAGTAGTTACTCCTGCCCCCCTCAGTAGTTTGGGTGCTTTCCCCAGGTTGCAGTCACCATTACAAACCAAGATGCTTGAAGTAGGTCAATCAAAGCATACTACCTTGAGAATCACAGGGAAAAGGGAAAAATAGGGGACTGAGAAGAGTCTTAACTTAACTATCTGCAATTTGATGCCATAAGTTGATCAGTTCAATTACTTGTAATTGCCTTAGTCCTTGTTAACTGTTAGTGACGTTTTTACATGTAAATAGTGGTTCCTCAATGTTAAAACAGATTTTTGTATCTTACAAGGTGCTGATAATTCTGATGGCACAGCTTGTTCCCTCCTTAAGTTGCCAATATGTGAACTAAAGGGACATGAAGGTAACTATAAGCTAAATATTACAATTTAGGTGGAGCGATTGTAGAATACCCAGCCCATTTCTAAGGGCACAAAAAAATGAGGCAAATTTTGGCTAAAGTAAAAAAACAACTTAAAAATAAGATATAGCATGGCTATTACTTCGGTTGAAGGGATCAGTGCATAACCAACCAATGTTGCATTCCAGATAGCTTTTTGCTGTTTTAGCTCAGATATTTCACCGGATTCACACTTCTCCAATGTTTTATCCACTGCTTTGCACTTCATTTTGTGACAAAAATGAAAATCTTGCCCAAGATCACAGGTTTTTATTGCTAATGGAGTGCAAAACAGTGGTTAAACCATTGGAGTAACATTTCCTGAGGGAATTCAAGGCCGTGTGCAAAAACTCTGGTGAATCTGAGCTAAACCAACAAAGCGTGATCTGAAACGCCCATAGGTCAGTTATCCTCCCAGCCCTTCAATTGATATTCCGTAAAGTTGGTTGTCATGAGCTGCCTCCCATACTAGATGTACTGACATTTCTCTCTCATTTGTTCCATCATTTAGTAAATTAACTCTATTTTTCCTTTAAGGTGCTGTAATTGCCGCTGATTGGTTCACGTCTGGGAAGCAGGTTGTCACGGCATCTTGGGACAGAACAGCAAAGCTATGGGATGTGGAAACAGCTGAACAAGTCCATCAGTTAACTGGTAACAGCTCTACAATGAGCCAAAATTTTATTCCATACAACCTTAACCCTAACCTTCAAAGAGTCACCTCCTGAGCCATTTTAAAAATACTTTACAAACTTGTTAATCTGTTGATCAATTCCCAAAGTGTGACCATTCATATGAAAGCTACTGAGCAGTACTTTCCTGTGGTGTTGTTTATTATGCTGTACAAGGTGGTTGTAAATTTTGAGTCTGTGGATGAAATTCTAAAGTGTGACCATTCAAATGAAAGTTTTTGTGGCCATTTCGTTTTAGCCTTTTTAGCCTATTTTATCTTTTTAGTATGTTTTTATGTCAAATGTCTGATTCTCCCCCGCTTTTGAACAAAAGCTCCGAAGGTACATGGTCGTAACTTATAGTTTTTATTCCAGGTCATGACCAGGAACTGACACACACCTGTACCCACCCCACCCAGCAGCTTATTGTCACCTCCTCTACCGACACAACTTTCCGGCTTTGGGATTTCAGAACTCCATCAATTCACTCTGTCAACGTGTTCCAGGGACATTCCGAGTAAGACATGTCTATGTTGCTTTTAACGTGATAGAGTGTTTTTCAAATCACGTGTTGTAAAAACTAAAACCAGAGTAATCACTCTAGCCAATCACAACGGATGCAAACAGCGCAATGAACCAATCAGATTTCAAAGCTGCGGGAAGATGCCTGAGAGAAAAATCACAGTTTATTTTAGTCGGGTCCATGATTGGTTGAGAAAGTGGTCTGAATTTTTTGAACCAATCACAGAGCATAGTAAACAAAAACTGAAGTAAATATACACTGTAGATTACCTTTCAACATTTAGTGAACTGGTGATAACAAGTTTTTTTCAAAGAGGACTCACCTTGTCTGGGGTAGGGGTGTTATCGAAGACACCACCTTTCTCATTAACATTACCGAAAAAAAATTTATTGGCTTTAAAGTTTGACTTGACACAGAGATTTTCAGCTAGCAAGAGTCAGCATTGTTAGATAAACAAGAAAAGTGATGCTTGAATCCCCTTGTCATTTTTTACTGCTTGATAGAGGGGTGGCTATGTAATAACAACACCATCTTTTGAGGTTGAGGAAAGATGGTGCAGGCAGAGACCACCATCTATTTTGTGGTTTGGTGGGTCCTGTTCGACTACATTAGTTTTGACCAGTTTCGTTAATTGAATTTATTGCTCTGTTCAAGTGTGTTTGCCATTTTCTACAACCAGTTGATGCCCGGCCAGTCCAGTCAGCTGATCATACCCCACAAGCATTCTAATTCTTTTGTTTGTTTGTTTGTTTGTTTGTTAACAGCACTGTACGTTCAACTGCTTTCACAACGAAAGACATTGTTGTGAGTGGAAGTGACGATAGAACTGTCAAGGTACTGTGCATCGCATTTCTTTATGCAGATATGTAAAGGGACCATGTCACCCCAGGCGCATGCGCGCGTTAATGAGAAGCACTTTGAAATCGTTGGCGCAACTTTTTCAAATACCGTCGGAGAGTTCAGGAAGCTTTTCTCGTCTGTTTGAATCGCGTTCGTCTTCGGAAAGTTAGCTGAATGTTTCATTCACAAACGTTCTTTTATTAGTAATTACAGAAGTTGTTTGTTGTTATATTTTTGAAAGCTTTTGCAATGGTGGAAAAGCAAAAATCCCGCGACGTGTTGTATGCAAATTCGTCTCAACCGGACTCAACTGTGCATGTGCCCCATCTGACATAGTCCCTTCAATACTGTAATTACCCTGTGAAATCGCGCGGAATATCGCTCGATACTTAGCCGGCGAGGCCGTAGGCCGAGTTATGTGCCAATTGGCTGTGATAGTTTCGCAAGGTATTGTGGGAAAATGTACATCCGCCATCTTTTTCCGTACGGTGGATGGGAAAGGCTTGTTTCCTTCAGGGTGAAGAACCTTGGTTTTTAGTTTCAAATTTGCAATCCCATTGATAGATCAACAATCTAATGTGTTGGCGCAAGAAGACAAAAATGTAAGTGGAAATTTTGTGCAAGTGAAACGGTCATTACCGTTTCAACGGGTTGGAACGGAAAAATTGAAGTAAAATTGAAGTCCATTTGTCACAGAAACTTGCCATTAATTTGATCCGCACATAACCATTTTCATAAATTCAACCGGTTGAACCGAAAATTGTGGCCAAATAGAAAGTGTCCTTGATCACAAGGCACTCAAAGTGGAAAATGTAAAAGCTCTGTAGACCTCAATGTAGTCTGTTTTGCATTTATAGGTGTGGGACTTAAAGAACATGCGCTCTCCTTTAACAACAATCAATACAGATTCCTCTGTCAACAGGTAAATAAATAAATGATATTACACGGCGGCGCGAAGATATGACTTTTATTTTCGAGTGGTAAAATATTGTTTTAACACGGGAAAATAAGATTCATATAATCAAACCACCGTGTAATTTTCTGTTTTCTATATTGACAAATTTTTCACCGACTGCTTGCACAAACAACTGTAAAAAACGGGAATGACGTCATCAATATCCTCACTAGAAAGAAAATATGCCATTCGGGTCCCGGATGTAGTTTCGTATAAATTTTACGAGTGGTGTATTTTCCAGTAAAACACTCGTGTTTTTATAGTAAATTCGGTTATTTTTGCTTACAATATCACAGTCAGATATTTACCTTTATATCTCCACCGAGGAATTAGCACTTACCAAATGTTTTTGAATGAGTTGGGTCAGGGATTCTAACTTGTTAATCAACCATCAAATTGTAAACAATTAAGAAAGAACACGAGTGTTTTCTTAGAAAAGTACCGAAGAAATTTGTTCAAATTTCGGATTAGACTCGAGTTTCAGAATCTTAGTTTTTGTGGTAGCGTGATTCCGAAGCAAATTTATTACATCTCTCAGTTAGTACGCACGGTATGATTGGTCAATTTTTCGGCTCGTATTTCACTGTACGGCCCGCAAGTTTCCTTTCACGCGCGAATAAATATCTTACTAACCTCGTTTTCTCGGTCCGTACTGTAAGTTATGGATCCTCGTTTTTTCCCATTGATTTATGGCCCGCGCGTTTCGTGCGCGGGCCATAAATCAACGGGAAAAAACTCGGTCCGTAACTTACAGTACGGACCTCGAACGCGGTTAGTGAGAGGTATTTATTTCATGGGACGCTCTTGTCTAAACTAGCCACAAGAAACGTCTAAATTTGAATGTCGCTTCTTCTGAGCGTTAGCCCTAGTAAGGAAATGGTAGAAAGAAGACATTCTCCGACCTCGGCGGGAATCGAACCCACTACGATGCCAGACGGAAGCAAGTCGCGGGTGATTATGGTGGTAATTGCGACAATGTGAATGTGAATTAAGGGTACAAATGAATGTTTTGCTGCTCGCAGTAAGGACACAAATCACTGATCAGAGAATTAACTTGCAGTGTAAGTGCAATGTGTGTGGGTCTCTGGGACTGAGTGAAAGGGCATGGATGGGCAAGCATTCAAAAGTTTTGCGCCAGACATGCCTCCCCATTAAGGGGACCTCCACTCTGACAAAAAACTTTTAACGTTTAATTGTTGGAATTGTCTAAATTCTAAATTCAAGTTTGAAAAGAAGAAATATAATTCAAGTGTTCTAAAAATTAGATATGATTGTCGTCTATTTTTCGCTTTTAAGTTTCCCGCGCGCCGCCATTTTGGATTTTATGACGTCATACGGTTGCTGCTGTTGTCAGTGAGCGAAAAACAATTGAACAACCGTATTACGTCATGAAATCCAACATGGCGGCGCCCGGGTAATTTAAAAGCGATGTTTTCCAACAAAATGTAAAATAAGATTGTAGTTTCAACAATTTAACGTTAACTTATTTCAACAGTGGAGGTTTCGTTTAAGAATTTTACCTTGTTCCTTTCTCTTTCCAGACTCTCTGTTTCTCCTGTGAATAATCTAATCGCGCTTCCCCATGACAATCGACACATTCGCTTGTTTGACATTAGTGGGGTCAGACTCACTCGCCTGCCTCGCAGAAACGGTCAGGTACGTGTATAGAGCCCGTTTCGTTCGGTTTGTAACTGCGAAAGATATTTCCAGTTTTGAACATTGTGATACAGTAAAAACCCGCGTGTAAGAACCTAGTGGTTTAAGAACCTGCTGGCAGAAATTTGTCAATTTAATAGCCAAAAATATAAAATCCTGTTTAGCAAAGCAAGATCAAGCAGGTTCTTATATGCGGGCAACAGTTTAATTATGACAAACATTTTAACCAATGAGTTTGACTTTGAGATTGCAAATTTATATTACAAGAAAATACCAGAAAGAAAAATACTGTAATAGAAAATAGAAAATACTGTACTAATAGAAAATACTGTAATTACAAAGCTTACCCAAGCAGGTTTATTTATTTTTTCTGTTAATCGACAACTATATCTCTTTTATAGAAATCATAGTTAATGATTAACTATGTAGAAATTAAGAACCTAATAAAGAACTTATTTACCCTAAATTTCCAATAACTTCCCCAAAATACAAGAACCTATTTTGCCAGACTTCAAGAAATGTAGGTTCTTACATGCGGGTTTTTACTGTAACCCAAAGGACTTCTCTCTCAACTGTTCAATGCATTTTTAATCAACTAACAACGAAAGCTTTGCCGATTCCAGCTCTTGTTGACTGCTTTAACTGATGGATAAAAGAAACAAACGGCATTAGCTATGTATAAAACTATCCTCGCCCTCTTTTAACGCCTGGAAAACATTTTCACTGCTCGGAACACCAAGAGTGACTTGTATGAAAATGAAACCAAACTTTTTCGCAAAAAAAACAAAACAAAACAAAACAAAACCAAAAACAGGTGACCACGGACGAAAACGAGACGCAGAAAAATATCCACAATACCTATAATTGGTAAAATTGTCCGTGAGCCCGGATTCATTTACGAGTTATTGTGATAGACCTTCTAAGTTTGTATACGCGTGTAATTACAAGGGTCAGATAGCTAGCTACATGTACAAGTGTAAACGTTTTATTAAATTGGCCCCGATTAATTCATCGTGTTTACGTCTGTTGGGATTGGATAGTCTGTAGTCTGTACTTTGGTTTTCGTTGTTCGACACTGTTGAAAAACGGTTGTTCCTAGAATGGATACAAGGCTGGACACCTTAAGATCTTTACACAATGTAGTATCCTCAATCGTAATAGCCCTCACATAGACTATCTGTTAGGCGGAGAACTGAGAGAATAGAGCTCAATTTAGGCAAAGAACATCCGTTTGGGGAGTTAGCACTGATCTACACTATTTAG
Source organism: Pavona decussata (assembly GCF_977016875.1). Lineage (NCBI taxonomy): Eukaryota > Metazoa > Cnidaria > Anthozoa > Scleractinia > Agariciidae > Pavona > Pavona decussata. The sequence goes on along the minus strand of NW_028145516.1, from coordinate 257,308 downwards.
GCCTAAGCACTGATTTAAAAACGGTTAGCTGTCATTTGTTGTTGTGGAAAACTCTCTGAAATAAGTTTAAAATTACCATTTTTCGTCAGCTAGCCCTCATTGGTCTAGTGGATGTAGATAGGAGGTCAAAAGTTTAAAAAAAACGACAAAACCTTTAAGTTTACAAAACATGTTTCGACAGAGACTTCTGTCATCTTCAGTTGGGTTAATGTACAAAGCATTGGACGTTGAATTTATAATGAGTAGACAAGAATGCTAATTATGATAAACGGTGACAACAAAATGAACACGAAACGTGACAATGTGAGAATTATACGGATAATTTTAGATTTACATGGTGTAATTGTTGATTCAAGGAAGGTTGTTCTCTTTGAATATGAAAGGCCTCCTTTATCTTGAGTTTGAAAATGGTAGATGGAGGTATGAAGCAAATGACGCGCGTTCCAGGCATACACTAATTAGATTTTTTAAACTTCTTTTACCGTTTGAAATAAGATTTCTGTTGTGGAAAAATCATACGATTTCTGTTGTGTAAACATCATAAGGTGTCCAACCTTGTCAAGCCATTCTAGTTACAACCGTACCACCTTCGTGGTAAAACACAGCTGAAGTGGTTCTGTTTTACATTTTCAGGGCCATCAACGCATGGTTTGTGCGACCGCTTGGGGAGAGGAGACAAGCGCCAAGGCTTGCTGTAATTTGTTTTCATGTGGATTTGACAGAAGAGTGCTTGGATGGCTCGTCAGAGAAGAGAAAGACAAATAGTTGCTGCAAAAGAAGAAAGATTCGTAATTCTCGTGTTTCCTTTGAGGCCTTCATTTGGATTGTCGCTCAATACTTTGTCGCAGTGACAACTAGCATGAAGTGTTGTCTGATTACCCAAATCAGTGCTTCAAAGTTCAGTTACTGAATTTTTGAATTTTTTGGTCAAATAATATTTTACACAGGCAAGTAAAAACTAACGATGTAATGTTCCGACGTTTCGGCGACGTCATGACGCCATTCTCAAGGAATGAATAATACAAGCGAGTTCAACAGAGTATTAAAGATCTAAGATCTCACTCTGTTGAACTCGCTTGTATTATTCATTCCTTGAGAATGGCGTCATGACGTCGCCGAAACGTCGGAACATTATATGGGTAGTTTATACTTGCCTGTGTATTTCTAAAGCATTATTAATTTAAATAATATTTTGTAGAAGAACAGGTCTTGTTCTTGTTTCCATCAAAGTACGTAATGTTGTTGTTATTTTTTTCAACCCCATTCCTCACTTTCAAAGGGCAACCTATTAAATTTCTAAAATCTTAACTCCAAAAGAAGGCAAGATAACTAAACTTTGCAAACAAAAATGGTGTTCATTCACCAGTGAAAGCGGTTTGAAAGGAACTGTGTCCAAAAAGGTTTGGAATGAAATTTAAGGTGATTTTACATAACCCGTAAAATAGACAGAGACAATTTAGCACTGTCAGATATTAATGTCATTGCTTTCTTTCGGCGTTTTCTTTTGACTGCAACAAAATGACTGTTGTATTTCAGATTTTAACTGAGGCGTAGATAAGTGTTCCACAAATTTATCAGTGCAAAAGTGAAAGCGGACAGAAATATACAAGCTTGACACAAGCTCTTATATGCTGGGGCCTGGGTACCAGTAATATGAAACTATAAAGACTATGCTTATCACAACAAATCAATGACTGTTGGATTTTGTTTCGCGGTTATGTAAAACCGCTGTTGTGGGCTGAAATGTGGATAAAGGTTGTTGGAGTATTGCCGGCTTTGTCGAAGCAAATGTAAAGTAAATTAATGAAGTAAAAAGCAGTTTTATGTATATAGTATAATTTATTAATTAACAACAGTTACAAGAGAGGTCGTGCTCGCGTAAAGTGGGCGTGGTGATAGTGGTATGTTTTTAATATTATGGAATATTACTGTTTAACTTCCATCACAAGAGCACGAAACAGCAGTTGTTTGAAATTAAAACAGATAAAGTAACGACATGGTTTTAAGTCATTGCGTATGACTCGTACTGGTGTGGTGTAAATAAATTCTCAGTCTACAGCTGAGTGCGATATACTTACAACCTGATTCTCTCTCGCTTTTAGAGACAGGAAAGAGAGGGCCTGGGAACGAGGTTGCACTTGCAAGCTGTAGCATGAACTTGTAGGAGTGTTACAGAAAACAAAAATCGTTGCATGTCAAAAAGGGTCTGTGTGGTGGTAAACAAACATCGTAAATTTTAAGCTTTTTGAAAGAAGAAAGATGTTCAGCATGTTATAAGCACGGGACAAGGAATGGCCTGAGAAATATTTGACCACAAAGAAATCACGAACAGGAAGAGATAGGACAATGCAAACGAGGCTCCTTGTCCTGTTGCCAAACTCCCTTTTCTTTCCATGTTTTGCTGCCGCCCCCAAATCTCTCGCATTAAAAAAGCGCAAGAAATCCTACGAAAACGCTCGGCTGAGTAACCGACGGGAATCGAGTTGGAGACGCGCTTCCGTGCACCGCTCGGATGCTCTCGGCTCTGAGCTTCTGTTCATTTACTCACTCGTCCTGCGAACTGCTCAGCTAGCATCTGAAAACTTCTTTTCGGGTGATCAAAAAAGAAAGATAGCAAATTTTACAATAAGATTAATACAGTAACAAGTTTGTAATTGCCATTGCAGTCGCGTAGGATACAATATGCACTCTTATTTTGGACCATTCAACCTGAACGTAAGTTTACTAACGTCACGTTGTTTGTAGGGTGAATAGCAGCAAGACCCCGTGACTCGGAGTCCCTCTCTGTATTAATTCCTTGAATCAACCCTTTCCAGAGTGGATTTACTTTTACTGCGTTTCCCGCGAAATAGTATGACGTACAGTGTATGACAAGATAGAGCGGTTTCCAATTGAGTGTCGTAAAACCAAAACCACAGTCCGATTACTCTGGCCAATCGCAATAGATGTAAACAACACAACGAGCCAATCAGAATTCGAAGCAAATGCATGTAACCGTCGCCAAGCGCGGTAAAACGCGTGCGGCAAAACACGATTGGGTTTGGTTTGGATTCCCATTGGTTAAGAAAGTGGCGCGAGTTTTGTTAACCAATCACAGAGCTTAGTAATGCAAAACCAAACCAAACACGAAATTTCTTTCGACACTCAATTGAAAACCGCTCTAATTGCCATTGCTCTTCTTTTGCTGTTTTGAACTGTGGGTGTTCCAAAGGTGCTCTGAGAGCCATTCTAAAATTAAATCTACTCGGAAAATTAGGGAATCGGGAGGATTGTCTCTGAGGCTTAGTATGTCAGAGATAGACGCTTCGGGTGATGGACTCCTGATTACGGCGTCGAGTTTTGTCAGGTTTTCTGGTCGTTGAATGATATTTCACGCGAGTGGATTTCGACGTACAGAATTAACGTCAAATCAGTCTTTTTTTTTGTTTTTTTTTTTTGCAAAGTTGAGCGCAACATTAGTCAGAATGTCAGTTCTCCAAAGAGCACAATTCGGCTTATTCCCATTAAACGGAAAACCTTCCCAAAAGAACGCAATTCCATCTGTACTCTGAACAAAACGTATTCCGGGGCAGAATGAACGGAAATACTGTTCTGTTCACTCCGAAAACAGAAAAGGCCCCCAAGGAACAAGAATGCCGTCTATTTCGTCCCAAGAGGATGCACCGTAAGTGAAATGGATTTGGGAGTTAGTTAACAATCTGTCGCGGAAAATATCCGCCATCTTAAAGTGGGCATAAAAAAGTGATCTTGACTGGCCACTTCTTCTCTCATCTGCGAACAACAGCAACAACTCGAAGGCGTTTTTCGTGAGGCGATAACGACAAGTCTCGGCACCATAATGCCGGTTAAATCTGTGCGTCTTGGTACCGCTTGAGGATTACCGGTTGGCTAATCCCCTCGTCCCACTCCCCTTGGAGGATGACTCTCCTGAGTTCCTGAAGGTCCCGAGCATCGTGTCTACAAAGTGTTGTGTAGGCTTAACATAAACCTGCGAGGGACTAGAAGAAAGATCTTCGTCTGATCTCTTTGACACCTTGCATGTCTAAGATTGCCGAGGAGTTTGTCGTCTGTGATTGTGTCAAGCCAGCAGCATTGAAGTACTAGACAACAACCAATTTGGCGCAGTTCCAAGGTCCTCTACCACACTGGCCTTGCTAGAGATGCTTCACACTTGGACTGAGGCCACAGATGGGAATGGTTCCACCATCATGCAGAACAATCCTTTTCGACTATAGAAAGGTTTTTGACTTGATCGATCGTAGCATTTTGGTCAGTAAGTTAAGGTCCCTGGACTCAGCCAGTAAGTATAATCAACTGGGTTATTGATTTTCTATCTGACCGTTTCCAGAGAGTCAAACTCGTGGAAGGTTGTGTCGGAAGAGTGCTCCGCCTTATCCTGTACAAACGCTCTAGCTGCGTTAGACCTAGAGTCAATGGTGGTGCACCAAAAGCGCCTAAGTCAGTCGCTTTTTCGATAATATTTTAGAGGACAGAGATCACCGTCTCCATCATTTACTACCCGCCTCGCATAGTTCACAACACACTCTCAGGCATTCCAGGACTTTTGATGTCAAGTTTAAAATCTACAAGGCCAGGAATAGTTTATTAATTTTCAATGCCTTCGGATAAACTCTTTAAGATAGCCATCAGGTTTTTAATAAAATTTTATTCAGATCCCATATTTTTTTAAATGTTATACCGAATGTACTACATGCATTTTGTTTTTCTCAAAGTATTTCAAATTCTTGTATAATATTGTAGCTTTTATAACTATACTATGTATATACGTAATTCAGCCTGTGGCTTGCAAAGTATGTCAATAAAGTATCTATCTATCTTCAGAAAAAATTTCTCGGACCAGAACCGGAAAAACTGTTTTCCGGAATCACAAGAACAATCGCCCCTTGCCGGAAGCGGATGACTGCCAACATTCAAACTAATAATAATAATAATAATAATAATAATAATAATAATAATAATAATAATAATAATAATAATAATAATAATAATAATAATAATACACAAATAAATAATTTAACAACCTTAGGAAAAAATTAGGAAATCAGACGCCAGATATTTCGCAATTCTAATCGTACAAGAAGACAATAAAAAATTAATTCCCGTAACTCACAAATTTAGCAAATTTCAGTGTGTTCATTGTTCCATTCATTTATTCAGTGTCACTCGCCCAACGAATAAAAAAAATGAAAATACAAAAAAGAAGCGAAAGCGAATAGTAGTAGTTATAAGTAGCTAATGAGTAGCTAAAGGGATAAAATTATAAAAAGCTGGACTAGTCCGCGGTCCACCTTAGCGGTGTGGCAAAAATTGGGTAAAAACTAATTAGCGCGACCTTTCCAATTGACTTAGGACTCAAGCATTCCCTGTCTAATTCATCGGTACCTCTGTTCGCCGATTTTCCTTCCAAATATTTTGTATTTTTCCTTCGTTGTCTGGAACGTAAAACGTTTCATTAAATGAAAAATATTAGAAATATTTCGATAAAATTAGATCGTATTTCCTTTCAGTTAGTCACATGATAATAACTATTTATTTTTATTGTTTGTAAATAACAAGTCAATTAGTCTAATTAGTGTCAATTAAACTCTATTTTTGACATTTATACTAATTCATTATCTGAGGGCCCGGCTCTTCTGATTGGCTCTTCTAGTTCATCGGTCTTTTGTGTTCCATCGTAAGAGAACGCCGACGATTTTCCTTGCAATTATTCTGTATTTTTCCTTCGTTGTCTGGATACGAATAAAAGAAAGTAAAAGGTTCCATTAAATGAAAAATGCAATAAATATTTCCATTAAATTAGATCGTATTTCCCTTCAGTCACATGATAATCATTCTATTAATTTTTTTCAGTCTTTGTAAATAACAAGTCAATCAGTGCTAATTAGAGTTAATTGAACTCTATTGTTAACATTTACACTAATGAATTATCTGAGAGCGGCACTCTTCTGATTGGCGGCCTGTACCGTTAATTAATAGCATTCATCCGTTCAAAATCTGCACCAATCAGCTTGATTAACTGAGGGATTAAGTTAACGCCAATTAATTGCCTCATTAACATTGACTTCTGCCAACAGGGCGGCCTCTTTTGTCCTCCGACCTCCATCATTCTACTTCTCGTAGTGTTTGATATATAACATAAACCGCAAAAATAAAAGGAAAAAATAATGAAAACGTGGTAAATTTAATCAAATTCCAGTGGAAAGGAAATATTTGCTTTTTTCTCGTTTTCTTGCAGCGAGAAAAAGTACTGATAGTGTGGGTGTGATATCTGGGTGTGTCCGTCGAGTAAGCGACCAATCATTGAACGCGATTTTATGTTCCAGTTGGAATATTTATTGGCAATCATTCGCTTACAGTTGAAGAGCGAGTCTCAACTGACCCGAGACCAACTACTATACATCTTCTTTGAGAAAGTATGATTCCTAAACGAACGTTCAAGACTATTTCACCACATTTCTCAGATGCGGAAACACCATCCACTCTTTACGAGGAGAGCGATACGGAGACCTCTTCGAACGAAGATATCTTTGACACATGCCAACTTGAAGGTCTGTATACAAAGAAAGAGAAGACTAATGGCCAGGCTGCCAATATATACCGAACGACGTACGAGTCACATCAATCCCTTTATGAAAATGAGATTTTACAAGAACAGCGAAAAATCCAACAGCAAAGAAATAGTTCCAGCTGTGGAAACTGGGGAAAACGTGCGCCATCGTACCAACAGCAAGGAAACAGCCTAGGAAGACGTCAGAAGTATTCATACCGGGAAAGAAAAGAGCCAGGATATTCTTACCAACAGACAAACAGGCCACGATCAGATCCATACCAACAGGAAGATTATTCCACACAGACCGCCAACATTAGCGCTTGCGACCACCACGGGAACAGCCGAGCCACACGACGTCCAGGATTTTCATACCAGCAAATAAACAGTCAAAGATATCTTTACCAGAAGACAAGCAGACCACTATATTCTTACCAACAGGAAGAGTATTCCACACAGACCGACAACATTAGCGCTTGCAACCACCTAGGGATCAGCCGAGTCACACGCCGTCCAGGAGTTTCATACCTGCAGGGAAACGCTGGTGGATATTCATACAACCTAGCATACCCCGATCGACATCACCATGTTCAAGACAGAACAGTGAATCGTACCAACAGACAGACCAGCAGAATGGTCCTGTACATGAGAGAAAGCAGAACACAGCGATATGACATGAGTCCACCAAGGGTAAACCAGTCAGAACAGCCACCGATCCAACGGTACAGCAGGATTCAACAAACTGACCCACATGTTCAACGTATCAGGAAGGTGCGCCGCCGATGTGGCCGTCAGGAGCTTTGCGAAGAGGTGAACCAGCGTCCAGTGAAACGAAACGGAGTTTGTCCCGAAACGGACGTTACTCAGAAACAACGTATATTTGTACGAGTCTTAGCTAAACGGTTTTAAGGACGTCACTCATAAGCAATAATTAACCCAGGTTTTATCAAAAGAGTTGATAACTAAAGGTAAATTGGCCACCGTCAAAAGATTCGAGTGCTTACAACTCTAGGATCCTTGAAAGTTTCCACTACCTTACCATGTGAACAATTACGGAGAATGAGTGTCATTTTTCCTTCTGTTTTTCAGCTGACTCTTTACTTCGTATTTTTTTCTCAATGTGACGCCCAAAAACGGAAATAACAGAACCACCCAACGACGAAAAAAATTCCACTATTTTTTGATGACGATTGCCCCCCAAAAATACTATTTTAAATGTCAGCCATTTTTGCATATATCGGGCAACATATTCCAGATGCTCATCGTTTTCAAATATTATTTATTTATTGTCTATTTGCACGGCGTACGACTACAGGTTTACTGAAAAACTTTAATAGAAAAATTATAACCAATGCTTTCCAAAGCGGCTTTGACGATACAACCAAAAGCAAAGTGACTGTTTCGTTGTGGTTTGAATATATTGTGATTATGTAAATACCTTACCGCGGATGGAGTCTGATCTTTTGCTCTTTTTCGTTGTCTTGATCGCATTGTAGATGTTTTCAGTACAATGAATTAATAACAATTTTTACAATACGGGTTCGTTTGCATTATTACCCAGCACAGAAATGTACATTGACACGCCGGCGTACGCACGAAACATGAAACATAACATCAGTAGACTTAAAAACCGTAAATTTTAAAATATTCTAACGTAAAAAAAAAAACAACAAGAGCCAAGAAACAAATTAATTTATATGTTTAAGTTTTTTGAAAGAAGATTTGTATCCGGGCTTTATTGCTTAACTCCCAAAAAGTTTTGATTTTGCTACATAGAAATATGAACGCCCAGTTTAACCTTCATCGACGAAGCGATACTATTGGCTGGTAGCATTGGCTGTTCATGTATTAGCACTAAGTTATCTGAAAGGGAACCTCTACTCTTTTTGTGCATTAATGTCAAATTCGGCTGTGAATGATGTCTCAATTCCAATTTTAGTGGTACGTACCCTAACGTAAATTCTGGACGCTTCAAACTATTGTTTGTTAATAGACTCGTATTTCAGTATGTCTTAATAGATGAGGTAGATGGCCTTCGGATATTTATACATTTTCATATATTTTCATCTATTTTTTTTGTTATTATTGTAACTCAGTTAAGATATGTATTTGTATTTTTTGATGATCGTTAAAGACTAATTATTATTATAGAAAAGCATTTAGTGTAACACTTCCCTCGCGCTACCATTTTAGATTAAATTGAAATCAAACTGTACTTCGAACAATATAACGCCACTTACAGTGGACATTCCCTTGAAAATCCAAATTTAAATCATGGAGACGTACGTGTTATTTTGAATTTAAAGGTTTTTGAATAAACGTCGCTACACCATTTTGAGAATCTTACAATTTTTTATGTATTTCAAATGACAAAAAATAAATAAAGATCTATTCAGTTCAGAAAAACCACAAGTCAGTTCATTTCTTTCAGACAGGAGTTCTACCCACCATTCTCTCGAGACCGGGGGACCTGTGGTTCTTCCCTGTTTCGAAACTGTAAATTTGAAATAAAGATGATGTTTGAAGTCGGTTTTTGGATGGAAAGGCACTCAACAGTTCATCTGTTGGACATCTGTTTGGATCACGGCCTTAATCGCCTGAGCAATGCGGATTAAGTTGTAAACAAAATCTAAACTTTACTTCGGCAAAATGTTGGCTGAAAATTGCCTTACACTGGAAAACTAATTCCTTTCGTTTTCGAAGGGGCAAATACGTCGTTAAAAGTGCAAAAATATCCAGCCAGCATTTTCGTGAAGCCAACAACAGCTGGTAAACAACAACAACAACAATTTATTTACAAATTCAGATCACATAAGGGGCTTGTCCTGCAAATTGCCACAAAGTTAGTCGAGGCAGGACAAGACGAGCACGAGAATATATTGAAAAAAAAATTACAGTAAATTACAAACATGCTGGAAAACAGAAAAACTTGACTTTACATAATAACGCAGAATGATTTAGATTCAAAGGCTATGCATCAAAATTCTATTCCCTCGTTAAACCTTCAGCAATTTAAATTTTCAGCTTAAGCAATCGAACGGGCCAAACTGTATTAATTGATACACAAACTATACCTTTCGATCTGGAAACACAGGAGACAGCGTTTAAACTATTTTGCTTTTATGTTCTCGTTCGGTTCCCCTGAACGTCCAGGGCTGAATTGCTCGAAGCATGGTTAGCGCTAACCATTGGTTAAGAGGTATTAAAACCTATAGGTTGTTATGGTATTTAACCTGGGTTAGCGCCAACCATGCTTCGAGCAACTGGGCCCATGAGTTGCATGAACTGTATGAAAGACATCACAAAGTGTCCCCTACCCTAAATTCTTACTAAAGCACAAATAATTCTGTCATAAATGAAGTCATTTGAAAACGACAAAAAGGTCTGTCTTATATCAAAGTACCCAAAATCAGGGCAAGATGCATTTCTGGACATAAGTGGGCCCTTGAGTTGATTACGAAAGGAACATACAACTCAAACTGATAGCTTCTTGAAGTCAATTAGATGACCTGTGTAATATTGTATGGAGCACAAGATGAAACATTGTAACAATACCGCTTGAAATGCACAGAATTAATAATCAGCTGGATTGTTTAATCAAAATGTTGAAGGTTGCAGAGCATGCAAGGGTAAGACATGTAATTATAGGGGGATTTATAGCAGACGGTTTTATTTTCGTTTCTGATGTAAGACGCAATGTAGACAGAAGGGACCTTTACAATTTGAGCACAAACTTACGAGATTGAGTACGAGTACGACTTTCAAATTTCAAATTCGTCACGTCCCCAGAACTCTCACTCTTCCCTGTTGCTTATCTTCAGATAAGGAGACCCTAGAAACAAGATTGGTGTGACAAGCGATTATCGAAACCTAGCAAACTAGATTTGAAAAGTCGTACTCGTACTCAAATCTTAATAGATCCCTAATAATTGAAAACCTTCTTAACGAGCAAATCAAATGTTTGCAGTTGTCGAATATGTCAGTTTTAAACAAATTTGTCGGCTGAATCTTACTAAATTGGAGAACGTGATCAATGCTGCAACGAGTGTCGTACGAGCAAAGACCACAGCTCGTTCCCAGTCCCTATCAATCAGGAGTAGGGCGCGCACAGTTCAAATTTTGTGGAGTCATGGGGTTCAATCACGTGCGTGGGGAATTTTGGGAGGTGCAGAATCCCTTTCCATAACAGACTCCGATGAAATGTACCAAACACCACACATATGCCTCGTAAAAGAGCCTTTAGGGATCGTGCAGAGACTGAAAATTTGAAGCTTTGGGAGTTGGAGCAGTTTTCAATTAAGTGTCGAAAGTAATTCGCGTTTGCTTTGGTCTCGCTTTACTAATGTCTGTGATTGGTTAGAAAATCTCGCGCCACTCAACCAATGAGTAGTAAAACCAAAATCAATGGTGACATGGTCGCACGCGTTTTCCGGCGCTTAGCGCCGATTACATGTATTTGCTTCGACTTCTGATTGGTTGAGGGTGTTGTTTGCGTCAATTATGATTGGTTAGAGTAATTACTCTGGGCCCAGTTGCTCCGGCAAAGCCCGATTAAACTAATCCTGGATTAACGTAAACTTTGATTGGAGTTTAATGACTAATAAATAAAGATTATTCCAAAATATTTTCCCCTCGTTGTTGACGTAGACTTTGCTTTGCCATCAGCTTAAAATTAGCCTTTTTAAAACATTTTTAACGAGCGCGAGGAAAACCTCGGTTAATTTTTAATCGTGGATTAGCTCTGGTTTCGAACAACCGGGCCCTGGGGCCCGTTTCTCGAACGTCCCGGTAACTTACCGGGCCCGATAAGTGTCTTTGGAGTTAAATGTTTCTTAACCGAAGTAAATTTTTGTTAGCTTTGAATACTAAATTTTAAAATCTTATAATTCTATGAAAACATTGGCCAAGTACCATGTCTGTAATCACTTTATAATCGGCCAAAAAACACTTAAAAATATACTTATCGGGCCCGGTAAGTTACCGGCTCTTTCGAGAAACGGGCCTCTGGTTTTGGTTTTACGACACTCAATTAAAAACCGTTCTAACTTTAAAAAGTTAAGGAGAATTCAGCCGCATATCACTCAAACTTCTTCATGCGTTTCTTATATTCTCTCAAATTTTGTACATGTTTCATGATTGACAAACTTTCCAAAGCCAACACCTTTAAATACAATTTTTAACATAATATCGTTAGTATATATACAACAGGGAAGAAGCCAGGAGGACCTCCGGTTATAAATTTATCAATTTTACGGTTCTACGTTTCATGCGTAAACCGTAGTTATATTTCGAGTACAGATGATGTCATCCTCTGCTACTGCTTACAAACATTTTGTTGCTTTCCTTTCAAATCTGCAAGCTACTACATTGGCATAACCACTACGTATAAAATCACAAACTATCCGGTAGTTTAATACCAAATAAATTTTAAGCACGCACATTTAACTCACAATTTGTGTTGTCAATTTATGCCCTCCTGTACTTTGCTAACAGATAAGATTTTTAAATGCAAAACGTAACACATTTAATATGCCTTACTTAAAACTGTAGCTGACGCCTTCATCGAAGTACTTCCTTCCTTCAGTTTAAAACCTTTTTCAGTCAATGTAAGTCCATCACTAAAAAATGCTTTATTTCCCAGTGCCCTACCCCTTTACCAACGACGTCGTCGGACACATGTTGGAGTGATCGGGTTTCCTTGAAATAAGGTTATCACGGGGATTTCTTTATTTGACAATGTTTCCATTTTTGTCCTTTCTGTATAACTGACCGACCGACCCACTTCACGAGAGAGAAGGCAATGGCAAACGAAACTGAAACATTTTATACGGGATGGACTTGGCAAAACCATGAAGTGCGAGGGTTGGGGATAACTGCCTTGCGTTGCCTATTGAAGAGCAATTAACATTGAGGCGCCCATGCGTGGCCAATTTCAATTTCTCTCTGCAACGTTCACTTTATGAGCCCTCCCGGCCTTCTAAAACGATCTCTCTTAATATCTGGTGCCATTACAAGAATTTACACGGGGTATAGGCTGTATTCTCTTGCTAATGAGAGTAGTGAATACGAAAATTAAAGATAATAAAGTCTGAAAAGATTACGCATGTGCGAAGGTAAAAACCGGAGCATGGAACAAACCAAATACTCAAAATGATGGTTAGTTTTAGGTACAGTTATTCGCAGTTTAAGCCTGTTTCAAACGAGAGAGAGAATCAAGAAGGCAAGGCCAAGAGTTCGAACTCTTGTTTTGTTTAACTATATTAATGGTTGCTGCGTCATATACCAACTGTACCATGGAGTTTACGTCATGGACGACACAATAGAAAAGCAGACTTGGTATGGAACAATGACATAATACACGTGAAAGTAGTACAATACAGTGCACTTGGTGTAAGCATCACCTCTCGGTTGTTACGCGGTTCTCGGACGATTTGAATCAGTTCAAATTTTCCTGAAAGCCGATCACTGAATTTCTCTCTATCTTGATTCGTCAAATTTATTTCACTCGCAAGAGTTCAAACTCCAGTAGACTGTCATTGGATCGGATTTGAAGGATAGGAGGGCCGTAACTTTTACCAAGGATGTTCCATGTTCCGTGATCTATAAAACGCTGAGCAAAATATCTTGAATAAGAGCACATTCTAAGAAAAACGCATCGAAATAAAACAGCAGCACTTGGATGTCGGAATAGAAAACGTCAAAAACGGGCTTTCTCCAGAAGTTAAGTTATTCGTAAATATTTAAACGTGGTTATAAATGATTTGATTCTTAAAGTTCAGGCATCAACTGACGTTAACTACTTTAAACAACAAATAACAATGTTTATACAACTGTTCATTTCATGTCCACTGTGTTTAAACGTTCTACTGCATTGCTGTCAATCACTGGAGTTGACAGGAAGCCATTTCAAAGTCTTGAGTGGAACCTTCCTCTCGCAGGCGATCTTTATTCCAATCTTGCAATGCAGGTCTTCTTTCGTGTAAGATTCTCGCACGGTTTAATATTTATCTGTTGAATTCCCATGCTTGCTCTTGTAACTACAAACCGAACTACAAATGTAGGAATCGACTATTTTTGGAGATATTAAACAACGTCGGACGATTAACGACCACGAGTTAAACGCTATAAGGCGATGACATTCGTTCCTTTTTAAGCTACGTACTTTTTGTCATGTAAGATCTTTCACTTCAAGCGGTGTTTAAGTTTCTTACAACGAGACTCCAGTCAACGGAACCGTCGCAGGTTTGATCGGTTGCCATAGGCTACCACATCGTGAGGCTGATTTCCCCGTACTGTGAATCCCAGCGGTAGAATGCTCTTGAGACTCCTTTGCTGATCTGAAGCTGGCACCTCCATCTGCCGTGATGATTCAGTGCGGTCGTCACGTGAGTGAACGTCTCAGATTCGAGCCGATTTTCTTCTCTGAACTTGTAGATTTTGTGTCCGGTGTCGTTTGGAATGTACGCTATGCGCCTGCGATGCGCGCAGCGGAGACGATAGAACAGTGTCACGGAGTCGTCATTAACCCAGTCCCCTGAAAAAGAAAATGAAAAACGAAATGGCAAAACGGAACTTGACAACTTCGATTGAGGCGTGTAAGTCTAGTAACAGCATGAAAGTTAGTCAAGAATCACATCTAGTCTTTCAGTTTTGTTTTTTACTTTACCGTTACAAACACTTTGTCATGTACACTAGTTAATCATTAACCACTAATATAACGTTCACTGAAATTTAAATTTTTAAGAGTCTTAATTTTCTCTCGTTGTAAGCCAGCTGGCCCTGAAGAAGACCAGTGATACTAGTTGAAATATTGGCTCAAATAAAATTGCTCTTTGCCGTACTGTCAGTCCTGCAACCAGTTTGGTTTATCTGGTCTAAACAGCCGACCCCTAACCCCATTTCTGGGAAAAGACCCCCTGGTTTCTCTAAGGTTTTCCTTACATTTAACTTGGGAGCCATTTATACTAATATTCAATAAGGGCAGATCCACGCCAAGATTTCACCAGCCCCAGCTTCCAGTTGTCCTTGCTCTAACCGATAAATAGCACAGGAAAACATTAAGGGCGAACCTTTAGCGATAACAAACGATCGATATCATATCGATACTGGAGTATCGATTCTTCCGAGATATATCGGCTGTTCCGATCCCTTTCGATACTGATCATGTGACCCGCTCACTTTAACATTCAAGGTCGTTTCAGTGCCAAAAAACAGTATTTTTTCGGTTTGTTTATGTGTTGCTGTTGCATTGTACTCGAAGGAAGTATCACAGAGATTAAGTGCTCTTAGCTCCCAGTTGGCTTGATAGCTCAGTTGATAGAGCACTGCACCGGCATCGCAGAAGTCATGGGTTTGAATCCCGTTCAAGCCTGAAATTTTTTTCAGGCTTTCTTTTCGTTAAGCTGCGTTCTAACTGCGAGGATCTTTCTTCCATTTAAGAAAAATTAAAGTTGAAACGACTGCCAGGTTATGGCTGTTTTTGTTTTGTTTGTTTCATGTTTACCGTCCATTAAGGGTCTTTTTGGAGTGTAGGTGACAGCATCACAGAAAAGCCTTGATGATGACGTCACAATATTGCTATTGATATCGAAAAAATGCCAAATATCGTAAATATCGTACTCGTATCGGATCGATTTCAAAACACTGGTATCGGCTCACCCTAGCAAACATTCAACCGATACCAAGAGGTTGAGTGATTTTCAATTGTAATGTAATAATATAATAACATAAATAGCGCTGTTTGTACTTGTAACCAACAGCGCTTAAAGTGGATAAAACCTTAATAGAAGATGCTTAGAATTAAGAGGCTTAGCTCCTAACATAAGTGCAGTAAATCACTCCACATTGTTTCTCTCCAAACAGGTTTGCCCAAAATCGACAACATGTCTCAGCCTCGTGCTCTCATCGCTTAATTTAATTTGTGGTTTGAGAAATCAACTCTCTGGTGGCTTTTGGCTCGAAAGGAAAAAAAAAACCTCATACGAGAAGATAATCTGACGAAAATTTCCAACTTACCACCAACATGAAGAACATAAGTGACAGGCGCGACAACTTTCACGTGGAACTCCCCTTCTGCGGAAGTCACGTCTTGAAAATCTGTCATGGCCTTCTCGGAGATCCAATGGCCTGAATTCACATAGAACACTTGCGTAGGGACGTTCCGTTCGCAATTGCAGACCCGCAGGATACTGTCCGTGCCGGGAGGCCCCTGTTTACCCGGTTCACCCGCTTCACCTTTAGGTCCGGAAGGACCCTGGGGACCAATCGGACCTCTCATACCCCTAGGGCCTTCTTTTCCTCTCCACCCGGGTGATCCATCCGTACCATTCATCCCCGGCTCTCCAGGTTGCCCCTTTCTTCCTCGCCGCCCGGGTTCCCCTATGTCCCCCTTGTCGCCTTTGGTACCGGGGATTCCATTAAGACCATTTCTACCGGGAGGTCCGTTGGGCCCCTGGGGACCAGTGTGGCCGGGAATTCCTAGAATAAAAAAAGAAATATGTTAGACGGAACTCCTATGACCTTGCCACTGAGTGCATAACCTTTTCATCAAAAGTAGCAAGGTACATGGCACCAAAGAAAAGAACTGCTTAGCAGCTTGATTTGACCTCACATTAGGATTTTAAACCACTTTATGCAGCACGATAAACAGCACCACAGGAAAGTACTGCTCGGTAACTTTCTGATTTGAATTGTTACATATTAAGATTTCATCCACGGACCCAGAAGGTAAAACCACCTTGCACAGCATAATAAACAGTACCACAGGAAAGCACTACTCAGTAGCTCTCACACTTTAGGATTTCATCCACAGGCTCAAAAGTTAGAATGACCTTGTACCGCATAATAATAAGCACCACAGGAAAGTACTGCTCAGTAGCTTTCATTTGAATGGTCACAATCAGGATTTCATCCACAGACTCAAAACTTAGAACCACCTTGTATAGCATGGTTTTCCTAACTTTAATCCACTGTGACAAACAAAGTCAAAATAATAACCACATTTCTCGTTTGGCCGAATGAGAGGATTTTTTTAATACTAACAAAATCCCCCCCAATGAAGTACCCTTCAACCCAAAACTGGGTGGGTAGGGAGGGTAGAAGTAAAAATCAACTATACACTGACATGCTACAACTGTGATCGAGCTAATTCAAACATGAACGTTTTGCCTGTGAAATCACTATATATACAGACAGTCGTAATACACCCTTCTCCAAAATGGCGGTCGAAAATTCAAATAAGTTAAAATTAAAAACGTATACCAGCACTAGAAAGAGCACTTTTACTTTAGTAACCCTGCAAAGTTTCAGCATATTAGGTGTAATATCAGCTGAGAAAATGTAAGTTGGAATATGAAAAATTTACAGACGTTTGTATGACTAGGGGTATGACGTATACCCCCAGTCATACAAACGTCTGTAAATTTGTCAAATTTCATCTTACATTTCCCAGGTTGATATAACACCTAACATGCTGAAACTTTGCAAGGTTACTAAAGTGAAGGTGCTCTTTCCAGTGCTGGTATCAGTTTTTCATTCAGTTCAATTTTAACTCATTCAAATATGTTGCCGCCATTTTGGAGAAAGGTCTATTACTGGTTAACGGGAATCAGATCTAAGGATAGACGTTTTACATGAAGAGGGCGTCGAATTAAATATTTTAAGCGTAGCTCAAAACAGACCAATAATTAGCATCACAGAAAAGAACTGCTCGCGAGGTTTCATTTGAATGGTCACACTATAAGATTTCATCCAAAAACGCAGAAGTTTAAATTACCTTCACTTGTAGTACCCAATCACAAACTTTCAGATATAGGGCCCAGACGATTCCTGGGCATTCGCAAACAGGTGTGTAGTTACCATTTAAGAACCGTGAGAAAAAATATCCGCTCTTGGGCTCCACTTAACAATAGTTTAAACAACACAGCAGGAAAGTACTGCTCAGTAACTTTCATGTCACCCTGACAGTGGGGATCCATGAATGTATTTCCTTTTTTAACGAATGTTTTAATGGACACTAAAGTTACAATCAGATAAGGGAGAAACTAAATGATATTTTATAACAACTGTCAAAATTCCCGCGTGCTGATTGGCTCGTACGGCCTATTTTTTCTATAAGAGTACAAACAATAAAAATGACGTCCGATGTAACGCGCGCGTTTTCTCAACGGAAAACAAAACCAATTCCACTCGTACGTTTTCCATATTGTGGTGAAAAACAAATCGATGTCAGTTCTCTGTTGTCTATACTCGTGTGCACCATAAAATGACGCCATAAAATTGTTCAAAACAAGGCAGTGGAACGATTCGCCTGCAGCTTGTAGTTCCATTTGATTTTGGAACATTTTTTGACATCTTTTTACGCTCTATAAGAGTATAGACCATAAAAAACTGCCGTCAATTTGTTAAATACATTGATTTTTAAGTGAACAGCGCCATTAAGAAACGAGGATCAAGATGACTGAAGATGTATAGGCTAAAGACAGCAGATACAAAGGTTGAGGGGCTACCCTCAGGGCTCGCACTGTGACCACTAAAACATAGACTACAAAAAAGTCCGTATTCAGTTGTACTAGTACGACCTTAAAGTAAATTTCAAAAAGGAAACGACTGCTGTCCAGTCGGACTCGCACACAAGTCGAGCTCGGCATATTTTTCAGGAAACTGAAAAAAAAAAAAAAAAAAAAGTGGGCGCAAATTTCTTGGGCGGAGCAAAGAGATAGAAGAAAACGAATTTGCGAAGTCAATTTTGCCATCTAACACTTAGAGAGAATTTAGACAAGGTGTATGACTAAAAAGCTGATTCAAACAGAATTTCGTAAGGGTGGTCGTTGCATGGAAATGTAGCTAGTGACTGTTATCGCTTTGACCCAATCTTTACATCGCACATCTATCGTGTCGGATGTAATTAAACCCAAGAAAAACCGCAGCAAATCAGTACGACAACCACACAAGCAACCAGCAATAGCTTTGCTTTAAGAGATGAATAACATAAAAGTTTAATAGTGTTGATTAGATTGTTATCTGAATTGTGTTTGACGAGTGAAGTCAGCGACTTATAGATAAATAAAATCAGGCTGGTGGCTGCATGTGTTTTCGCATTTAGCGTTGGTCAGTCAATATGTTGGTTACAATTTTACAAGTATAATTGTGTTTTTACTCTTTATTCCGGCCGACATGTTTTAAGGATATGAAAACCGCTCTCTTACGACAGCTGCAGTTGACCAATAAGGATTCGACGCCACAGAACCTCGTCGTAAAAAGCGGTTTTCAAACAAATGTCGAAACCAATTTGCGTTTGATTTGGTTCTGCCTTTCTGCGCACTGTGATTGGTTAGCAAAATTTGCGCCTCTTTCTTCACAATTAAGCAGACTGAACCAAACCCAATCGTGGCTTGATCGCATGCTTTTTGCCGCGCATGACGCCGATTACATAAACTTGCTTCGAATTCTGATTGGTTCATAGCGCTGTTTGAGTCTGTTGTGATTGGCCAGAGTATTACGTTGGGTCTGATCTATGACACTCATTAGAAAACTACTGCAAATTGCGCCTTAGAAACCAAGGCTTATTCGAAATATTGGAACCGAAAATGAACGTGTCACTTTTGACTTTTACTGCGATATCAGCTCTCTGGGAGCTACGTGAATTGTTACTCTGAGGAGGCTGTTAATCTATCAAGCAGATTAACTAACCAATATCGCTTCATGCAAGTTTTTTTTTGCTAAAAGCTTTCTTGCGTCATGCAGAGAATTATTTAATGTTCGTTTTCGGTATGTGATACAATTCGCTGAGCAATTAAGCAAAAACAAAACGTTTATCCATCATAAAGGTGCTGATTACATTCAAAACTAATAAAAATTGGAAAAGGATATTTGAAAAGAGGTCTTTTGTCTGTAAGTGTTCGATGGCTTTCTAATAAGAGAAAATTGAAACAGTCTTTATGCATCAATAACTTAAGTATATGATACAGTCAAGGAGTGATTGATTGATTTAGAGTTTTGATGTTTTGCCTTAAGGGAACAAGTAAGCGATGTTAATTAAAATTCTTCAAGCGTTACCGAGTAAAATAGACGCTTGGAAATGGTCATTTTACGCACCAAAGCTACCTTCGCCACTGCAGGCATATTTCTTTTGAAAATGTTGTTGCGTTTAACTGGTTCTTTATTAATTCCGAACGCGAACGGGAGACATCAGTATTGAAATAAATTTGATTTGGAAATTTGAAGAGGCGATTAAGAGTTAAACAAAGTCGAACGGAAGGTTATTTGTTCAAAGCCACTGTTTTATCTTCAACAACGTTGTATAACAGTTTTTTTTTCAAACATTTTTCAGTGTTGGGTGAATGTTGGGGGTGATGTTAAATGACCTGTAGCGGAGCGTGCAGCGTTGTTGCGCACGGGTGAAATGTTGGACACATTACGTAAAGATGTTGCAACGTTTAGCGGCTAGGCTGAAAGAACCTCAATGAATATTTATAAAGCTATAGGCTTGCATACTTCACGCACGGAATTTTGCAGTCGCATTCAACTTGAGAAAACTACTCAAATTATAGACTGGCATATTCAAAAATACAAGCATATGAGTGAACATCTTTTGTCGCTCTTTCCGGTTTATGATTATGATAAGCCGCCGATACCCTCTCAAATCTGTATTCAGCAAAGCCGGCGACACACCTGGCGATTTTATTCACCAATCGCGGCGAATTTGATCGCCACTGATTGATGCGGACACACCTGGCGATTTTTTTCGCCGATCGCGGCGATGTGGCACTTCAATCTTGTTCCCGGGCTCCATCGAGGGGCGTTTTGAAAGTCATGTGATAAAATCGCCCGACCTGATTGGTTTACTTAACTGGCGATTCGCAGCGATGAGCGTAGAAAATCGCGGCAACGCGCACACTTGGCGAATGCCGGCGAATTTAATCACTGACCGTGCCAGCCATCGGCGATTTTATACGCCGACCGCGGCGATCGGCGAAAATCACCAGATGTGTCGCCGGCTTAACTAACCGTTCTCAGTTGTTTTTCACCCTATTACAAAAACACCTTGAGATTCCCTGAGTTCAAGCAATCTATGAAAGTAGACTTTTACTTTCGGTTTGCAAAATAGGTATTTATTGACTCTGCGCGCGGTTAGGATTGGCTTTAGCCGGCATAATCTAAAAACAGACATCATAATGACGTCATCGCGTGATGAGAATCGCGCGCGTGATCAAAGTTCAGAGTCCAAGAAGTGTTTGCACTGTTTTGGCTAGTCTTCTGTCGGTTAAAAAAGGAAAGAATTTTGTTAAGAAGTAAATCCAGTTGTTTTATTCCGGTTGAGTGTATATACTTATGCAATAAAGATTCTGCGTGTGTTGTGATTGGCCATAGGACATAGAGGTGGATGATGTCATTTCCTAGTGTGAATCGCACGTGTGATCAGAGTCCAGAGTCCAAAAAGTTTGCAAAAATGTTTTGGTTCGTCCGGACAAATACAAGCATCAGTTTCACTAAACTAGAACTGCCTGATGCAAAATCCATCACTTGACCTCGGCTAGGTTAAAAAAAACTAGAATCTTATTTTGAGATGTCAAGGAAGAAGAATCTTGCCCAAGTTTGTCGCTGGGAATAAACCGGGAAAGGCTGTGGAGGGGAGCTTTCTTGAAGCGACCGGCATGCGTTTAGTTTTTGCGATCAGAAATTTCCTGTTGGATTGAAGGTAAGTTAGAAAAAGCCAGTTGCAAAGTTTTTTCGAGTTATGCTGTGATTTTAAAGTTCACCCATTGTATGCAGCAATCTAAAAATTTATGGAAGTTGTAGACAGTCGATGAAATACTCGGTTTAGTGAACGGGAAGCTTCCTTGCGAAATATATTTGTTACAATATACAAAACAAATAGATTCCATTTTGCCATGCGTTCAGTTGTTGATCAGGGAGTACGTGAAAATGCGGTTTGAACACGAGAGATCCAATTTCCTGTGGCCCACTCATGTGCCGTGCATGATTCAGTGCCAATAGCGTGAAAGAGAGATCATTAGTCATCGTGGTAGAATATAATCATAAAACTTAAGTTGTAGATCGCGACGTTTCGTCTGCTTATTGCTAGTATTCATCAAGCGACGAGGTCGATTGATCACACTTCAGTATTTAAATGTATCACCAAGGTCGACGGTGATTGGCGGATTGCCGGCTGGTTCGGAAAGAAATTGACTCATGTTTCCATGTTCTTACCACATTGGGATGTCACCTGTGATCTCACAGACAGGCAAACTAGAATCGACTTGATAGACTACAGTGTATTTTTAAATACATTTTAAAGCTACATTTCAACTATTTAAAGGTAATTTCCGTGTGGGTAAACGTTACTCGTATCATTTAATAAAATGGTGATGCTGACTTGGGTCTGTCGGATTATGCTCGTAAAATAGAGTATTATGCTTTCGGGCGTCACCCCTGAAAGCAGGGTATTATGCTCAAAATTATGCTCGGCTGAAGGTATAATGCTCAATTATGCCGGACTAAAATGACACTTCCACCCCACCCCCATAGGACTGTACCTATTATTAAACATTCCTATAGTCTGTCTGAATTATCTGATTCTGCCATGATGCAAATCCACGAACACTGTACAAGCTTGGAAGCCTGGCATAAAGAGGTAACCAGGCCTTCGATTATACCAAAATGCACCGGGTACGAGTCTAAGGTATCCAGTTCCTAAAATATTGCCGCTTTTATCAACTTTGTACATTCTAGCTGGAGTTTGCATTCACTTTTCACAGTTTTCAGAAACAACAGCATTATGCTGCAAAATACATTAGTATTATGCCAGCATTATGCCTGATGCTCCAGATATAGTATTATGCTCAAAATTATGCTGGCATAATCCGACAGACCCTAATGCTGAGCTGGGAGCAAGAAAGAATGAGGATATTTTATGTTTTGGAATAACTGTCAAAATTCCCGCGCTCTGATTGGCTGGTACAGACGATAAAAATGCGTCAAAAATTACCAGTGAAGCCACTCGCCTGCGGCTCGTGGTTCCAGTTACGTTTTGAACGTTCTATGACGTTATTTTATGGTCTATAAGAGTATAAACTATAGAAAACCGCCGTCGATTTGTTAATCAGTTCGTAATATCCGATTTAACTGTCAAAACTAACAGCGACATTCAATGACAGTAAATCTATGGCTATTTTTTGCATGCAAGAAGACTAGTTCTCTAAAACCGGTACCCTGGAGCTGTCGATGGGTGTAAATAGAAATTCTACTTGACTATTTTTTTTTTTTTTTTAACTTGCCACCCCGTCAACATCGGATAGCAACCAAAAGTCATAATTGATTTTTCCCTGGCTTGTTTTTATTTTTATTTTGGTGTCGCCACTCCATTAGCCACATAAATTAGTTTTGATGCGAAGTCTGTACACGTTATTTTTGACGTCAGACATTACGACAGTGATTTTTTCGGACTGAAAATCTGGCGCTAGTGAAAAGTCAATGCCTGTGTGCTAGCTTTTATAATTAAGAATTGGTTCTACTTAGCGTGCGTATATCGAGTTATGGATGCACGTGGGAAGTTTGGAGAGCACGAAAGAAGCATAAGAACTGCTCGAGGCGATTCGATTCATCACAGTGTTTACGTTGTGCGCGATACAGTTGGAGAAGACTCAATTCCAAGAAAAAAAGCCGGCTAGTTCTTCACTATTTTCGTCCATTTCTGGGGAAACTTTGTAAAAACTAAGCGACGGAAACCCGAGTTTGTCTGATTTGCACACGTCATCTTGGGGACGCACGGCCGTAGGTATGTTGAGAAATGTACCATGATTACACCAATAGAAATTATACAGGGAAACACGCGCGCAAAAGTGTTCGATTGAAGGCATAATTTTCGCCTCAATCAGAAGCGGCAGCACCACAAAAAACATAAGAGATGGTGAAAACTCTTACCATTTCTCCCAGGGGTTCCTGGAATTCCCTAAAATTAAGAAAAAAGATAAACGACATAATAAGTGTGAAATAAAACCAACAAATGATGTTCATAACATTGAATCTGAGGATAAACGCTAATCTGGTTGATTTTTTTGTTTAAATTGTCGTGTATTAATCGAGGACACGCCAAGTTACTGAGAGATTGGTTAGCCGAAAACAAATACTGAAAGTAAAGGCCAAGCAACAAATATTTGCACCTTGCGCAAGGTAGAAACGGCGTGTACCTTTTGCAGCAACAACTTTTTGCTCTAAAAAGGGAGCGTTTACCTGATACCGGTGGTATGACTTTAATTTATTCCGGCACAAAAAGACAAATTTATACCACATTTAAGAAACCATTTTTTTGGCGGCGCGAGGTTTGCTCTGCAATGAAACATTTAAAATGAGATAAATATGGAACGAACAACACCCTGCGTTTATTGGTATGATTTTTCACACAGGTACGAGAATGATAGAGGTATATTTTCAGTCAGCCACACATTTTCCTTGAATACTCGGAAAAAGGAAATCCGAATTCTCCTAACAGACATGATTAGATCGCTAAGCCTGATAAATTCTGATAATCTTTGACAAGTAATCTTGCAAAGGCAAGGATATATCAAGAAATGAATATTTTCGTGTTGAGTTTCGTAGGTTATGCCTTTCTATTTTTTTACTATTACAGTTATTTTCTTTCAACCGTCCACGTGCTGGAAAACTTATGGTATTACAAAAGCGCGCGCGCGCAGATAATCGTTTATTACGTGAAATCACCTTGGAAGGAAAACTGAAAAAAAGAAACAACTAAACTTTTCAGTAACACAGGCTTTACAGTAAGGGTCGGTGGAAGACGAGAGCTGACCAGAATTCAAATCATTTGAGGGAACAAGACAGTCGGTGAATGAACGTATAAAAGTTCAGCGCACACTAAGGTGAGAGCAAAACTTTTAATCTCCTCGTCGATTTTAATAGAAATTTGAAAATATTTATTAACTTTGAGAGCGCAGAAAAGTGGGCAGAAGCGAACGAGAGTGGCGCTAAAAGTCGTGCGTATATGGAGAGTTTAAACTTTTGCCAAAACTCGTTAATTGCCAGGGGTACCCAACAGCTCGTTTCGGTGAAATATCTAAAAATGCGACAAAAAGCCAGCTAGCATTTTCGGAAACTCAGCTTGTAAACTTATTAAATCGTCTCAGAAATTCGGATTTAGTGGTAAAGAAAATCTTTAGGTTTTCTTCGGCTCACAATTTCGAAACACTGGAAAACTGATTCCTTTTGTCTTCGGAGGGGCAAATATGTCCTTAAAAACGCTAAATAAGGTCAGCTAGCATTGTTTTTTCGTAAGGCCAACACTCGCAACAGCTCGTAAATTTGGGCAATAAGAGTTCTGTTTACTAAAACTTTCAGCAACTAACTTTTTAAAACAGTTTTCAGCCAAAAAATTCAAACAGATAAAAACTGTATTAGTTTACATAAATATGTCATTAAAAAGCCGCACAACGTTCTGGAAACACAAGACACCACATTTTAAGTATTTTAATTAAATGTTCTCGTTGGATATACCTCTGAACGGCTACTGCTAGCCAAGGGAAATTGCATGGTTTGTTTGTATTAACTTGAACAAAAAAACAAGATTGTAAAACCAAAATTAAAACAAGCAAGCAAACAAACAGTTGTTTAAAAGTACTAGACCGCAACTTTATGAAAGTTGCTTTTTAATTTAAAGTTTTAATTAAAACGAAAGTTCTTGACGTTTTTAATTGATCTTAATAAAATCGGTGCATAGTGCGATATATTAGAGATCAACGTTAAGATTTGCCGTGTGATTACAAACACGCAATTGTACGCTTCTGCACGTGGTATTTGGTGGAACGATATTTATTTTATAAAGCCTCCTCGATTTTCAGTGATATTGCAATCTTGTTCAAAATATCAGTCATTGCTTCGCCTCTCATGATTTTGGACATTAGTCAATTTCCAAATATCGTTCGTGGTATTATTCGCCCCATATCGCTTCCTTCAAGCTAATGTTATATTTAGGCCTAATTTTTACGCCAAACTTCTCTTGCGTCGAATATACAGGATATAATTCTCGCTAATTATGGAAGACTGGCACGAATTGCTTTAACTCTCCCCTAAAACTACACAAACAAGACGAAATACGCTTCATTTTGAGAAGTGAAAGATATAAAAGTCAAACAGAACACAGATTCGATTGTTTTGCCTTGAATTGTCGACGCGACTTAAATGCAATCACTTCGGCTAATACGCCTTTGAAATACTTCAAACGAGAGCTTTGGCCTCTTCTATCTAGAGCTGACTGTTTTATTGTTGAATATTATCTAATTGTTATTTATTTGCTTTTCAAGGGAAGTATTTTCGTGTGTTTTAGAGAAAACCGTCTTCAGACAGGAAACTCGTCTGTCATTACGCATCCGGCGAAGGACGAGTTTCCTGTCTCAAATTTAACCTTTCATTTTCCAGAACACTCACCCTTTAAATGCGGCTTAAATCCAAATTATACGGTTAAATTTGGACGGATTTTTTAGACTCTGCCTTCGTATCTTCAATTATTTAATATTGGTAGTGATTTCAGGACAATTCTACCATCCTTAAATTTATATTAAGACAGTATTTTGTCGGATGAAATCCCGTCTGACGCAAGTTTCCCGTCTTCTAATTTGAATTCGTCCAATTCGTCCATTGTATCGTATTGGGAATATTTCCTGCTGTGGGAGACACAAATTTTAAAAGCTGCCATTTGTGATTGTCAGCGCACTCAACAAACTCACGCCGCGAAGGGGAAAACAAACTTTTCGTCCCCCAGCCCCTCCCCCTTTTCCTCCCATCAATCCACCCCCGACCCTTCCACCCACGGTTTCTTGTCGTACGATGTACGTCACAAAGAAACTTTCCTACCAAAACAGGTTTTTCTGCTCTTTATCACGAATAATTGACTCAAGAATACGTCTTTATTGATGGGGACTGGAGTTTAGAAGTTTATCTACAAGGTTAAAACAATATTCTTTCAAACAAAGTTGATAGCTAATCGAACTGTGGTTTATCGGTGGTTTAGTCCACCGACCAGCCGCCATGTTTGTTAGTTTCACTTTGCAAAACAGTGCAGGACGGAAGAGGCAACCGAGCAAATTTACTTCCAGAAAAGAAAAATTCTTGGTGGCGAAATCATTAAACACGCCTTTAGGTTCCAGTTTGGGCAAACTTTATCGTGTTGTTCAATGTCTTAGTAACAATTCCCTGCCGGTAATCTTAAACCCGATTAGCGGGGACGAAAACCATGCAAAAGTTTAGCAAAGAATAGCCGGAACACAATGACAAAAACCACAAAACTAGGCGCGTAAGGAAGGACAGGATTCTAAGACGCGAGGGAAGGTGATATTTAATTCAAAAACCACTTTTCTTAGCAATATTTTCTGCCCATTGATTTCAGTCGGGCGAGCAAGACTTATTTATGCGGAACTTTGAAAACCTTTCCAAACTGCTTACATAACATATTGCCAATTTCCTATCCCAATCACTACTTTTAAACTCCTAACCTTTATTACCTAAACTCTTAGACATTTTGGCTCGAAAACGTTGCGCAATTGTTCTTTGTATTAATTGCACAAGGAAACCGCGTCATGCTCTGGTTGAGAGTTTTACATTGCCTTTCGGCCACGCAACCAATTCTCGACAATCTATTCTCTCGAGATGTTGAATAGCCCACACAAAAAAAAACAGTCTCTGCGGCTCACGCACTTCGAGTAACTTCTTTTTGATGATGGATAATGTTCCCAAATTAATTAATCTCGTTCTGTTGATTGGGTGTTAAACGAATATTCACTTCAAACCCACGCGAAAGTGCAACGTGATCAGATCGAAAGGTGTAATTTGTGAATCCCGTGACTAATTTTCACCTTAATCAAACATGTGTAAGTTTTGTTCCATTTTAGTTACTTCGAAGCTACTGGCAAGTAAACACGCTTTACAAAGCTCATTTACCCGCTGGCTAAATTAGCACGTTCGTATTGTGTTAGCCAGCTGATGGGATGTTATCAAAAAGGCCGCTCGCAGACATTGTACACGTTCGCAGTAAAACATCGACCGATACATCGCCTTCGGCGAAGTATCGTGTCCATACCGTTGGTATGAAAAACTTTGAAATGTCCACAATTAGCTTGAATATTTACTTTTACGTATGGATCTAACAAAAACATTCACCCCCGACCGAAGTCGCTTTGCTCTTTGATATTGTGTTAGTAAAGTTGATAAATAAGTTTCCTTTTATTTCCACCGACAAGTAATGATTTTTCATCTCTATCTCTTCAGTGAAGGCTGACAGTTTGCATAAAAACCAGGAAACTACGTCTAAAGTTTTCGCTAACTTTGTGCCGTGCGCAAACTTTGCTTGCACGTTTCAGCTTTTGGACGCACTGAGAATATTAATTTTGCCATTGAAGCTTGGAGGATCTAGCTAAAAGGACGAAAATAACTAGCGAGGTCAAGAGTTTGTGTTATTCAATATTGGAAGCGTGCTATTGATTAAAAGTGGGTTGTTTCTCAAACCAGTTGAACAAGGTCAGAAAAAATAACTGCAATGTGTGTCGACGCAACACTTCGACCTAAAATAAACACGCAGGAACTTTTTTGCTGCTTGCAGTTGCGTCGTCTACGGACGACTTTGCTCACATAATGCTTCTTTGTTTACGAGGCTTGAATTTTAAATAGCTGGCCGTGTTTGAATGAACGAGTAATAAAATGTTTTTTCAACTTACACAACAAGTTACGCTCTTGCAGCGGGAACCTTCAGCTCCTTTGTCCGTGGAGTTGGTTGCTTGGCACAAACTACAAGAAAAAGTAGCGGATTAGCCGTGGAAAAATGAAGGGAAAAAGTGTTCTTTGATGCTTCAGTGTGTTGTTCCTTCTTACTCACTCAACACCATAATTATTGTAGCTTAAGAACCATACAAGTCTTGCTTTCAAGCCGTGAACTACGTTACAAAATGCAGAGGAAGAAGCTTACCTTAGAGTTGGAAGACGAGAACAAGCGGTAACCAGAAGTACAAATATCACCGTGCAGTTTCGAAGTTTTGCCATCTTCGCCGAGCTTGTGTGTTAAACGTTTACCGAACACGGAGGTGTCTGAAATTAATTCACAATTTACGTTGCAGATCAGCACCTTATTACCGTAATAAATTCACTTCAAAAACCAGCGGTGCATAACCAACTAAGCATAGAAACAAGAGGGCTAAAAAAACAATGCTGAATTCAATTTTCTAATACATTGTGTTCAGTACAAAGCGAAATGGTTTGTTCAATTACACCTGGTCTACGTCCTAAGTTGACCTTGGACAAGTTCAGGGCAAATTTTCACATGTAAAACATTACTCATCGCTAATATCGCTTTGATGTTAAACAATGACTTTTTTTTTACACACTTACGGAGATCGAGCCTGAATTTGGCAGATAAATAAATAGCGCGAATGCTTCAAGAAAGTGTCCAATACAGACTAAAAAGTTACTTAATTGTTAAAAATGCTTGCTTTTATCTCTCACGGAACGTGAAAAGATTAAAAGCAATAAAAAATTGAACTGATGTTTTTATCCCCATAATCCCAGGATGAATTTGCCTTATCGTTTCACACACGAGTGCGAATGGCTTGCGACCCTTTCGTGCGATCAAGGCGCTCACTTTATACGTACGTGCGATAATGTACTTAGTAATAACACTTGGGTGACAACGCCACGTAAACGCCTCTTTAATAAAATAAAGTAATAATCCGATTTAGTTACTTAGGTACATTTGCACAACACGTGAGAATTGGTTTAAGTTGAATCGCGCAACTTTCACGCGTTTAATTGAAACTAGCATCACGTATGCTCCATCGAAATGTCAAGTTAAAAATACCCGTCCAGTTGCACTTAAATCTCCGATATTATACATCGACCAGTTGCCTTTAACAAGATAATCTGAGCATTAATCGGTTGTTAGAGACTAGCTTGACGTGTTCGTGAGAGTTTTAAGCTTCGCGATACGCTCTACGCCCTCACATTTTATATTGCTTTTGATCCGCACACATCGGCTCGGCATTTTTTTTTTTGGCACAGGTACTCTCACATACGTGATGGGTTTAGTCTCATGGATGGTTTCGACCATTTAAATTTAGATTTAGATTCATCAATCATTTACTGGAATGATCGTATCTTAAATCAAGATTCAGGCATTGTGCTTCAGTTTAAAAGTTTTCAAAATAAGCCCTGATCACCCAGTGCTTTTTTGTGGTACCCGAGTGTTCATTATGCTGTTGCGGCATTAATGTAGATTTAGACTGAGTCTGGTGAAATCCTGGCCCGTGTTTACATTATGTAATTGTGGCCGTTCAAGTGATCTTCAGTAGTGATTATTTTGCTGTAGTTTCCTCCCCGTCGGCAGTACTTTTTAATCTGCTGTATAAGATGGATCCAATTATCGAGTCTAAGGATGAAATTCTGGTCGGTGACCATTCAAATGAAAGCTTCTGAGGAGTACTTCCCTATGGTGCTGTTTGTTCTTGTGCTGTGCAAGGTGGTTATAACATTTGAGTCCCTGGATGAAATCTTAAAGTGTGACCATTCAAATGAAAGCCACTGAGCAGTACTTTCCTATGGTTCTGTTTATTATGCTGTACAACGTGATCCTAACTTTTGAATTTGTGGACGAAATCCTAAAGTGTGACCATTCAAATGAAAGTAACTTAGCAATACGTTCCTGTGGCGCTGTTTTTTATGCTGTACGGGGTGGTTCTAACTTTTAAGTCTGTGGATTAAATCCTAAAAGGTGACCATTCAAATGAAAGCTATTCAGCAGAACTTTACTTTGGCGTTGTTTGTTAAGCTACACAAGGTGATTCTGCCCTATGTATTTTTTGTCTTGTTTTGCTCGTCTCGAAGTTATTCGATTGATTCCTCGTTCGAAATAGCCTTCTTATGTTCGTGATCCTTTCGTTATCATTATTTCATTTAATTTCCCATTTATTTTCTTACCACGGTATAAACGAATAAGGCAAATGTTAGGTCATAAATACGTTATCAACTGTAAACAGTTCCAGAGGCAAATTTTAATAAAAACGTTTCTTGAATCAGAAATGGATGCCAAGAAAGTTCAGGAGACCGGCTCAGAAGCAAGACTCTCTTTTCTTTCTGTCTCTGACTGTCTGTCTGTCTATATAGACATACTATATGTCTAACGTCTGTCTGTCTGCCTGTCTCTCTCTTTGTCTGTTTTTCTGTCTGTCACTCTCTCTGAAAGCGACAAAGACACAACAAATATTCATTGGATCTCATAATTCAAGAAAAATAAGTGAAAGAAATTCTTGCATACATATTCATGACCAACAAATTGAAAGGGTTTCATCCTGTAAAGCCCTTGAAGTTATTGTTGACAAACGATTACCTTGGTCAGTACATTTTGATTACATATATGAAAAGGTCTCGTCAGCCATTGGTGTACTCCGACAGATTAGCGATTTTATGCGCGAAAAGGCAGCCATTTCTGTTTACAATGGACTAATCCAACCTTGTTTGACTATTGTGTAGCTGAAAGATTCCAAAAGCTGCAAAACCGGGCAGCACATATTTTCACTTTAAATGGATATGACATCGGATCCAGTGACATCCATAAGTTTCTTAAATGGGATAAAGTTGAAATATAACACGCTTTAGACACAAGGCCACCATAATGTCGATGTTTCTACAACAACAATAAAGCGTCTGCTAGTCTTCAAAACCTCTTTAAAGAAAATGGCAACAGAGCTTATAATCATTGCAGCAACGATCAGCTACAATTGTAGTTCTTGGCAACGACGACTTAACCGAATATCTGAAAAGATCGTTTGTGTATATAGTGGCGCTCATGAAAATCAGGAGCAACCTTTCCAAAGATGTAAAGAACAGCAGTTTGTTGTTGCCTTCTCGTCCTTGCTCCGAGAGGTTTTTCTCCGGGTACCCCGGTTTTCCCCTCTCCTCTAAACTTAACATTTCCAAATTCCAATTCGATCTGGATTATTGTCAAGTACTTTATCATGAGCCTCTGGCTGGGGAGATTTCGCGAGCATTCCCTATGTTAATGACATTAAATAAATTACTTTATACTTGCTTTACTTTACTCTAATGTCAACTGATAATTCTGCAAACTTTGAAAACGTGATCTCATTAGCATTCTAATCTCTAAACCTCTTCCGTTCCTTAAAAGGTTTTTATTTTTAGATATTCGCTATATTTATTATTGCACATTAGAAAACTAGCTACAAATGGCTACTTTTCTTCGCACACCATATTAAATGAAATCGTGATAAGGAGTTTTGAGAATTGGAAACTTAATCAGCGCAAGTGAGTTGCTAGCATTGTTGAAGGATACTATACACAAGTTGCTTCGAGCTCGTCTCTCTCACACTAGCTAGAAGCAGGTTGTCCGTTGAACGGCATGCGGTCTCTTTCTTCTAAGTTATGTTTTACCCAGGAGGTTTCACCCTTGATTTGAATAATTTTGACATTTCTGTTCGCGTTTACGATTTGAGGGAAACAAGCCCTTAAATACAAAAGATGTCCCTTTTCCACCTTCGTACGAAAATGTTAATCGCACTTATAATTTTTGGACGATAAATTTCGGACAAAAATCTTTCGGACGTTCTTTTCTTGAATTTTCGGATTTAACACTGAGAAGATACAACCTGTAAATCAGCTTTAAATTCATTGAACACAGTTCTGTTTAGACAGTTCACTTCGCATACAACGCTCTGCAGGATGTATTTTGAGCAGCTCCTACGCCATACAGTAAAAGCCCGCGTATAAGAACCTAGTGATTTAAGAACCTACAGGCTGAAATTGGGCATTTTAATACCCAAATATATATATAAGAACCTATTTAGCCTGGCAAAGAAAAGTAGGTTCTTATACAAAAAACACTCTTATTTTATAGCCAAAATACTGGATTTTTGCTGTTTTCATTTATATATTTATATTGATAATGTTTGATTGATTTCTTTTTCTTTTTTAGAACATGATGAGCTTTTGTTTTTTATTTAAATTTATGTGAACATTCACTGTAAATTCTGTAAATAGCCCAAAATGTTTTGTTCTTTACAGCATGGGATAATTAAGCAAACAAGACAGGTCTTTTTGCTGTTTAAAATTTACATGATTATCAAATACAACCGTAAATATGGTAGCCTATGATACTTAATTTATTATTGTTTAAAAAACAAGGCTTGGCATTTTTGCTGTTTAAAATACAAATGACAGTAGTTCTTTGAATGGTATCACTATGACAAATCCTACAATTAAGAACCTACTAAGAACCTAATCAGCCTGACTTTGGAAAAACTACCCCAAAATAAAAGAACCCATTCAGCCTGAACCCAAAAATTCTAGGTTCTTATACGTGGGTTTTTACTGTAGTGCATTTTATCTTCGATGTTGCTCAAAGTGACAACGAATTTCAAAGCGCGTAGTTTGAAGACGACGATAACTAAATGTCTTGCAGGGGCGGTGTCAGTTATTTTTAGTGTCACTGTGAATAGCCAATAAACGTGTTTGTTTCAACGGAACCGTCAACTGAATAATGGTTTAGTTTTGTTAACAATAACCCTACGTACTAGTGCACAAAAATTAGTATTAATTATAGTTAGCTGCCGATGGCTATGCAGCTTGAAAAAATTGGACAACTTTTTTAAGTTGTTCCTGTGTATTTTAGAGAAGTTGCTAAAAACTGTTTGTTCTTCCTAAGAGAAAAACCTTAATATTTTCTTCCCGGTGTTGTAAGAGCAATTTCATGTTACGAACGAGGTTCTTTGTAAAGTACTTTAGCAGTTTTGACCAAAATACAGCAAAATCGCCGTAACGGCAGTGCCCCTTTTAAATTTGCTACCTTGGCGAATATCCTGTTGAACATGCATTTACCTGATTTAAGTAAGCCTCGACGAAACAAAAACAAAACAAATACATAATAAAACAAAACAAACAAAAACCATTTAATCCTCGATCTACAGATTTTAATTTGCTCCGTTTTAGTTTAAAATGCAGTTCGGGAATAATACATTTTTCAATCGTAATTTGGAACATCGATAGTCACAGACGTTAAAGGCATTATGCCAACATAATTGTGTCATATTAACCACATTTTTACCCCAAAACAACTCTTTTTATGTTGACGGCGACCTTTTTCCTGCTGTGTATAAAAACAAGTGCTGATATCAAACATTATTAGCCTCGGATAGGGTTGTGGCAGTATTGTAATAATGCATTTCAAGTGGGTGTACTTGAAGGCCTCGTTAATGTTCCCCTGTTGGAGGAAGAGGTGGCCTGCAGGTATTTTTTACTCGCGCAGGTTAACGACTGAAGGATCCAGACCAAGTACAATTTGCAACTAGGGCACAGTAGTCCGTTTGCGTGGCAAATTCGTATTGGCATAATATCCAATTTAAGGACGGTGCCTACTAATACTGAAGTATTTTTGCGCGGTTCATTACTATGCGGGAAAAGTAGATGTTAGCAAGGGCTATTGAAATCCAAAAAGGAAATTGGGGGTAACCACGCGTCTTTTAGAGATCAATTAGCACACAATTATTCTAAAAAGCAGTAAAATACAAAGCAATGTATGGTGTTTTTTTTTTCAAAATTGAAGCTTTATTATCTCTGAAAAATGCATGGTTACCCCCAATTTTCTTTTTGGATATCGAAAGCACTTGCTAAGTTCTGCTTTCTCCGCTTAGTTTTAAACCGCGCAAAAATGATTATCCCTGTATTAGTAGGCACCACCCATAGGAAAACCGAGTATCTCGATCGAGATGCGCAGAACGTATGCGCAGTAACAAAAGTAGGCACCGTCCATAAGGAGCGCAATCTGCGCAATAGAGAGATTTAAAATTGCGTTTACGGCAAACGTGAGATTCGCGTTTCTCTTGAAACAATTAGTACATAGATGAAAATAGTGCAAACTATTTCTGACCTTTGATGCTAGCTCAAAACTTCTCAATTTTACTGAGAAACTGGAAACAGCGAGCGGCAAATATAGGGTAAACATGGTCACGTGGTCATTTCTGCCATTTGCCTTTTGCCGTAAACTTAATTCTAAAATTCTAAAATTTACGTGTCCAATTGGCTAACCGTCAGCTTTTTATTTTATTTTATCAAATCTCTATTTTCTAATCTTGCCAGCCAGATAGGCCGATTGCAGAAAAAAGGGGTTTTTCGTTGAGAGTTTTATTTTCCAACATATACAGTTGTATCGAAGTTGTAACGAGTCCTTGCGTAAAGCCGATGGACAAGTTTTCTATGAAGAATTATTGACAGATTATCAGTTTGCTTGTGTAAACGACTAGTCCCTCGCAGCCGCTCTGTGTCTCGTCACGTAACGCTTCTCGGGTATTAAACGACAGACATGAATGATTCTTTAAAAATTTTTGTGGACACACAAAATCTCAAACTTGTCAAGGAAAATGTCTTTAAAATGTTGAAGGGCAATCACAATCAGAGGACATGCTGGGGGTGGGGGTGGGGCTGCTTTATAGAGTGGACTAGACGGGCAGGCTCCACCCGAAGGATACCGGTATGTTTTTTCGCCCTGCAAGCCAAGACGGTATCCAATTAAGTCGAAAGAAAGGCTAGCAAAACTCACTGAGCTGCCGTGATGTTGGTGACAGAAACGACAACATCGCAAAACAATAGGTTTGTTGAGGAAAAATAATCGTTCTACTAAGCAACGACAACGGCTACTGCAGGGGAAACGAAAACTTCACCTGAAAATATTACTTCATTTTATTTGTGCTACTTTGCGATTATTTCAACTCTCTCAACTCTCTCTCAAGTAAGAAAGTACCACTCGATTTGTTACCGTACGATAAAAAATCAGTTTTAGGGCAAAAGAGACCAAGAAACCATGGGAAAAAAGAATTATCGTGTTTTACGCTCGCTTTGGAATTCTTTTTTAATGAACGTTCAAATTAAAAAAAAATGAAAAAGTATTGAAAACGAAAGAAAACAAAACATTAGCACGCTTTCACCCAATTAAGTTTTATGGAAATGTAGGTTTTTTATTGGTTCGGGTAAAAAAGTTTCCTCGTAGCACGAGTCAAGCTCGAGCCCAAGTCAAGCTCAAGTTCGAGTCAGGGTCCAACTTTATTTTTAGAGTTAACTCGTGGCACGAGTCAAGCTCGAGTCACGAGCCAAAGTTTGATTTAGGGCCCAACTTTTATTTTTAGAGTTTACTCGAAGCACGAGTCAAACTCGAGCCCGAGTCAAGTTCAAGTCAGAGTTCATCTTTTAATTTCTCTTTTTTTCTTCTTCTTATTTCTTCTGGTCGTTATTCTCTTTTATGTAATGATGTGCTAGTGATAAACGGAAAAAATTAACTTTCAGATTTGCGACATTTTTCGTTATCGATTGCTAGCCGCCATTTCCGCTGACTCGCTGCTATTGTGGAAAGATATACGACATCTCTTAGGAAGATTAAGACCTGTAGTTGCATACACCTGAAGCAGAGATCCCATTTCCAGGACTGAGAAATTGGAGGGTGATGAAGTATTATTACCTGCCTGACTCGAGCGCCATTTTGTTGCGTCCACAGGACACCCAGGATAACATAGAGTAGAATCTGTACCCTATGCGGGCAAAATGTAGACGGTCATGGAGAATTATTAAT
This sequence comes from Pavona decussata, assembly GCF_977016875.1. NCBI lineage: Eukaryota > Metazoa > Cnidaria > Anthozoa > Scleractinia > Agariciidae > Pavona > Pavona decussata. The sequence continues at coordinate 221,120 of NW_028145516.1, read as the reverse complement.
TTCTAGCATGTAGTTTTCACAAGGCATAGTGACTGAAGTTTTAGTCACCAATAACACTGGACAAATCCTTTCAGGAAAATTATAGATGGCGAGAACGAACGAAAACTGTGGTTAATTTGCTACCAACAATGAATTCTCGCGATCGCGTTGACAATAATATCTCGTTCATGTTTAATGCTTCGAACATCATTTGACAGCCTTTGATCAAGACAAAAACGGAGCAAAAGGAAAAAGAAAACAAAAGAAACGGAACCTAACTCGAACTTGACTCGTGACCTGAACTTGTCTCGTGCAAACTCCGGCTATTTATATCTCGCAACCGTCTCTGTGTATCGAACTGTGAAAAAAATCTGCCTATTACATTTAAAGGCTTTTGTAATTCATAGGTATTTGAATTTGGACAAGTCGACTGAATATAAAAGCTCCCTTATGGGTTTTACACAGATAACATGACTCACATTTTAAATACATCAAACTAACAAATCATTCTCGTCTGATGATTCACAAAGCATATACATTACTCTTTCCGTGCATCCAACAGGTTTTCTTATTCAACAGGCGGGGATCAAGACACACCGGCTTGAAATCTGACGTTGAGAAGGCGAGATGAATGCTTAAAAGCGAAAAACGGTTTTCCGGGCTTCAGTTTCGAGTTTCAATGGGGTTTTCAGCTTGTAAATAAATACGTACATATATCAGTCCCAAACTGCCCAAACAAAGGCAGAAAAGTTGTAATATAGTTAATAGACACCACAAATTCAAGGACCAAAACGGTCTCTTAGCAACAAACACACTGACTGGATTTTCTTAGAAATATTTCCTGCGCAAAAAAGCTTTTTAATACGTAATTGACGCAAGCTAATGGTGCCGAAATCACTGTGTCGTATCGATGTCTGACTTGCGTGTAAATGACGAAATTTATTCGTAGAGATTTTATAATGAGCTTACAATTTAGTGAAATGTTTAGAGTTGTAACTTATCTGTTCAAAACAACAAGAGTGACTAAAGTATTGCTATTTTGAGTAATTTAAGCTTAATTGCTTATGTTTTTGAAGCTAAAACTTATGCGTAAGTGCATTTATCCCGAGGCAACGACAGCGTAAAGGCGATATATAAAAGGCCAAAATAAACTTCTACTTACTAACAATGGTAAATTGGTGCCTTTCAAGTAGAACTTGCTCTACATTCTTGAGACTTTTTCGGCAACAGGAGTTTCAAACCATTCATTCCAAGATCAAACAGCTCACAGCCAAAGAACTTTACCTTGACGAATTCGAACACATTGCATGTCATGTGACCATGAATTGATTGACTGATTGCGTGATATATTGGCTTTTAAATGGTTTACACAACTACATCTATTTTTAAATATCTCTTTCCCAAATGAGTTGTACTATTGAAAAGTGCCGAGAGTTTTTTAAAATACGGAGAACCATTTTTGGCCAAGGCAACTTCTCTGAAAATGAATCAAGTGTTCTTCCGACTCAAAAGGACTGAAATCAAGTTGTTGGGGATTGTAGTTATTGATATGAAGGTCTGAAAGTTTATCAAATAAAACGAGTAGCAAAATTAAGCTGAAAGGTAAATGTAAGTTACGTGTTCAACATTTCGCATTTGCGCTAGTTTTGGTACCTTAAAAAATGGCGCATTTATAACCACTAAATGTGAGACAGATAAAACGTGTCTCTGAAATTAATGGAGCCAATGATATGGGTTTTGGATTTCTTGACGCAAACAGTGCCAGCCAAATGATTGTTTTGCCCGAAATCTCGTTAGTCAAGGTTGCATTTTGCATGTTACATACGTTAATTCAAGGCTACGATGATTTGGATTTGCCTCTGGGGTTTCTGTTTCTGTCATGAAAGAGAAAACAAGCCCAAAAGGAAACGATCATTTTCTTATCGCGAAAGTCACTCTTTCACTCTCATGTTAGCTGTAATTTTGATAACGACACCTTTATCAAACCAAACCAAACCAAACCGCAAAACAATAAGAGCGGAGGGGAAAAACAGAACTTAACGTAAAGCCACTTACCTTGCTACGAAAGGAATTTGGTTTAGATGCGGTAAATTGAATACCCAATCCCTTTACAAGTGAAATCTTTCTTTCGCAGCAGATAAGCATTTCATTATTACGGTGTGGCTCAATATAAGACTTGATAAGGCGGCGCCTATTTGGGGGCGCGACGCTGCGACATTAGCAAATTTGGTAAAAGAAGAAAACACTTTACGTAGATGTGTTACAGGAAGTGGCAATACTCTGCGCTATTTTAAAGGTTTTCTTTTAATCAAACAAACAGCGTAAGTAAGTAATTTGCGTCAATGCTTTATGAAAATCATGAAATGACACAACAACGCTAATAGATCAAAAGTATCATGTGTGCTGCGAAAATACCCCATTAGCGTTATTGATCGAGAAATTTGAAAAGATTTTTGTATTTGTATTTGAAAACATTGTTTTGTAACTTGTATTGGAGAGAATTTTAATTACTTTAAATTTATTGTTTGCCTTTTCATTTCCTTATATTTTATCCTTATCTAAATTACTGGTCGCAAGTTTAATTTCAATCTTTGGGTATTGTTATATTTGACTTGTACACGGTTGTGTTGATAAGAAATTTTTGATCAGTTAATTTTTGTTATTTTCTCTTCGTTTCGTCTAGTTTTTAATTTCCTTTTTAGACTATTACACTAGTTTTATTATCACGCACAAGGGCTGACATCAGAATGAGTAGCCTTGTAAACACCCAAGGCAAAGTTGTTTTTAACATGCCTATATTTCATTGTTCACACCCGTTTTCGGCTTTTCAAACTAATTGTCTTGAATCGAAATAAATTTCAGAAATAGTAAGCTTGCGTTAAAAAACTCTTCTAATCGCTCTAAAGTTTAAGTTTTCTAGTACATTAATTCTTTCCAAGGACATCTTAACGATTTTTGTAAACTGCAAGGAATTCATCAATCTTCCCGCTACAGTACTTTCAGATGTGATCTGCATAACGGAAGCCGGAAACTGAGCGAAATTTTTTTTTTGCAAAACAACATGGTCACATCCACTGTGTTGTTCAGGCAAAAACAGTACAGTGCTGTTCAGATTGTGAGATAAAGAGTGAGGAAATGGTAAATCCTGGGAACGTTATTCAAATGAAAATTAATAATGATGATGATGATGATAATAATAATAATAATAATAATAATAATAACAATAATAATAATAATAATAATAATAATAATAATAATAATAATAATAATGATAATGATAGCACTTTTTAGTTTTCTTTTTTTTTGCTGGCCACGTGACTCACTATGTCGAACCGCTTTTGTGTTTGGTGTAATAAAGATGAATAAATTCATCAGTTGTCACATATTATTTTGCAGCAAATCGTTTAAATATTCGTGTTAACTCTAGCTTGATTTTTGTTTAATATTGAGAATTATTTTCTATTTGTTCAATGGGTATTGGTTACCGAGGTAACGTCTTAGCAAATTGCCTTGAACTTCCAGTAACGTAATTTTTAATGCTTTTGTCTTTTTCTCATGGGAAAATGTTTGAGTTAGTCTGCGTTTTGTGTATCGACACAGCGGCAACATTGTACTATCCTCCCACGCAGTCGTTTCTACGGAACTCGTTTTTTCCTTCCCACAATGTACCGACACTTTCAACAAAGTGAAAACTGTTCAGTAATATAGTGCTACTTCCGGGTTACTTAACTTTTTTCTGTTAAATTTAGTGATGTTCGAGTAAATTAGTTAACTCATTGAATCCTAATAAAACCAACCTCGTTCCGCGGAAACGAAGGTTTTTATTTTGAAAATTATTTTCTATTTGTTTAATATAGATATTTCTTTTACCGAGACGAAGTTTTAGCAAATTACCCTGAACTTCCAGTAACGTCATCTTTAATGCTTTTGTCTTTTTCTAATGGGAAAATGTTTGAGTTAGTCTGCGTTTTGTGTATCGACACAGCGGCAACAATGTACTATCCTCCCACGCAGTCGTTTCTAGGGGATTCGTATTCTCCTACCCACAATGTACCGACACTTTCAACAAAGTGAAAACTGTTCAGTAATATAGTGCTACTTCCGGGTTACTTAACTTATTTCTGTTAAAATTAGTGATGTTCGAGTAAAGTAATTAACTCATTGAATCCTAATTAAACCAACCTCGTTCCGCGGGAACGAAGGTCTTTATTTTGAAAATTATTTTCTATTTGTTCAATATAGCTATTTTTTTTTTACCGAGATGAAGTTTTAGCAAATTGCTTTGAACTTCCAGTAACGTAATTTTTAAAACTTTTGTCTTTTTCTCATGGGAAAATGTTTGAGTTAGTCTGCGTTTTGTGTATCGACACAGCGGCAACAATGTACTATCCTCCCACGCAGTCGTTTCTAGGGGATTCGTATTCTCCTTCCCACAATGTACCGACACTTTCAACAAAGTGAGAACTGTTCAGTAATATAGTGCTACTTCCGGGTTACTTAACTTATTTCTGTTAAAATTAGTGATGTTCGAGTAAAGTAATTAACTAATTGAATCCTAATTAAACCAACCCTGTTCCGTGGGAACGAAGGCCGGTTTTGGCCAGTGTAGGATCAACCCTGAGGGCCACGTTTGTATCACTTGTGACGTCGTCACTTTTAACGCCAGGCAGATGTCTTTTCAAGCCACGAATAAAGCCAGAAATTCACACGATTACTTGAAACCTTCAAAATTTTCCTCATAAATTTCAAGAAAACGGTAGCCTAGCGTTCAGTTTTGTAAGCCGCACGATGCGCGTGAATGATAAAGGCGATGAGACTGGAGAGAGAAAGCCCCACTCTCTTCTCGCTTTTTCCCGCTGTCGCCTTATTCCTGAATATTATTGACACACATCGAAATTTTCTTTGCGCCGGCCACTCACCGGTATCTGAACGCCTTAACCTGGCTAAGAAAACGGCAAATAAACTTGTAAAGGTGAGATATAACGTAGGTAATTTGATTCGCAGGAGAGAACTCGAATTTCGGTCTTGTGTATTCGAAATATGTAGTCAACTCCCTTTATCATTCGATGCATTTTTCCTTCCCTTCCATTGGCCGACAGCAAACCACGTGACCTGTAAATAACTGCCTACAAATAATGGTCTGCTCATGTGCAATACTGTCCAACTGTGTTTTGCTGCAAATAATATTTTGCTCACGCGTAATTAAAACCACGCTCGTGTTAAAATGGCAATCTCGTCCTCGAGTCTTCGTTCCTTACTGCGCAAGCTTGACGAAACCACCGATGGTAAAGAGGAACGAAGCGTTTACCGCTTCCCGAAAATAATTATGAAAAACAAACTCAGTGATCGAATGATAAAACAATTATTAAACGAGGTTATCGCAAAATATCGTGATGAGTCAGTGTCTCGCAGATCATTAATTGTTCTGTTCGGCACTGACAAATCACGATATTTTTCTCAACCTCGCCCAGCAATTGTTAATAGACTCTTCTCCACAATGGCGGCCGAAAATTCAAATAAGTTAAAATTAAAAACGTATACCAGCACTAGAAAGAGCGCTTTTACCTTAGTAACCCTGCAAAGTTTCAGCATATCAGGTGAAATATCAGCTGAGAAAATGTAAGTTGAAAAGTGAAAAATTTACAGACACCCTTAGGCCCGCGAGTTGTACGTTATATTTTGCTTTTACGTACACGTTAACTTGCTTTGTTCCTTTGATATAACAGGTCATTACAGTGATCCTGTGTGAAAATATGGCTGATTCACTTAGTATGGATATTCCCTGTTGTCTGTTTTATGTTAAAAAAAAAACTATGACATTCTTCGATTCTTAAAATTCTCTATTTTTACCTCACAGCAACCTAAATCACGGACATACCACCATCCTCTATTGTCTTTGTTTTTTTTTTTTTTTGAGCACTAAAATTTCCATACGAAACTTGAAGCATTGTTGAACTAAAATTTATTACTATTTATTTTTACATATATGTATCGCTTGCTTACATATTTTCTTTTCACGTTGCACACCTCATATTATTTTTTTTCTCGTTTCACACGCTGTCAAAGATTCTTAAAAATTCTCATTCTGAGTCTAATCAAGCATCAGGTATTGCTGTACAGTTCTAAATGTTGAGTCTGTGAATGAAATATGAAAGCTACTGAGGAGTACTTTCCTGTAGTACTATTTATTATACTGTACAAGGTGGTTCTAACTTTTGAGCCTGTGGATGAAATCGTTAAGTTTCACCGTTCAAATCAAAGCTATTGAGCGGTACTTTCCTGTAGTGCTATTTATTTTTCGATATCTCGCAAACCAAAAATTGTTTCCCCCCTTGATCTTGGCCACTTTTCGAAGGAAACTATTTTAATCCACGTCCACAGGAGGAAGATAGACAGAAATTCCCGAGGCGACAATAGGTTCTAATGAGACTGCAAGTCCAGGGTCGGAGAGAGATTGTCTCGAATTCTTGGCTGTTAGCTTTCCTTTCACAAGCTGTCCTTTGTGTTTCTTGTCCGTTTTCAATGGCGGCGTCTGTGATCCTAACTGCACAGCGGTCCCAGATGCTAGCAAACTGAGTTCTCCTAAAGACTGAAAGTAAAGGCGATACAGTTCATTTGTAACTGCGTAGCATTACGTACAGTCTTTACAAGCACGCAAACTAGGCTTTACTTGAAGAACACGTAGATATGAAATAAATTAACACTTAAACATTTTGAAGTGGGAAGCAATAATTGTAGCCAAACAGTGGCATTTATTTCTCTTTAAACTCGCAGAGTGGTTCGGTAAGGTGTAGATATTAGTTCCCATACTGCGCAAATCCTACTTTCTATCTCCGTCTCTTTTACACTAAATCTTAGACAAAAATGGAATTCTCGTGACCTTGTGATAGCAGTGACCCTTAAGGGACGAAAATGTTGCTAAAAAGTGTCGTTAAGTGATCACGAGCAAAATAAATCCAGCTAACATTTTAGGAAAGCAAGAGCAATTCGTGAATTCGGAGGATAAAAATTTTCTGGGACTTAAAAATTCAGCTAAAGAATCCGAACAGATCAATTCTGTTAGCGCACACAAATATCCCTTTTAAAAGGCCCCAAAATGATTTCGGAAGACAGAAACCAACACCTGTAGTGGTCTCAGTAGAGCTGTACCTTTCAAACGCTCTATTTTCATTGCATTGTTTTTTTTTTTAGGGTTAGGAACATTATTCTGTTATTCGTTCTTTTGTTCTCTCGACCAACCATGTAACACGTTGCAAACGGTGTAGGTCGAAATCTCCTTCGCAACCACTCGGGCCGGAGTCACGCATCGCTCCGGACGGGGAACGTTGCGTGACTTCGGCCCGAGCTGCTGCGAAGGACGCCCCAATAAATTACTTACACTGCTGCGTTGTGATCGATCTAGCTTAGGTATTGGCCGCTTGGTCTCACTGCTAGAACTCCTGTTGTTATTCAAACTCCGAGGTGGCATGGGTGGTTTGGTGTGAACAGGACTGAAAGTTAAGTTGTGTCTTGTAAACATTTTTATTCCAGGTGAGGACTCGGGTGTGGCCCTCTTTCCGGACCCTGTCCCGTCCCGTCCCGCCGATGAGACTCGAACAAGATGAGCGACTGAAGATGCCGCTTGTGAAGAAATGGAAGGTTGATCAATCAGTGGTGGTTGTATTGTTGACACATGCAGGGCATGATCAGGATTGCTAACGCCAGCTCCATCAGATCTGGAATAAATATTAGAGATCTCAGATAACGAGAACAGTGACATTAGGGGCGACGACCAGAAGTGCTGTTTCGGTTTTGTTGTGTTTGGACTTCACTTCATCAGGTCAAGCTACTGAGGCCGAAAACAAAATTACACCAATGAAGGGGAAAATAAGACGTTACCAGTTTTGTGGTCTGTGTATGATGGCGGGGGGTCTTTAATAAATTATTTAACCCTCCTTTCAGATGACATCAATGACAATTTACAAATTCATATGATATCAACTGACGTTGTGGTCAACCACCTGCCTGCCTGATACCATGTAATACGAATTTGTACAATGTCATTCATTTTGTTGTCATCTCACAGGAGATCAACAGCAATGGCATTTTACAAATTCATATGACATCAACGTTGTGGTAACTGTGGTTAGATCCCTTTAAAGTCTTGTTGTGTTGTGATCCTGCCTGCCTGCGTGTTATGCAGACTGCAATTAAATTAAGTTCTACATAAAATTCGACTACTGTACATGTACACATTTTGCGTTATGTAGAGGGCTAAATATACACGAGAAAACGTGCAGGTCAGACTTCGTACATTGCAACACTGTAAATGTGATGTCCTAACCATTGCATTTCTGTAAAATGAACAACACAGATTCAGCAGCCAATCCAGTCAGACTTACCTAATTTTGTTGATGTTTTGTGCTAAGAGTCCTGACCCACTGAGCGTAAAACTGCTTGGCAAACTTTTGGCTGAGTCGTTTCTTTCACTGAGAGCCTTTAATCTCTGGCCAGGCCTTTTCCCATGAGCTCCACCTAAACCATGACTACTGACCGCCCCTGTAGTGACACGCCCAACTCCAGGTACCATCCTGGAGTGTCCATTTGGTTGGGTCCGAGTGACCGACGTCGCAGTGGCCACTGAGCCAACATAAGAGCCGTCCACAGGGCACTGAGAATGGTTTGTTAGCCAATTGTCTATGCAGCTCATGTGGAAGGGATGTTGGCATGGAAGTGTCCTGATGCTCTGTCGTGACTGGAAGCCCTGTAGACACACGCCGCAGGTGCTGCCATCATTGAGAAGACTGTGTCTGTCTTGTAACACTTGGGTTGGCAGATTGTAGATGATGTTAGCTGAAAGCCCTTCCTGGTCAGTTATCTGCCTGTGGTCATAGACATATTAAATACAGTTTAGTACATCAAAGAATGGCTACTGGTTTAACTAAATGCTGTCCAACAGTCCAAAACTGTTGGATTTTATTTAAGGCTTACTATAGGAGGTAGACCTGGGTTTAAGAGTAATGAATGTAGTAATGCTTTTTAGCAATTTTTGGTGTTTTTAATTTTACGTAAAAATGTTTGCCCAGTGTTGTTTGGGTAGTGAAATACGACAGGATTGTTTTTGGTTGTTTTAGATTAACTCGGCATTTTTTGGATGCCAAATTACAAATAAATATTGACAATAAAGATGTGGTATTTTCGGCTTTAGTGTTGTTACAAGAGTAGTCTTGCAATGGACGTTAAATTATGGATTCTCCATTCATGCTTATTTATTTTACTTCAGCTGGTTCAGGCAAAATAAAGCAAAAGAAAAGATTTACAATATTGTCTCGCACCTGTCAAGTTGCAGTAGTAATTCATAATCGCCATCAGAAATGTCCCGATTTTGCAGGTCACTTATGACGGCATTTGGTAATGGGGTAATTCGTGATGCTGCACGCCACCGCTGGCTTGGTTTCTAACAAAGATGACAAAGCTTGCTTGATTAAAACTTCACTGGGTTGGCAAAAAAATACAACAAAGTATTACTTTATGTGTGCTTAACCCTTTAACCCCTAATATCAAAGAACAAATTCTCCTATCTTGTTCCCATATCTTTTCTTATGATAGTACTGGGGAGAAGTTGTTAAAATATCAGGAAAATTCATCTTGGGTGATCATATCCTGAAATTCTCATGACCTCAGGGGTTGAATAAGCATTGATAGTACAAGGAGAAATTTGATGCTGATCACTGTTAGTGCCTAAAGGGTTAAATTAAGTTATTTATAGAATACTAAATGAAAAGTTTCCTTATAAAAGAATTGAAAAATAACTGAAAGGTATACACAAGCTTTCAGAGCTGTCACAGTACCAATCAATCAATCAATCAATCAATCAATCAAATGAGAATTACTAACAAGAATTACTAAAATGTATATACAAATTATTAGAATATTTAAGAATCACTAAAAACACATAATTTTATACAAATCTTCAGAAATCTTGAAATCCATCACAAATATGTGTAACTTAAGTACCTTAGTACCTTACAATAACAAGTGACCTAAGATGAACAAAGTCATCTGAAAAAAGAAAAACAAGAAGAAGAAAACATCTGGTCACTGTGCTACAGGAAGTTCAAACGTGTGGTTTCAATCAAGAACTGGGGCCTGCGACGCTGCATTTCTATAGCCTCTCTGCTTCTGGCTGTCTAGCAAGTCATTTGGTCATTTATGACTTAGTTCATCTCAAGTGACAAGTCATGTGACAGTCATAGTATACTTGATGACTGAAGACAATAATAACTATTGTCATCAGTCATCATGTATACTATGACTGTTCAAAATATTATATGACTTACTTGTCTAAACTGGAAGGAATGCTGTGTGTGGGTATCCGTAGCAAAACAGGTATGACAGAGGTGATAATCTGCACAAACAACACACCTGAAGAGAGACAATATTTTTTTAAAAAAGCTACCTTTTCCACTGGATTAGCAGTTATTTGTACTGTACTATAAACCAGCTTATAATAATAAAAAATGACTGTTGAAATGAAAGTTACATGTATCTTTTTGTCCACTGAGACTTGACTTTTTTGTGTTCCTAGTGTTCTAAATTATATTATTTTTTTCTGGTTTGGTCTCTAATATTTTATGAGAAATTAATGTAGTTCAATTTTCACGGTCACACATACCAGCTAGTAACTGCATCCCTTTGCAAAAAGATGCTCCATCTTACATGGTTCTCAGATGTTCAAACAAACACACAAACAAACAGGGGAATGCTTAGTACTTTGAACATATATACCTGTAACATTTTCCTGCAATAGGGCAGACACGGCACCTTTTGCAGGTGGCTCCAAGGTGAAGATCTTGTCTCTCTGCTCTTGTTTTACGTCGAGATGACTTGTTATACTCATCCATCAACTCCTACCAACAGCAACATAATTTGGCTAATCAGTTGAAAGACTGAATTAAGTACAAAACTGTACAATTGTAAAGTTATAGCAGATTAACAGTTGTTTAAATGCGTGTACCTTAGTGCCAACCGTTTTTCTATGGCATGGAAAAATGAAATACAACTTTTATTTTTGTGTTCCGTTTTCCTACAACATTGAAAAACGAAATTCAAAGTTCTATTTTCGTTTTTCGTTTTTTTATGACCTTTGAAAACGGAATTCCACTTTCCATTTCCGTTTTTCGTTTTTTTACGACTTTGGAAAACGGAATTCCAATTTCCACTTCCGTTTTTCGTCTTTTGTTTTCCTACAACATTGGAAAACGGAATTCGAACTACCATTTTTGTATTTCGTTTTTCTATAGCATTAAAAACGGATTTGAATTTTCTTTTTCGTTTTCGTATGGCATTGAAAAACGAAAAATCGAATTTTCGATTTTCATTTTTTAAGAATTAGATTCCAAACGGAAGTGAAACTGAAGTTCAGACGGTAATAATAATAATAATAATAATAATAAGATAATAATAATAATAATAATAATAATAATAATAATAATAATAATAATAATAGATGAAAAACAACTAATCACGATACAACAGCTTCCTGCCCAATGTTTTCTGCCGCAGTTGACAGTTCGTGGGCTAGCTTCGATCGTGTTCACTTTTATATTATAAGTCTCAATACTTTAATACCAGTAATGGCAGAGGAGGACTATTTGATATTTTTCACCGGCGAGGGAGAATGAAGAGTCGAAAGAAGACTAAAAAAATCACAAGTGACTACAGAAAGGCTGGCACAAATGATTAGGGAGCTTAAGCAACGACGACGGCAACGGCAACGAAAATGTCACCTGAAAATTAATATATCTTTATTTCATTTGTGCTACTTTGCGATTATTTCATCTCGCTCAACTTATGTAAAAATGGCGAACTATCCAGGAATCAAATTGGTAGGAGTGGCGTACAAGTTAAGAAAGCCCGGAAAATAAAAAATTCACCGTCGTGCATTCACGTTCTCCACAAAATTTTATAAGAAATGTACCAAAATGTAAAACGCACGTGCAGAGCGACGGTTTTTGCTCATTGAACCAATTGTTTTGCGGTGTTGTCGTTGCCGTCGTCGTCGTCGTTGCTTAAGCTCCCTAAAGTTAAAGCTTCTGCGTTATGACCTTACCCCAAACATTTGAGCCAACTTTTCTGCAGTCTTTTGTGATTTTTTGAGTCTTCTTTCGACTCTTCGTTCTCCCTCGCCGGTAAAAAATATCAAATAATCCTCCTCTGCCATTGCTAGATTGAAAGTATTAAGACTTATAATATAAAAGTGAACACGAACGCGATCGAAGCTAGCCCACGAACTGTCAACTGCGGCAGAAAACATTGGGCGGGAAGCTGTTGTATCGTGATTAGTTGTTTTTTCATTTATTATTATTATTATTATTATTATTATATTATTATTATTATTAGTATAATTATTACTGCCTGAACTTCAGTTTCACTTCCGTTTGGAATCTCATATTTCTTAAAAAATGAAAATCGAAAATTCGATTTTTCGTTTTTCAATGCCATACGAAAAAACGAAAAAGAAAATTCAAATCCGTTTTTAATGCTATAATAGAAAAACGAAATACAAAAATGGTAGTGCGAATTCCGTTTTCCAATGTTGTAGGAAAACAAAAGACGAAAAACAGAAGTGGAAATTGGAATTCCGTTTTCCAAAGTCGTAAAAAAACGAAAAACGAAAATGGAAAGTGGAATTCCGTTTTCAAAAGTTGTAAAAAAACGAAAAACGAAAATAGAACTTTGAATTTCGTTTTTCAATGTTGTAGGAAAACGGAACACAAAAATAAAAGTTGTATTTCATTTTTTCATGCCATAGAAAAACGGTTGGCACTAAGGTACACGCATTGTTTAACATGTAGTAAACAGCTTTCTGTTTTGACTTACCTGAAAAGATCCAAAGTCTACCCTGCAGAGGGGACACTTGATGATATTCTCACCAGTGGAGCGTTGATGTTCCGCCCAAACTTTCATACATTTCACATGCACACTGTTACCACATCCATATCTGTGAGAGACAAATTTACATAATTAGAAATCAGTACACTTTAATTTGAACTAAAGATTTTTTTTGAAACTGCTCTATTGGAGTGGTCAAAAATATGCCAGGTACTGCATGTAGGGGAGCAGAGATGACGCAGTGGTGAGTTAACAGTCTTGCCTCCCACCAAAGTGCCTGGGTTGATTCCTAATGTCATGTGTGGGTTGATCGAGTTCGTTGTTGGTTCTCATCCCTACTGTGAGGGTTTTTCGATCTCTGCCCTGCTGGTTCTCTGACCAGTTGAATTTCCTGCCTCCACATTTCCAAATTCCATTTCAGCCAGGAACTATGGACAAATTTAGAGCCACTCCATGGACGTTCCACTGAAATTATTTATACTCAGTTTGGGTTTGGATCAATAAAATATATTTTTGAGCAAATTCCAAACTCATAGCGTTAGTTTTTTACTGGACAAAAACTCTAACCCTAACCTACATGCCTTCAAAATGCATGTGGGCACCTGCCACTTTAAACTGCCCATTAAAAAAATGTAGCTGGCCAACAGAAGGCCTTTGTTCACAATAAGATATTCAGACATTTAATATTGCTTCTTTAAACCTTACTTGCAGTAGGTTAGTGGTTCACGCTGCTGTAAGAACTCCTCTTGGCAAATAGGACACACATCCTCTGTTTCAATCTCCTTCTGTTTCAGTTTCTCTCTGTCAGATGCAGCATCGTTCTTCTCAGAGTCCTTTTTCTGTGCTCTTGTTGACCTTGTGTGGCATCCTCTCATGACCTCATTAATTTCACGCTCCACCAGTGACAATTGAAAAATGACTAAAATTCAAAAGTTTACATATCACTTATTGCTAGGACTGGTTGTTACAATGAATGACATGGGGAGCAGGGATGGTGCAGTTAAGTGAGAGCAATAATGCCTCTCACCAATGTGGCCCAGGTTTGATTCCCAGACTTGGCGTCATATATAGGTTGAGTTTGTTGTTCAGGTTATCATCCTTGCCTCGAGAGGCTTTTCTCAGCTGTGAGTACTCTGGCTTAATCCCCAGCTCTACTAAAAATTTTTCCAAATTTACCAAATTCCACTTTGATCTGGAGTCAGTCCCCATACTGTAAATATTCACAAATTTATTTAGTATTATATTTATGTATGGGTATAAATACCATTACTAAAACTTTCCAGTGGAGGTCACTGGAAACACTTAAAAGGAGGACAGTGAAAGTTTTTAAAAGTGATGCATGATGCTGAAAGATAATTTCCAGTTGGAAGGGGCTCCAACAGAAAGCACCTTCAGTGCAGAGGAGGGGTATGGACGTGTTTACATTATGCAACATCCAACAAATGAAAAAGGGAATCAATTAGTTTGGATCTACTTTCATTGGATAATTTATTTGTTAAGATATTATAATGCTATTAGGATAAATAATGTCCAGTGGAAATAATAATATCTTAAATCTAAAGATCTACTGTTTCTTGTCAACCAATAGCAGGCAAATAAATTTAGCAACTGTAGAGGAAAGTCAAGGATGACCATAAACCAAATTGCTGCTAATTATTAGCAGCTATTTAAATGACTTTTCAAGGTTCATTATAGACAGTTAAACTTATTAACTAATACTGTATACATGTAGCACAGTAGAAATATGTTCACAACAAGGATCAACATACTTTGGTTTTCTTTGGGTATTCGAAATTTCTTGAGCAGTACCCTAATGAACACAAATAAAGCAAATAATTAGCAAACAATTTTTATTGGAAGAGGTGGGTTATGACCGTGAATCTATCCATTTATCCAGTGCAGAATGCTCTTTTTTCTCTTGCTTTTCTCTCAAGGTATTAATTGAAGGGAAAATCTACATGTCTACAGTGTACATGTATGTAAGGCCAACTAAGCCACTTCCTTTTTGGAATTATTATAATAATGTAAGACAGTGAAAATATGGTACATGTAGTGCCTCTTTGCATGCCGCACTAGGAATCAACCAGCAAACTGGTACTAAAATGGACTGTTTTGCAGTCTTATGCTGTCTAGGACAGCTGCCTTGTTGGCAAAGCTTACATACTCTAAGGTAAATTTTTAATGGCACATACAGTATATACCTAAAGGGGCACATACCAGCTGTGTATAATTATACAAGCCCGGGGAGGGGGGGGGGGGGTACTCCAAAAAAAATTGGGTAGGGGTGTGCGGCCGGCTTCCCAAAACCCTTACCCTATTCATGACTAAAATCTGCAATTTTCACTACCCTATTTATGACCTGAAGTAGCTTCTTCTAAAAAAAAAACGAACCCAGGACTAGAGTGCAAAAATCTATACCCTATTTATTACCAAAATGGCGGCAAAATGGCTAAAATTGATACCCTATTTATGACCAAAACAGCCGAAAAACTATACCCTTTGGCGCCACACATACCTATATAGCCCATATAAGGGAGTACTCCTCCCCCCCCCCCCCCCCCCCCCCGGTATACAAGCAGGTATATGTTGTGCAGGTTTAAGACTTTTTTGGTTTAAAATTTTTCAAACCAGTTTAATTTTTATTTTCCTTTGTGTAATGTTCATATACTATAATCTGAGATAAGAGAAAATAAATTTTAATAAATAGAATTCAGGTTTGAAATTTTAAAGCAAAAAAAAAAAAAAAAAAAAAAAACTTGAACCACAACATTCACAGTGTGGTATATAAATAAATGAAGAAGCCAGATTAGCATTTTCCTCCTTCAAGCCAAATCCACTTGCAATCTGGTGCAATTTAAAATCTATTTATGGTATATCAGGAATAAAGCCATGAAAAAGTCCACGTTTGTTTGACTCACCACAGTACATGAACACAGAGTTCTTTTTCTTTCATGAAAGTTTGACAAGTACAAGAATGCTGATCACCTAAGAACACCTGGGAAAAGAAACAATACATTTATTGACGTCATTGTATAACAATAGCTTGGGATTGAAGGTCAAGATCACAGTGTAAAAGAAATAAGCCACAGGGTTGATCATGATCGTCATGCACAGTTAACAATATATACGCATAGCTAAATGTTTGATGACAAGAACTTTGCATCTTATGTTAAATTAACATAAGATGCAAAGTTCTTGTCATCAAACATTTATATAATAATTATTATTATAATAGACTGAAATGTTTGGATCAAAGGTCACAACTTGTTTTTGAGCTTTGTTTTCAAAGCTCATTGAATAGCCCAGAATGGTGTGGCTCAGCAGCAAAGAAAACAATGCCAGGGTGGTCACTGACTGCAACCTTGCTATACCTTGGAAAACTACTTGCATACCACCGTTTTCCTTGGAAGTCATGATCAGTTATGCATAACATTCAAAACACATTGCATGCATCATACTTCTGAGGTGGGCAATTGATAAGATTTCTGCATAGCCCTATACATTATAAACTGTGTTTACATTGTACATTTCGCGACTTAAACTCTAGATCTATTCGTGCTTGCCGATGTTGGAATAGGTTAAAGTATGATAGTGGTGCATGTTAGAAATTGTTGTACATATTCGTTCATAAAAGTTTGCAAACATAGGAAATAAAGTAACATAAAAAAACACAACACAATTTTCCAAATTCATTGAAATAACCAGTCAAGTAGACTCCCGGTATTGGTCTGAACGAAAGGTGATACGTGAAAACATCTAGTAAGATTTCTACCCTCAATTTAAGCAATTCAATTTACTCAGCTATTGTAAAGTTGACAAGGTTTCCCAACAAGCATAGTAATATCTTATCTACCCGACTTGTAGTTAAAAAATCTCATAACGTACTTATTATAGTCTGTTACTAACAAGGATCAGTTGTAAATGATTAAAAAAACTGCAAACCTTGAATTTGCGATCCAAGCCATCTTCCTTCAAGAGGAAGCCAGTTGGGCCGGTCTCTCGAAGAAGATAAATTCTGGCTTGACTTGCCTCTTCAATCCTGTTTGCAACAACATCAGGGCAAGTACGTCTCCAGGGCACTCGGCGAGCCATAACAGACTTGTTTACCAAAAAATATTCGTACAATTGTGGGAGAAAATCATGACAGACAAAAGCCTCTTTTCTTGCATTTGAATTTCGCAAATTTGTTTTTGCCTCGTTTTCACACTTGCCTGGCAACGATTTTGGCAGAGGAAGACTGGATCAAGAGGACGTTTGATGTCCCTTATATGAATGAAATTTAACGAAATCTGGGTTGTTTTGGAAACGAAGAAAGTTTGATACTTTTTGCTCCGATATGGCTGGAAATCGTATACATCTAAAGCTAGATCAAAGTGCTGCAGCTTCTATTGACCAGTACTTGGAATACAGAAGGTTTGTACCTTGCATTTAGAAACAAACTTGTCAGAAGACTTCGCACTATAAATTCCTGCCGCTGGTTAAAGTATGCACAACAAGATGCCTGCTACACTGGCATTACGCGTGATGCTGGGGATGATTCATTTATTCCAACTGTATGCTTCGCCGATTGATAAATCTATCCTTGCTAATGGAATAGTTTGAGTCACGACGATCGCGTTACGTTGTTCCCCTTGTATTACGCGACCCAGACTTTCACTGGAAATTTTTGAAATTCCATTACGATAACATTATAAGCTTCTCAATGACCTCTTTTCAGTCTCGCGTCGTGGTCTAAGACTGTCAAACAAAGCACGATTCCTTCGCCAGGAACTCACCAATTTCCACCGTTTTAAATGTCGGGTGCTTGTAAGAAGTTATTCTTTCGATTCACCGCTTCAAAATGGTGAAATTTCCGTTTGAAAACAGCACACTTGAGTCCAGAACATGTTAACAATATGGTGCCAAATTTAATCCGAATTGGATAAATAAATCAAATGATGCTTTGACGTCACACAGGTAGGGGTTAGTGGGTCCCCTCCCTCGCGATATAAGCGACAAAAAAGGATTTTGATTGGCCTTCTTTTGTTGAAGACAATCAGGACAATACATCCCGAGTAGGAGAGGGGATAGTTTAATGAATAAATTAATGTACACATTTGTAGCTACGAGGAAGAAAAAAAAAACAAGATGCCTGCTACACTGGCATTACGCGTGATGCTGGGGCTGATTCATTTATTCCAACTGTATGCTTTGCCGATTGATAAGACTATCCTTGCTAGTGGAATAGTTTAAGTCACGACGATCGCGTTACGTTGTTTCCCTTGCGTTACGCGACTCAGACTATCACCGGAAATTTTAGCCTCCCACGCAGACGTTCTTAGGGCAGGAACGTGTGACGAACCTGCGTGGGAGGCTACGGAAAATTTGTGAAATTCCATTACGATAACGTAAGCTTCTCAATGACCTCTTTTCAGTCTCGCGTCGTGGTCTAAGACTGTCAAACAAAGCACGATTCCTTCGCCAGGAACTCACCAATTTCCACCGTTTTACGTGTCGGGTGCTTCTTAGAAGTTATTCTTTCGATTTACCGCTTCAAAATGGTGAAATTTCCGTTTGAAAACGGCACACTTGAGTCCAGAACATGTTAAAACAATATGGCGCGACTATTTAATCCGTCATTAATAAATATATCAAATGATGCATTGACGTCACACAGGTAGGGGTGAGTGGGTCCCCTCCCTCACGATATAAGCGACAAGAATGGATTTTGATTGGCCTGCCTTTGTTGAAGACAATCAGAACAATACATCCCGAGCAGGAGAGGGGAGAGTTTAATGAATAAATTAATGTACCGATTTGTAGCTACTACGAAGAAAAAAAAAAAGAAATCGACCCGTTTTAAGACACGGTATGCCCCCTCAGGGCATCCCGCGTAAAAAAGAAAAAAAAACAAGATGCCTGCTATACTGGCATTACGCGTGATGCTGGGGCTGATTCATTTATTCCAACTGTATGCTTCGCCGATTGATAAAACTATCCTTGCTAATGGAATAGTTTGAGTCACGACGATCGCGTTACGTTGTTTTCCGTGTGTTACGCGACTCAGACTATCAGCGGAAATTTGTCAAATTCCATTACGATAACGTAAGCTTCTCAATGACCTCTTTTCTGTCTCGCGTCGTGGCCTAAGACTGTCAAACAAAGCACGATTCCTTCGCAAAGAACTCACCAATTTCCACCGTTTTACGTGTCGGGTGCTTCTTAGAAGTTATTCTTTCGATTTACCGCTTCAAAATGGTGAAATTTCCCTTTGAAAACGGCACACTTGAGTCCAGAACATGTTAAAACAATATGGCGCGACTTAATCCGTCTTTCATAAATATATCAAATGATGCATTGACGTCACACAGGTAGGGGTGAGTGGGTCCCCTCCCTCGCGATATAAGCGACAAGAATGGATTTTGATTGGCCTGCTGTTGTTGAAGACAATCAGAACAATACATCCCTAGTAGGAGAGGGGAGAGTTTAATGAATAAATTAATGTACCGATTTGTGACTACGAGGAAGAAAAAAAAAAAAGAAAAAAAAAAAAAGAAATCAACCCATTTTTAGACACGGTATGCCCCTTCAGGGCATCCCGCGTAAAAAAAGAAATCGACCCGTTTTTAGACACGGTATGCCCCTTCAGGGCATCCCGCGTAACTAATTTGATTAAGGACATTAAGGTCTGCATTATTATGAGCAGATGACACAAACTGTCGACAGCTGGACTGTTGATCAGGTTGCAGGACATCTCATTGATTTATTTTCTCACCTGATGAGACCTTCACTCGAAACGAGTATTATCGAGCTCGCTTGCCAATTTTCAATGAAGTCTATGGATTGCTTTTTGTTGTGATTGGTTGATCGATTTTCCTCGATTCATCTGTACCATAGATAATTTGCAGATGTTTGTTATTGCTTTAAAGTTGTTTTGTACCCAAGAACGTTTCGTATCAGATTAGTGTAGAATTGTTACTTAGCTTGAACACTGGGGAAAAATGAAGACTAGTGCCCATCTGTCCAGGCACGCTAATGAGATGCACGGTCTGTATGATAGACATCACAAAGTGTCCCCTAACCTTAAATCTTACTGAAACACAAATAATTCTGTCAAACATGAAGTTATATGAAAATGACAAAAAGGTCTGTCTTATACATAAAGGGTACCAAAATTCAGGATTAGGTGCATTCCTGGACATAACTGTGTGTGTGTGTGGTGTAATTCTTAAGAGGCTGAGTTGTGTCTCCACGAAATTTCACATTTCTGTAAATAACGAGAGCCAAGAATAATTTTTTATTAATGGTTGGATTATCGTTGTTTTTGTTTGTAAGGATTGTTGGGGATGATGATGGTGGAAAATTGTTCACTCCTGAAGAATATGAGGAGTACAAGAAAAAGGTCCTGCCCATGAGAATGAAGAATAGGCTTTTTGTTAGCTGGACGGCACCAAATGGTATGGATTGTAAGATGGTTGGTCTAGAAACAATGTGCTTCTGTAATCACAGGTATGTAAAAAAGGTATTTCTTTTAATCAATAGTAATATTATTCTCAGCTGTGGAGGCATGGTTAGGCGGGCCATGTCAGACTCTCAATCAGTCAGTCGTAAGATTGAGGGTTGGTGGTTTGAGGCTAGATTGGTCTCTTTATTGCTGTGTTGCTTCCTTAATCAATAAACTTGGCTCCACATCGTCTCTCTTCACCCAGGTGTATAAATGGGTACCAGTAACATACTGCTGGGAGTAAGCCTGAGATGGACTAGCAAGGGGCAGGTAGCAATTCTCCTAGTTGGTTCAATTTGTAGAGAAACTGAGTTAGTTTATGGCTGTGTGGACCACTTAGGCTTGTAGCGCGACTATACCATTATAATAATTATTACATATTTATCTTTAAATACCTAAATTTGAGAGAGTTGATTACATGAAGTAATTTGTCTCTTTTTTAAGCATGATAATCCTAGATGCTGTGTACATGTGTATTCATCTACTTTTTGTCAATTTTTTTTCCAAAGATCAAGAAATATTCGGACATAATTTTGTCTCGTTTTTTAAAAAAATATTATTGTTGTCTTAAATGTTAGGTACAAGCAGCACAAGACAGATTATGAGACATTGCCTCAGACCAGACCTATCCCAGTACCATGTCGAGCTAGTGGCTGTAAATGTAAGAGTTACCACTATGTACCAAAGAATGGCACCCAGCCAATCAGGTGCCAGTGTAAGCACTTTGCTGATGAACATTCAGAGGTCACACCCTACAAGTGTTCTAAGGGCTGCGCATGTAAAGCATTCAGGAGCTCATACACCTGCGGTTGTGGACAACCAACGTATGCGCACAAGGTTGGTGCTGCAACACATTCTTCATCTCCTTTTATATGTATATGGTTCATACTTTGTTTTGTTTTATACTAATTTGTCGAGCGCTTTTAACATGAGCGTCTGGCTCGGAAGATTGAGCAATCACTTCCTATGTTTTCAATCTTAAACAAATTATTACTTAATTATTTCTTTCTTGTTGGAACAAGAGTGACAAAATTCCTGCCATTCCCTCTACTTTTACAAAAAATTGCCATGAAATGAAAAAGTTTTTGGCTATTCATGTCAACTTTACAGATCACTGTCCACAACCCCAATAACAACTTTCCAGTCACCCCACGGTTAAGTTTGTCCCTGTTGCGTCCTAACAATGGCAAATTTAACAAAACTAATTGCTGCAAAACTGCAGCAAATGAGTACAAATTTTCTGAATTTCTGAGAAAACAACACACGTCAGTTCTAGCACACTAAATTTCTGATTCGAGGGCTATTGCCCCGTGCTTTTAATTTTTGCCATTTTTGATCTGTTACTGTTGTTTTTCCAACTGTATGTTCATGCAATCACAACCAAGATAGATTAAAGTAACATAATGCGTTATTTTTCCCAAGACAATTGTGGAGACTAAAGAAGAGCGTTTGGCCCGTGGTCACCCAATAGGTCAGGATGTTCCTTATGCAGCTATGGGTGGGATAACAGGCTTTAGCTCACTGATGGATGGCTACATGCGCTTGGATGATAGCGGCATTGGACCACCACCCTTGCATATGCTAGAGCAACCAATAAGTAAGTCCAGTCAGGAATCTTATTCTTATGCTGGTCTTCATGGGCAAGCTTTCAGTCAACCTCGCCAGCTCCTATGCAGATGCTCTTTGGGTTTGTCACATATTTGTTTGTGGGGGGAGGAGAGGAATGTGTGACGAGCCCAAAGACTGTCAGCGTAGGAGGCATGAGTGTCAGGCCATAGTAGATGTTGCACAGGAAGGCCATGGCACAGGCACCAAAATTGCAAAGGTACACAGATTGCCCATGCTGGAGTGGCCAATAAATAAGTACATACACAGGGCCACAGCCAGACATTTGGCGAGTAACCCATGCGATGCAGCAACCAATGGGTAGTTGCACAGGCAACCCACACTGGGCACCAATAGGTAAGTGCACAGGCAGGCCATGCCAGAGGAACCTATAGGTAGATGTACAAGCAAGCCATGCTATGGCTCAACCCTTCACCTGTTTTCAGACCATAAAATTTACATTTTATAGACAAAAAGTATATTTTAATTATCTTTACTTTTGTTTACACTGTAATATGGTTTTGATCATTTTATGTTAAAAGTAGCAATATAAGTAGTTTAGATTGTTATTATTTTAACTAAAAACAGCTTGAACACCATACCCTTTGATTGTTTGTAATATTAAAACATTATTTTTATCTTTTTGGTTAGGAGCTGATGATCACCCCTTCCTTAGACTTCAGGCAGGTGTGGCTAGGCTGTCACTAGAGGATGAGAGGAGTGGTGCCACAGGACAGGTGGCACGCCAAACTACAGAAGAAGAAGATATGGCATATTTTGAGAAGCGATACCAAGCAAGGGTGAGTTAAAAGTAAACCCAAGCAATAGCCACACACACTACCTTTAAGGTAGCAGAATTGTGAGTGCAATACAGATGTGTTAACCTCGTTAAATTTAGCTGATTACTTTGTTGCTTTCATAACACAGTGAAGCTCACAAAAAATATTTTCACTACCAAAGTCAGGCATAAACTGTGGATGAAATTCTCTTAAAAGTAAGACCATTTAAATAAAAGCTATTTATAAATACCTTCTAGTGGAGCTGTTTATTATGCTGTACAAGGTGGTTCTAACGTTTGAGTCAGTGAATGAAATCCTCAAGTGTGACCATTCAAATGAACAAAGCTACTGAGCAGTACTTTAGTGCTCATCGGTGGATGAATCCTCAAGTGTGACCATTCAAATGGAAACCCTTAATCATTCCTTTCTGGCGTGGTTGGTTTTTTTGTGATATTTCTTTGGATCATGAATTTGTTGTTTTTGCCCACTTGGGTTATTTGGCCAGTTGATATGTATACATTGTGTACCTATCTTTAATTAAAAGGAAAAGAAACAAGATGGTCTTGGGGAAGAGATTTCTTTAACGTGTGAAATGTGTTGTTGGTTTTTCAGCTTAAGGCAGAGAAGGAGCAAGCTAGACTTCAGAGATCATCTCAACCAAAGAGGATAACAGGGGGTAGTGCTGGGCGGCAGAGCACAGGGAGTGCTGCTAGGAAAACTGGGCCAAGTAATGCAACATCAGCAACCAAGCCTGCTGGTTCACCTAGGAGCTCTGGGAGGCAGAAGAGGTGAACCAGAAAACACCTGGACGAAGGAAATTATTATCATTTGGAGCAGCAATAACGTTCTGAAAGTGGAGTGTGTTAATGCAGAAAGATGGAATGCCAAGCTATTAGCTTTGGGTTTGCACAAATGAAACGACTCAAGTCTCAGGCCCGAGAAAACATTTTCCAGGGCTTAATCAGGGGCTTAACCTTGCGGCTAGAAATTTCCTCGTCTTTTTAGCGGCTTTTGGCGTCTTCACACGACGAAGTAAAGTTAGTAAACTCGTGTTACCTCGTGAATTCTTTTGTGACGAACGGTCACAGGTCAAGTTCAGCAAATTTACCAACACATAAAAGTTGCTAAAGAAAAAAATATATATATATATCAGTGATTGTGAGAATAGACTGACTAGAGGTAGTTCTTTTTCTAGTCAACAGTTGTTGCATTGTTCACACACACCAACCTGTAAACCTCAATTTTCCACGAGTTTGGAAACGCAAGCTTTCAAGGTGCGTAACTCACTCGTTTATAAATGGCAGAATTAAACAAACTCGCGAAAGATAGAAGCCGCAAGAAACGTCCAAAAATAAGGAAGGCAAGGTTGATATGAAAATTTAACTTGGCACACGAACTGGTGACCGTATTACACAGCAAACGTGGAAACAGCCAACGGCAGTGTACATTGCGGATTTTGTAAAAAGAGTGCCACCTTTGGCACAAGAATCATTTTTTACAAACTGAGGCAAACAGTTTTAAAAATGTTTTTATGCACGCGTTTTGTATAACTTATTTATTTATTGTACATGATTACACGAATATAAAAAGAGTGAAAATAAAATGAAAAACAAAATAAATTTACATGGATGAAATGACTAACTATAACTAACACTTCTTGCTTTAAATACAGTATAGAGAAGTGGTGAACCGCAGTATTAAGTATGACAGCATGTATAATGAACATCGTCGACAACAGCATTGCCCCATTTCTCAGACAGTGTTCTCTACATGAAACTTCAGTTAGGAGACGAAACTCCTCCGTACTAGACTATTTATCTTGAAGTAAACAAGTGGCTGTCTGGCTGGCTCTTTGAGTTGTAAACTCTTTACAAATTTCCAAATTGGGAAATCCATGCTGTAGAGACGTGTTATTAACAAGTAAATACGCCGGCTTATGAAAAGATCAAACACTTAGTTCATAGCACTGTTTTTCAGCATCACATTTTTTTCCCTAGAACAGGCATAATTGGTTCCCTTGAAAAATTAAGTAAGTGGAATTCATCGTGGTTTTGAGAGTGGCAACGAGTATTTTCATGGTAATGAATTGCCTGTCTTTTCCTCGGAAAAAGTGGTTCTGAGCTGTGAGTTTTTTTCTTTTCTTCCCCCTGTCTGTTCGAGTTGCTGAGATGCAACCGCAAAAGAACTACGAGATCGTTCTACAAGCTTAGTAACGTCCCAAAACTGCGGACTCAGACAAAATGTTCAGACACGGTTTTCCCGCCAAAAAGGTTTCTGTTCTCCAAATTCGCTCCCAGTGGCTTCATCTATCCCAGCAGGCCCCAAAGGCGAAAGAGCCAGTAGTTTCCCGGATGTTAATTATGAAATAGCCAGTTCATGCTACCACGAAGGCTTGAAAGGACTAGAAGAAAGGCGTTTCTATAGCCAGGGATGCCACGCAGGGTCCATGCGACACAAGTTATCAGGGCTGGTGGCTGCGGCTATCAGAGTAGTGACTTTGGTTTCACCACCTTCATACTGAGCCAGGTCTGAAAAGGCAATGAAATACACTTTAGTACGGTGCAACATAAGGAGTGTTAACACGGTAAAATAGAGTTTGTAAACTGGTGTTAGCAAATACAAGTTGGCGAGTTTGAACGTCTTAGCAAGCGTTGGCAAACATCATTGTTGCTAAAATGTGAGTGAGAAAAAGAACTTATCTATTCTCGCCAACTTTCTGTTGGCACGCACACATTTAACGTGTGAACGTTTGGCAATCACATGATACTTTCAAACGTTTTCCTTCGAACCCGGCACTTCCACCATCTTAAATTCAACCTCGAGTATCATACGATGAAAACAAACATAGGTTTTCACCGAGGACAATCATCGAGTGGAACAATTTAACACCTAAAATTACGACGCTGGAATCGACGGAGTGTTTCAAGTCTGCAGTAAATGACCACCTACTGCTTAATCAATTATTTTATATGTTGGTATTTAGCACTGCACACACCCCTGTATTCATATATTTTTTTATCGCACTTGTGAACTGTCCTTACAAGGATTTTCAAGTTAATAATGTAGATGAACCATAAAGTTTATCGAAGTTCACAATAACTAGAATGGGAAATTTCTCAGTTCGGCAGTGTGCAAGTAAAAGAATGTAAAAGAGAAGGTTATAGCGACACACCATCGAAGGTTACTTTACTGAGCATTAACCGCGGAAAGCAACTTATCAATCGTTTCTTTAAACGACACCACAGAAGTAGCTTGTTAGAAGTTGTTACTCAGAGGGTAGGTTTGACCTCCGTACGGACAAAGTGACTTACTTTGTAACCGAGTCATGATGGCGGTAACAGCTCCATTCACGAGTGTAATCAGCAGCTCACTCTCCATGTCTGTTGGCGGGTTAGTCAGGGGGAGGGAGTGCGTCTCGTCTTGTTTCTGTATTAGAAGCAATGGGCAAAACAAAATTACACAGGGGGAGAGAGTGAGTCTTATGTTGCTTCTGTATTTGAAGCAATTGGCAAAACAAAATAACTCAGGGGGAGGGAGTAAGTCTTATGTTACTTCTGTCTTAGAAGCAACTTGGAAAACAAAATTACGCTGGATACATGGGTGGGGGAGCGAGTCTTTTTTTTTTTCACTTAGAAAGAAGAGTGTTGAGTTACTTTTGATTGCCGTTACTTTCGGATGATCGCAACTTGAATTTATTACCAAACATAAAATTGCGCTTCAAACTTCAGGCATCGTTACACTAGTAAAATTCTCGTACTTTCGATCTGTTTGTGCGACTGCGACACTCATTATAATCCAACAGTTACCTTCTTATGCCAGGCGATCATCTCGTCTCGTAAGACGGCCCTCAGAATACTCTGTACACTGAAGTGAGGCTCAGCTAAGCAGCGTGCCGCTGACACAATAGCCGCTGACATCACACCATTCACACCGACAGGCGTCACGAACTCGGCAATGTTCGGTGTCAGTCGGAAAGGTACGGGACGGTTCGCGTCCAGTTCGCCTGAGATTAAAAGACAAACATGAGTTTGTTCGCGTATTGGCAACCGTTAACAAAATGAAGTAAAGGCCTCCAGCTGGTGTCCTAAAAGTTCCTAAGAACTATGTATGAAAAATAAATCTGAAGTTCACACTTTCATCGACTTTTTACTTCTTTACCGAATGAAAAGTTCCTATGACAATGGTCTCACCTTTGGAGTCATCCACTTCAAAGCGACTGTAGGAGACGGTAAGTCGGCCCGAGTCCTGCGCGATTTGAAGCATTTCCGGCCCCAGTCTTGTGAGGTGTAAGGTGAACTCGGCGAAACCCGACAGAGCCAGTTGAATGGAAAGCTGGGAAGGAAAGAAGTTGTTTTTTTTTAGTGTGGTGATAGAAAGATGTGAAGTTAGTGTCCAGTTCGGTCAAGTTGAGAGGAAACTGTTTTATTCAGCTTGTTAAGAACATAAAACTCAGCGAAACTGAAAATTCGCTGAGTGGTGGACGAGAGTGGAAATCATAAGCACCCGCGGTAGACCGGGCGTATGCTCTAAGCAACCGGAGCGACAGGGAAAGGCGCAATATAAAACGTTTATGTACCTGTTTTCTAAAGGTCCAGTAATCCGAGGGGTCCTGATAGGTGTATTGGGCCCACTCCTTCAGAAGAATTTCTGGTACCAGTGTGAGCTGCACCTCTCTGAGAATGTCCTTCAGAACTTGGTGAGTCACCTGACAGCCACGTGACTGAACGGAAGCGAGGCGATCATAGTACAAGGCTATTGGTCCGTCAGATTCCACGTGTTTCTTGTCGCAACGCTGGACGGAAACAAAATCGGAGGGAAAATGAGAGACGCCGTTGAAACTTGAGCTGAACTGTGCATAATAAACTTCCTCGTAGTTCATCAAAATCTTGAATTTTAAAAATAAAATAGTCTAAAAAAGCACCTTACGTTGTAGCTTCAAAATCCTTAAGGTAGCGCGGGATGACTGCGGTATAACCGCGGTACAAATGCGTCCTGACTTACCTCAGTTAGGATCTCTCTGAGTGAAATAAAAGATGGATTGTCCTGAAAAATAAGAAAACAATGTTAACTAACTGAAACATAAGGACTAGTGCTGTGACATTGCTATTACATTATCTTGATATCAAGTGGCAGTGTTGTGACCGCAAACAAGTGTCGTGACACTTTTACTTCTTATTGATATTGCGTGACATACCTCCACGAGCCTCATCATATCTGAGGTGAAACAAGTAAGGCACGTGGTACAGTGATGTGACCGCTCACAAGTGTCGTGACACTATTACTGAGTTATCTTGATATTGCGTGACATACCTCTATAAGCCTCATCTGAGGTGAAACGGCAACGACACGTGGTACAGTGAATAACAGATGTCTTTTGCAAGATTCCTAAAGGAAAAAGGAAAACAGATATCAGTTTTTATGGTTCAAGAAATTTGATGAATCTTAAGCTGTTGTGAAGTTCGCACCTTTCTTTTTTCTAAGTAAAGATTAAGAAGCCTCAGAAGTTGAAGAATCCTCTCTTCTCTTCGTGATTCCGTCATACATGCATCGTTCACCACAAGGTACGGGTAGATCTGAAAACAGCAAGAGATGGGTTAAGAACATGCTTGTTAGTTTATTTTCTTAAAGCAGAGGAACATCTCTTGACACTGCCTTGAATTTTTTTTAACGTAGAAGTAATTCATGTGTAAGTGTAACCAATTTGTAACGAGGTAAAATTGACCATATCTTCCTTTAATTGAACCTTAGTTCAAAAATACTGAATATGTAAACGTGTAAAAGCAATATGTAACGCACTATGTGAAAATATGATTCACCGGCGAGGATTCGAACCCCGGTCTCCTGCATTCAAGGCAGACTTGATAACTAACTTCAACACGGGCGAAATCACGGGGCCCCTTGTTTCAATAGTACAGAACTCTTACGAGATACTGGAATAAGGCCAAGAAGTTTTACGCCAAAAGCGGGCGTAAAAAAATTGCCTGTTACTATAAATCGATTACAATAGCTCACTAAACAATTGTGTGACCTCGGCTTTTATGACAAACCCAACTTGCAGCGGAATGACGTCACACGCATACATACCTTTCCGTTGTTACCCCGGATGTACAGTCTCCTTGCAGAAAAGTTGTGTTTCTGGACAAGTTCCACTCGCGGCATAAACCGAGCGATTCTGATGTAGTACGGACTATGCTGTTGGGATAAAGGCACGCGTGATATTAGTATCAACCCTTCTTTGAGTCAACTTGAATTGAAACAGAATGTAACTGAAAATTTGACGACCACCAAAGAAAGCCAAAAGGAGATAAAACAAATTTTAATTTTGCCCATGAAAAAGATCTTTTTCTCTCATTGCCATCATCTTTCCCGCCAAAACTACTTGCGTCCGTCAAAGCCATCATTTTTCCCGCCAAAACTACTCGCGTCCGTCAAAGCCATCATTTTTCCCGCCATAATGGGCCGTCTCCTTCACAGGCTTCTCTTTCTCACCATCGTGGCGTCCGAACATTTTTCATTTTTCACGCCATAAAGAATCCCGTCGTTAAAAAGTTCGGTTGTTTCGCAGTCAAAACTCGGCGTAAAAAAATAAAAATGAATAAAATAAAATAAAAACTGGAATGTTTTAGGCTGTTTCACTTCCAAACATTCATGTTTTCCGTTACTCCTAAACAAGCATTCCGTTAGAACTAACCGTATTTGCCTTTGGCATGAGAAACTCGCCAGGAAGTTCTACTTCAGCTGTGGAAGTAGTGAAGTTACTCAGGAAGCGACACCTCTCCTCCAACAAGAAGGAGCTGCCAAAAAAAAAAATGGTTAAGTGGTTCACTGTAAGTTTAATATGCATCATACTGCAAGAGACAAAACTTTATCTTACATTAAAGATCTTTGCTACATCTTACGAAATCTTCTCCTAATGTCGGCGTACTTACTTTGGTAGAAGTTTTGCTTTATCCTCGAGAATCTTGATCCATTTCTTTAGTTTACCAATCAGATTGTGAAGACCCATAGAACCTGGTTGACTAAACGATAAAGCAGAAAACAGGATTAGCTGCCCTCATAACCATGCTCCCACCCTTCCCTCCCACTCTAGTTTGCGAATTTAGCGTTATTATTAAATATTCATGCCAAGGAAAAGGTTTCGCGGGCTCAGCCCTCAAAACTTTGCCTCCGCTAAACAACCCCGTTACTTACGACGACTTCCACTTTATCGATGCATCATACCCGGGTTTGTAAATGAAATCCTAAAGTGCGACCATTCAAATGAAAGCTACTGAACAGTACTTTCCTTTGGTACTGTTCACGATGCTGTAAAGGGTAGCTCTCAGTAACGTTTGAGTCTGGATGAAATGTTTAAGTGTGACCATTCAAATGAAACCTACTGAGCAGTACTTTCTTGTGGTGTTGTTTATTACGCTGTACAAGGTGGTTGTAACGTTTGCGTTTGTGGATTACGCAATTCGTTTAATGTAAGCAAATAAACAAGCAAGTAATTAAGTAAGTAAGCATGCGAGCAAGTGAAATATGTAGTTGTCCTCAAGTTGCCTTACCTAAAGTCAAAATCGATGGAGAACTGTTCTTTCAGTCTCTGGAAAACCGGGTCTTGTGCTGTAGCTTGGGCCCTTCTAGCTAAGGACTCAGAAGCAGCCGAGGAGAAGGTGCTTGACACACTAGAGACCGACTCAAATCCGATCCCAAACGTGCTCACTAGCTTTTTCACAAAGCTCAACGTGTGAGGAGTGATACGAGCAGCTGAAACTGAAAGAAAAACGAATGAAAGTTTACCGAAAATGAGTCTGCTGAACCAATTAAGGACAGCGCTTCCTTTTGCTACTGCGCATGCGTTCTGCGCATCTCAGGATGTTCAGAGAAACGCGACTTTCTTAAGAAAGCAAAACAAATTTATTTTTGCTCAATTTATGACTATGCGGGAAAAGCAGATCTTAGCAAGGATTATTGGGATCCAAAAAAGAAAATTAGGGGTAACCACGAATTTTTCTGAGATTACTATGGTTCAATTTGGAGAAAAAATGCCATACATTGTAGATACATTGTATGGCTGTATTTTACAGCTTTTTCGCATTATTGCTGTTTAATTATCTCTGAAAAATCCGTGGTTATCCCCAATTTTCTTTTTGGATTCCAGTAGGCCTTGCTAAGATCTGCTTTTCCCGCATGGTCATAAACCGCGCTAAAATACTTCGGTATTAGAAGGCAACGTTCTTGCGCTAAAGCTCGAATCGCGTAATTTAGTAATCACTTGAGGGAAAAGATTACAGACACTGGCAAATACCAGATCTCGAACCAATGACTCCAAACTGCTCGACCAGCTGCACTATGCTTCTTGTGGCAAGAATATACTAGACTGTATTGGACTTATTTGAGTTTTCGCGATTTTAGCAAATTTCCGTTCAATTCGCACGAAACATGAAACTATGCTGTTAGAAATGAAATCCCTCCTTAAAATATAAGTATTTCTTCACAGCAAAGATTTCGTTGAACAGAAAATCTCCCAAACAGCAAATTTTCAAAATAATAAACTCGATCACGCAAAATTGTCGAGTCCAGACTACTGTGCATTGTTGCTCATGACAGATGATCAGTAGACCTGAACCTTTCAAAAGCCCTATTTTCAGTGGCCTGATAACCTGCAGCTGTATTGTTTTTAAGGGTTAATTGGGAGCATTGTTCGGTTGTTCGTTCTTTTGTCTTCTCGACCAACCATGTGAGACGTTGCAAGAGGTGCAGGTTGCACCAGAAAAATACAAACAGTTTACTCACCATCTCCTCGGCTCTCAAACGCCACTTGGTAACATTTGGTGAGTCCCTGACGGAGTTGTCTGAGCACCTCTTCATGCCAGCACTCTCTAAACCACACCATCTATGAAAAAAAAAAAATGTGTGTACAAAGACAACTTAGAAAAGCAATTCTGATAAAAGATA
This sequence comes from Pavona decussata, assembly GCF_977016875.1. NCBI lineage: Eukaryota > Metazoa > Cnidaria > Anthozoa > Scleractinia > Agariciidae > Pavona > Pavona decussata. Next base: position 189,461 of record NW_028145516.1, on the reverse strand, counting down.
ATTTGGACTCTGATAACACCGAGCGCGAGAGGAGTGGGGCAGGAGCGGTCCCAATCCTCTCGCGGTTCGCTCGCGCCCCAAATATATGTCTTGCGAGACCCCAGTTGGAGAGCTCGCTTGCAGGCTATCCGAAGGTTTGTAAATGCAAAGCTGGTACAATGAAAGTCAACCAAGAGCCGAGTTAAACATCCACTGCTTCCGTATACAAGTTAAGAGTTTAGAGTAAGCAACAAGGCTGAATAGTCAAATAGAAGAAAGATCCTCGCAATTAGGACGCAACTTGAACAGTTGCGAAAAAAATCCTGAAAAAAATTCAGGCTTGAACAGGACTCGAAGCCATGACCTCTGCGATGCCGGTGCAGTGCTCTACCAACTGAGCTATCAAGCCAACTGGGAGCTGGTCATACTGGAGACAACAAAAAAGGAATACGAGCGACCTTCTATCATCACAACTTCTTCATGGTGCGGTATTCATCTCTTGAAGTCTAACCGTCTAACCAAGTCAGAGAGAAAGGTTTCTACATTTCTTAATTTCCGACTTCTAAAAAATTTGAAAACAAACAGCACCGATTAATGTATTACTGGTCAGCTTTTGTTCAACTGGGCACACTTACGGGTGCGTTCGATTGACTCTATTCCGGAATAGGAATACATACAACGATTAACAAATCCCTCATAAGAGGTTTTAGGAGTTACTGGAGTACGAAATGGCTCTTAAATGATCATGTGTCAGTGAATGTTTGCAGAAATGGCTTTCTAAATCCCTTAAAAAGAGAAATTTAACAACGATTCCGCTTATTCTTATCCCGGAATACGGTCAATCGAATGCAACCTTAATGAATTCATCCACAGACTCAAAAATAAGATGCTTTTACAGTTGACTCTAGGAGGGACCAGTCATAAGAAGGAACCAAAACACGTACCTGGTCCACGATCCCTTCAAGGGCTGAGAGAAGAGTAGGATGGAGGTCCCTGAGAAGGTGCATGATCTTACTGCAGCGCCACATCTGAGCCGTGGCTCGAATGGCTCCAGGATCACTCTGACTGGTGGCAGGTGAAGGTCCCGTGGACTGTGGGGTCCCTGTGGTACCGGAGGCCGCGGTCGAAGAAGTTGCAACCGCGCCCACAGTCGATGCTGGTGTCTTGTCAGTGGTAGTATTCGTTTGAGCAGGCGTTGTTGGGGTAGTGGGAGCGGATGGCGCAGACTTGAATAAATAAAAACAGCATAAGTAAGATATGATCGATTTAAAGATTAGAAATAACCGTCAGGAAGTCACAGTAGATACTTAGTGATTCTACTTACCGTAGTCAATGCTTTTGAACTTACTGCGTTTTCTGAGGAAGAAAATAATATAACTGATTAGACGTGCACTGTGAAAAGCTACAATTCAAAAAATTAGCAAGGCAACAGTTTGTTTCTCCAGCCATTTGTTTCTTTTTGTTTACTTAGTAATTGTCTGTTTGTTTTTTGTATTTTGTTTTCGCATGACAAAGCTATATAAAATAAAAATAAACTACCCTGCTCTCGGTCATTTCCTAATTTTTTTTTTTTTTTTTTTTTTTTTTTACAATAAAACAATTTCTAAGTTTTCGAACGACAATCATTGAACATCGTGAAAGAAATTGCATTTCTCCTTTCCGAGTTCTTCAACTTGAACAATGATCAAACTAAAACCAACAGAAAACTTGAAAAAAGATAAGTCCTCATTCGTAAATATAAACCGTGATTTTATACAAACAGTCGTTTAAATAAGACACACACCAGGTGCCGCAGAGCTGGCAGACGTTGAACCAACAGCGGCTTTAGCGTTAGCAGTTGAAGAAGCTGCTGTACTAGTTTGTCCACTTTCTGAACCGGTTGAACTTGTTTTAGCAGTAGCTGCAGCTGTATTTTGGGATTCTGCGGATGTGGCCGTGTTCGTGGCTCCTGTGGATGCTCGGTGACTTGTTATACCTGCTGCTGCGGCCTCCATTTTATCTGGAATATAGAATAAAAATACAGTGGAGTTAAAATCTGTTTCAAGAACACTACCTCCAATAATTGCAAATTGCTTTCCTGCTGCTGGTATCAAAGAACAGTACTGAACCTTCTCTTGTACTGAAATTTATTTACGTACAACCGCTTGTCAAAAGCGGGAAAACATGCGCCAGTAGTAGTACCAGGTATCGGAAAATACGCCAGCTGCTGCTTGCGCGGGAAAACATGTAACTGGGGACAAGCGCGGGAAAACACGTAACTGGAGGCAAGCGCGGGAAAACACGTAACTGGAGGCAAGCGCGGGAAAATATGTAACTGGAGATAAGCGCGGGAAAACAAGGAACCTGCGGCAAGAGCGGGAAAACGTGTAACTGGAGGCAAACGCGGGAAAACATGCAAAAGAGAGCGCAAGAGAACTCAAGGGAGTCACATTACGATTGTTTCACATCTGATTGGCTGGGAAGACAGTGTGTTCAGGAGTTTCGGGAGAACCACACAAGACAAAGGAAAGAGAAATAAAAACTTACGTCTCTCCCGCTGTTCAATCTTCCACGTCAGATACAGTGTTCTGATTGGAAAGTACATGGCCTGGAAATGGAGGAAAACGTTTATTAAATGAACTAAAACTGTGCACTGCTCCACCGACAGCTGTTTTGGTGTGAACAGCTGGTCATTAAACAACCGCCATCAACAGCGACCAACGTTGCTGAAGCAAACTGGAACTATTTGACATGTTTCGCTTGCTTTACACATTCAGCAGTGAGGTTTCATGGATCCAGATAAGAATGAAGTGCTTAGCAAAACCGTAATGTTACTCTTGGCGTCTGCGTTGTTTCTGATTAAAGCCGTAATTATCTGCGATCCCTGTTTAACGTGGTTCAGTTGCATAATTACTAGACGCAAAAAATAGTTGAATAGAAATACAGTCGAACCTGTATTAGCGGACACCCTAGGGGAATGGCTAAGTTACCGCTTAATACAGGTTGCACAGAATACACGTCAAACACAATTAAAGTGATATTTTACAAGTGTATAAAATTTGATAACTTAGAGTACAATTTATACACCAAAGCGCTCACAAAATCATTTACTTGGTTAAGAAACTGCAGCGACAAAATAGATCCTACAGTCAGTATTGCAGGTCATTAGAATTCAATTGTCTGGCAGGATATTTGTTACCATATTTGAGTGGTTTCCTTTTACAAAAATGACCGTTTAAAACAGGTCAGGAAAATACAAACAGCTCGTTGGGACTTAGTAAAGGGTGACCGCGACCGCTTAATAGAGGTGACCGTTTAATGCAGGTCAGAATTACAGTAATTAAGGGAAATAAATTTGGGGACCGCTCGTCTGCTAATTTCCAACGTTCACAAAAGCATCATTGTTATGAACTCTTTTGACACACGCTTTTCCAGGAATGTTTTTGAAGCCGTTCAAAAAACTCGCAGCACGTGTTTTCTCGGGTTTTAAACCACTTGGCTGCGCCTCGTGGTTTTAAATCCCGATGAAACACTGCTGCTCGTGTTTTAAACATTACAACAAAGGAACTTTTACAACAGATTCTACGAAGGCTGACCTGAGGATGAACTCGCCCAATGTTGCACAAGAGATTCAAGATCTTCTGACCCTCGCGTCGAACCAAACACGTCAACAACTGAGGAATCCTATATGGCAAACATAATACCGATGATGAATATAAAAATATATCAGCAAGAAACTTGAATATGAATCCGTGAAGCGCACACGGCACTTACCAGGGTAGCCAGTGAACTGGAGGGACACCAACACAGTATTTATCCACTGCCTCGGAGATGGATCCCTACAACACACAAATGAACAATTTATGAGACAGTTTTAAAACGTCGTTTACGTCAAACGGCACACGTGAGATTCGCGTTTATGTTTTCTCGAAAAATTAGTACACGAGAATACTTCAAACTAATTCTGGCCTTTGATGCTAGCGCAAAACTATCCAATTTTACTGAGAAACTGAAAACAGCGAGCGGCAAATGAAGGATAAACATGGTCACGTGGTCATTTCTGCCGTTTGCTGTAAACGTAACTCTTAATCTCTCTATTGTCTTAAGATATAAAACTGTCAGGCGAAAACAAAAAACAAAACAAAACAAAACAAACTGACAAAAAAGGTTTTTGGCAAGAGCCTTGTCTCCGATAACTGTCTGAGTTCACATTGTACGTCAGCGGCTTCACTAAGCAACCCAGACCGTCCAATGATGACGTCATACTGACGTCTCCGTTGATCTTACATTAGGGATTAGGGAGCTTTAGCAACGACGACCGCGACGGCAACGAGAACGGCTAAAAACCAATAGGCTTAATAACCAAAACAACAACTCTGCACGTGCATTACACTTTTTGGTACATTTCTTTGCCGTCACTGCAAGACTAAGACATGAAATTTCCTGATGCCACGTTTTATGGAGGACGTAAACACACGACGACGAATTTTTTTTCTTTTTTTAAACTGGGGTGCGGTCTCCAAAAATTCAACTGCAGGAGGCGCTATCCTTTGGAACGCTGTCTCGACTAACTTAACAGGCCAGTTTGCTGATTTTTATCGTAAAGTGAAAAAGGACTCTTATTTTAAGGAACTTGATTTTAGCACACAGTCGGCCCAGTCGCTGCCGAGGCACTACCAAGATTTCAAATGCTACTGAATATTTTACATTTTACGCCTTAATTGCTGTATTCAATTGTTTTCTGTTCTGTATGTAATGTTATCACCATTTTAATATAGTTTTATACTGTAATCAGTTATTTTCACACGACCCCACAAGCTCTGAGCTTTAAACCCCATCGTGTTTAAATAAAGGATATGTATGTATGTATGTAGGAAATTTCATCTACATTTGAAATTTAGAGCGAGTTGGAATAATCGCGACGACGTTTGAAAAAAACGCTAATTCAATTTAATAGTGACGTTTTCGCTGCCGTCGCCGTCATCATTGCTAAAGCTCCCTATTGAAAACCTAAAAGAACATTGTTATTTTCAATGTAAAGTAAATAATAAGTTGTATCCAATAGTTCATATCAGACCTTTTCGTCATCATACGTCATAAGCCAAATGGTCCTTGCCAGGTACTTCCGGCACTTGGCCTCATTCTGATGTCTACAGGCGTGAAGATAGCACACAATGGCGGACACACCCAGCTGCATGTTCCTATGGCAGCAAAATCAACGAACGAAGAATTAGAGCGGTGTTTAAATGGGATTGACCGTTGTAGGTAAAGTTGATTATCGGAGAGTAATCTTAGTGTGGGAATTCAGTTTCCCCCAATCGCTCTCCAGTCATGTAAGTCCCTCCCCCCTCTAGCTAGACTGTAGTAATATTGTACATGACAAAGTTCAATATACTCAATTTTTGATGACATGGATAAATTCAACAAGTGTTCCACTCAAATTATTACTGTTCAACAGTATTTACAGTTACTGAAGGAACTGTTCGCTATTCAATACTGTCCGTAACGGATTTTATGATTCTCTCAGTTTTTCTAAGTTCGTACCTTTCCAACACAAACAGCCCATCAAGGTAGTCTCCCCACAAAGCCCAGGCCATGACTAACGAGTCATGCATTTGGACGGCTTGGGAGAAAGCTTTGTTCGCATCTTCAGACCTACAAAGCAACAGACACGAGTTACTCTAAAGAAACAAAAACGCAGTGCCTTCTGAACAGCAGTTCCAGTTCGCCTGTCTCACCCTGCTCGCTAAGATTATGGACATCAAACAGCGATTCGATAATGCTTGTTTAGCAGGTTAGAGCAATAGATGGGATTCCTAAGCTAGTTACAGTGTATATGGCAAGCAAAACAAAGCCAAACATGATAATTTTAAGTGAAAAGAGAAACCCTCCCTAAATCAACAATTATTTCATGTAAATCTCAATCTTTCTTTGTAATTAGTTGTTGTATCATACCATTGTTATTCAAATTTTCCGCTATATATTGTTCATCAATGTAATTCCATCCGTAAACTGACGATGGCACAGGAGTTGCCGAAACATGTCTTTCAAATTTAAAAGTCTTGTTCTCTTCATTAAGATTGTTACAAAATTGCTGCTTTTACGTCCTTTTACTTAACAAAGAATTGTAAAACATCTTTAAACTTTAAAATATAATCCTATCCCTTCCTCGTGCATTTTATTTCATATTAACTGTACCTTCCAATGTGAGCGAGGAACATTCCTTTGAGAGCAAAGAACTCGGCAGTCATTTCTTTGGAAAAATACTTCAGGTTGGTGGACTCAATGAGCTCAAGGCCCTGTGGATGAACAGAAACAAAAACAAATCAATGCTGTTCTGCTACGAAACGTGACTATGTAGTTTAAAAATTAACAGTCACACTCGAGCACCGGTTTAAAGGTCAGTAATAGGGAAAGGCCGAAAAAAGTGAAAACTTTGGCTATACCAGATGGTTACAGGTCTTAGCAATAAGTAGATGCTTGATTTTCATATTTAGATTAAGGATGATGATAACTGTTTTCTCGATACGTTGTGAATACATTTTAAACCATGTAATTATATGTTGAAAGGCCCTTTAGGGAAAGTTAAGGTTACCGAAAACTAAATGGTTGACCATAAACAATAGGCCATTTCCGAGTTACTTTGCAACTTTATACGAAAGCGAGGCTAAGTCCAAAGCTTTTCATGTAAAAATTAGCTTAAATTGCATATGAATGAAAACTAATTTTCATAATAAACACTTTGCACTTAGCCTCGTTTTTATAATGAGGTTCAAAGCAACTCGGAAATCGTCTATTACTGTTGACTTTTTAAAACTGTCGAGTGCAGAAGAACTGTATCGAACACACAATCATTAAAGGGGGACTGTCACGGCGATTTTGCTACATTTTCGTCAAAATGGCTCAAATATTTGACAAAGAACCTTTTTTCTAACATGAAATTGCTGTTAGAGCACCGAGAAGGAAACATCAAGGGATTTATCCGGGGAAGAACAAACTACAAGCACAGGAGGAACTTGAAAAAATTGACCAACGTTTTTAAGTTGCAATCCATTTCCATCCTAGCCATCCCCAGCCAAAGATAATTAACACTAGTTTCTGGGCATTATTAGGGTCATTGTTATCAAAACTGAACCATTATTTTGACGATTCCATCGATTCAAATATGTTTTCTGGCTATTCAAAGTAACACAAAAAATCGGTGACACTGCCCCTTTAAGCAGATTATGATAATGTGATAGTTTTATACCTCCTGCAGTTCCTGTTTTCCCATGCTGCCAGCCATCTGCAGATAACACTTCACTTGCTGTTTGATCTTCTGAAAACAGTCCACTATAGGAACGCTAGGAATGGTATGAATTCTGCCAACAAAATTCAGAGAATGAGCCATTTGTTGAATGTCTTTTGTCTCCGTTTTAACGAGAGAGGTGACGTACAAATCTTTTTACAAGGATTTATTTTTATTTACAGGCAAAGAAACTCATTTTGATCGCTATAAATGACAATTTCTCTTTACTTAGGCTTCCCTTTCGAAGAGAGGTTCTTTGGAATGGTATTCATGTATGCTGTCACAAACTATCCTACAAACCTGCTAAGCGAGTCCAAGCACACTCCCGTGAGGCCTTGCTTCCTGGCTATGTACCCGTAATGAATGATGGCCCAGGCAGAGGCGTGGACACCAAGCATGGAGTGGTTACTCTGCTGCTTGAATATAAAGGAAGAAGAAAAATTATTTCAGCGGGACAACAAAGACACGTCGACTGCGACACTGTCAGGTCACTTGCATTCACTTGCGTCCATTTTAAAAAAGTTCAAATTACGACTCTGGTCATTGCAAGCTTTATCCCTTTTGGTCTCCCAACGTAAATTGATCTCAGTATTTCTGAAATTGGCGCATCGTTCTATGAAATAGCCTTTTAAAAACCTCCTTTTAATTTGTGTCTATTTAAAAATCGTCTTGGTTATCCAACGCAGGTTGCACACGAGACAATATTTTAAAAACTTGCACAGATTTGCGTCTCCACCTGAGCTTGATTTTAAAGGATGGCAAGTTATGTAGTTTATAAGAATGACTAACGGAATATCTAGTGACACAAGAATATCAACATGGAATGGAACCGTTAGCAGAGATGGCTTTGGTGTACAGGGAGACCTACAAAAGTACGTTAATTGCGTACATTATAAGTCTGCAAGATTTACTGACCGGTTCATGCTGCGCCTGACTTTCATACGCTGCTACAATGGCCTGATAATGATGATGTCTCCACATGAACACGTCGCTCCAGTGAGATAAATTGTCGGATGGCATCGGAAGACGATTACTAAACGAGAAAATTAAAAACATTACATGAACATTTGATTAAGTCACAATATCGGAGCATCGCATCGAATTTGATGGCAAAAAAGGTCTTGGCTTAGATTATGAGTATTCTCTTAGTTATCTCAGGGATAACGGAACGAGGGACACGCGCGAGTGTACGCGAGAATCGCCTCGCACCGGCAAGGAAACGGCGATTTTCGCGCACGCTCGCGTTTTACGCTCTACTCGAAGTCTTTTATCGGCCCACCTAGCCACGAAAGTAAAAAGTAAAGTAACGATGGTAAAATGCTGCTGAATCTGCTGTTAACAAGACTGGGTACTCACAGAATTTGACGGTAACAGTGATGTTATAATTACCCTATTCAAAACTAAAATGAGGCCTTTTAGAGCGGTTTCCAATTCAGTGTCGTAAAACCAAAACCAAAGTAATTACTCTGGCCAATCGCAACAGATGTAAACAACACAACGAGCAAATCAGAATTCGAAGCAAATACATGTAACCGGCGCCAAGCGCGGGAAAACGCGTGCGGCCAAAACACGATTGGTTTTGGTTTGGATTCCCATTAGTTGAGAAAGTGGCGCGAGTTTTGTTAACCAATCACAGAGCGTAGTAATGCAAAACCAAAGCAAACGCGAAATTCCTTTCGACACTCAATCGAAAACCGCTCTAAAACTTCTATGTGACTGTGTCTGATTTAAAATGTGCTACACGCTCCTTACCGCCAGGTTTTGACGATAGCCTTCATGTCATGTAGGCTGGTTGATCGTCCGACATTCGGCGGCTGAAGTCCTGAGTGAATCTGAGCTGCTTCCTGTAATTCCATGATTTGTTGAGCCGCCTGAAGTTAGAAACGGAAGTAAAGAACGAAATGAGACAGCAGACAGGTTGTAACAATCAACAAGTGGTTCTCTATTTCACTGATGCTGTAACGGTCGAATAAAATGAAAATACAAAGAGCAAAATTGAACCAAAAGCTACTCATAAGTTAAATAACAAATTTCTCCGATATTCTGCAAGCAAGCAAAGCTACATTGGAGTGGAAACTGACGAATGAGTTTAGTGTATTCGCACGAAAATTTGAATTAAATGTATGCACTTGTGTTTCGCTTTCAAAACTGGGCCATGAGCAATTCGAAGAGTGGCCTATTACAGTAAAATCACCTGCAACAGGGGTATGTGCTGTTGTGATATCACAGGCGGCAGTCGTCTCCACTGGCGAATGGCTTGAGTCGTGGAGTGCTCCACAAGTTTGTCCACCTGTTGCACAAAATAACAGTTGATAATTGGTCAAAAGCATTCTGATCATAAGCAGAAAGGCCCAATGTGAAGGCCCGGGAAAACGAATTCGACATGGTTGTCTTACTATGTTTACTTTCATGAGCGATTTGCAAAATGAGTCGCTTAGCATCATTCGAAAATGTTGGACGATGTTGTACGAGGTGGTCAAAGGAATCAAATACAAGGATAAGGAGAGCTTAGAGTTTGTTGTATGTTGGCGAATCTAACAATGTTGGACGAGCCAACCAAACGAATCAAATTTGAGAACAAAAGAAATGTTGTTCAAATGTTGTAGAATGTTTGGTGAAATCTTTGATACAAATAAAACTTCGTAAGTCATGAGCCAACATTGTGGCGGAGAATATTAAAATTCTGGCGTAACATAACCACAAGTGTACATAAGACTACACTCAAAAGCTCTAGAGGAACCATTCACTCGTTAGACGTACCATGTTGAGATGCTGCTCGTCTGGGTGGCAAATCGCGATGTAACCGCGATATAAGTTTAACTTGTACGCAATGGATTCAGGAAAATTCACTTCAACCTGAAGATAAATTTAATAAAATAATAATGTACGGTTTCAGACCTACGACCCTTAAAATGTTTCCTCCTTTTTCAGGTTTCAATGGCAAACACCCACAGCCGACTATTTGAGGTCTGTGGGCAAGACTTAGGGCGCTTTCAATTTGTCAGAAAATTGCCGGCCAGACCTGGACCAGTCAGTTTGTAAATGGAATGTACCGATTTGAAGGATTTGTCCTAGTCCTTCGAATTTCTTCAAAATTCGGAGTGATTATTTTTAAAGATTTTGCAGTACTATCCCTTCAAAATGACGCATTCGATACAAACTGGCCGGTCTGGCCGCCGGACAGTTCTGGAAAATGGAAAGCACTCTTACTCTCCGTCCAAAACGACTAAAACAATGCATCCTATGGGGCCACTATAAGTACTCCCAACCCTGCACCAAAAAACCCCAAAACTAAACAAAACAACAACAGCGACAAAAATTAAGTACGTAGATCTTACCTGCGCGAGAGCTTCTTTCATCGATTGCCACTCAGGTACACGCCACGCGCTCTCGAGAACTAAACAGGGAAGGAAAAATGTCTGGTTTGTCAATATGTCTATGCAGTGAAACGAATTATACCTGGAACAGGATCGACAACATAACGCATTGTTAAAACAGAGAACGCGACTAAAATTACACTGGACAGAATGGGTTTCTGCGTTTCTTTTTGGCGCGTTTAATGGCCGTGCGAACGTGAACGAATTATTATTTTTTGTTTTTGTTTTTGTGCCCAGTGGTTGGACACAAAAGTCCACGGAAACACTTCCAACACAAGCTGGATCCAAAACTGAAATACACAAGAAAGCACCTGATAGTTTCAAAGAGAGTAAAATGAATACAGAGTTTTTAGTTTACTTACCGAGAAAAGGGTTAGCATGACCCTTGGTTTTTCCAAACTCCATCAGCAAATCCCACTGACCAAGTTCCTTTGAACAACTGGAGTAACAACAACAACAACAAAATAGATAAGTGAATAACCATCGCAGTTATATACGCAACTTAAGGTGACTCGACCCAGTTATTTTTTTGTGGTACCACCCTACTTTGAAGCTCTCTGGTATCCCCACCTTTACTTTTATCGTAAGTGTAACACATAGAATGGATAACATATAGATCAATCTACAATATAGCAAAAAAAATTTGGCGATCGGAGTAAATGTCACGTGGTTATAGTGCCACGCCCCTTTGAGGTCTGAGTCGAAATTCTGCTGTTGCCGGCTTTTTTTTGTGAAAATCTCTCGGCGACACAAAGTGCGCATTAGTGCCTTGCGCTGAAGAGAGTTTCAACAAAATCGCAAAGACTCAATTCGAGAAATTTAGCGCTTTCCAAATTTAGGTCATAATTTATGTAAAAATGGTAAGCAAACTTTAAACGATTATATCTAATAAACTATGAGATTTATTCCTTTATTTCGGGGATCTTTATAACAGGTGGCCCCTTGCAAGTCAGCAGAAAGCTTTAGGGTCTTGTAAATGCGCCCGATTTCGAGCAATGCAAACATATAGAAATTATAGTTTTAGCTATTTGTTGACGCTTGTCAACGTTTCAGAGTCCTCCTCACAAAAAAAGCATTTTCTTAAAAATTCGTAGTTTTCTTTCCTTCAAAAATTTTCAGCGCTACAATTGATTAACTAACTACCCGGATTCTGAATTTCATGGTCATTGAAAAACTGTGACATTATCTGCTATAAGCCCAAACTTGAGTAAACCAGTGAAGATTTTTAGCGTTTTGGCTGAGTTTGTGCTTTGGGAGTTTTCTATTGTTTCGAGTCTGTCATGATACAGCATTCTTGTTCAGCACGCGTGTAATGACCACGCTTGCCTGACTTCCGAATGCACTCATTGGACATTGAATGCGTGCTTAACAAGAATGCTGTATCATGACAGACTCGAAACAATAGAAAACTCCCAAAGCACAAACTCAGCCAAAACGCCAAAAATCTTCAATGTTTACTCAAGTTTGGGCTTATAGAAGATAATGTCACAGTTTTTCAATGACCATGAAATTCAGAATCCGGGTAGTTAGTCAATCAATTGTGGCCCTGAAAAAATTTGAAGGAAAAAAAACTACGAAATTTTAAGAAAATGCTTTTTTGTGAGAAGGGCTCTGAAACTCTGACAAGCGTCAACAAATAGCTAAAACTATAATTTCTATATGTTTGCATCGGTCGAAATCGCGCGCATTTACAAGGCCCTAAACCTTTTTCCTGATTTGCAAGGACTCACCTGTTATAAAGATCCCCAAAATAAAGGAATAAATCTCATAGTTTATTAGATATAATCGTTTAAAGTTTGCTTACCATTTTTACATAAATTATGACCTAAATTTGGAAAGCGCTAAATTTCTCGAATTGGGTCTTTGCGATTTTGTTGAAACTTTGTTCAGCGCAAGGCACTAATGCACACTACGTGTAGCCGAGAGATTTTCACGAAAAAAAGCCGGCAACAGCAGAATTTCGACTCAGACCTCAAAGGGGCGTGGCACTATAACCACGTGACATTTACTCCGATCGCCAAATTGTTTTTTGCTATCTTGTAGATTGATCTATATGTTATCCATTCTGTGTGTTAACCTTACGATAAAAGCAAAGGTGGGGATTCCAGAGAGCTTCAAAGTAGGGTGGTACCGCCAAAAAGATAAAAGCAAAGGTGGGGATTCCAGAGAGCTTCAAAGTAGGGTGGTACCGCCAAAAAATAACTCGGTCGAGTCACCTTAAGTAGTTGCGATAAGAAAGCCTAAAAATAAATAAATAAATAAATAAAATAAAATCAGCCTTGAACGGGATTCGAAACCATGACTGCGATGATCAGTCACTTATTCATTCTTTCTTCCGCGGTTCAAATGTATGAATTTTCATACCGATTCACTTTCAAATAAACAAAATGTTAATATTCTCATAAACAGTTATAAACGCAACTTAATCAGTTGCGATAAGAAAGCCTGAAAACAAAATTTTCATATTGATTCACTTTCAAAAAACCAAAATGTTAATATTCTTCATACGGTGCCTGTATTTATTTACGATACGTGTGGGAACAATGGAATACCAAAAGAAATCTTTGTGCTTGAAAACGTTTTGTATGAGAAAGCCTTTTACTTTCTCATGAAATATCAATATCTACATAAATTACCTGATCCAATGCTGTTCCCACAGATTGTACTCTGATGTTAACTGTGGATTAGCAGGGCCGCGGTTATGTTCATCACGAGCCTTACTCATCACCTGGAGAGAAACACGTCAAGCTTAAGAAAAAAAAAATGGTAATCGATTTTCACCATATCAGCATCAGTCTGAAAATCATAAAATGGTCTTCGATTTTCATCATAGCAGTTGGGCATTTACCAACTTACTAAAGCGTCCCTCGGTTTTGTTTTTACCTCCAAGGACCACTTCAAACTGGGATGTGTTCGATTGGTCGTATTCCGGAATAAGAATACATACAATGATTACCACAAATCCCTCATAAGAGGTTTTTGGAGTAAACAGAATGCAAAATGAGTCTGGAATATCGAGTGCGAACAAAAGTTTATATCTACGTCCTCTCAAATGTACCTAAAACGAGGAATCAAGAGGCTACTCGTTTAAGCGTTTATTCTTCAGTATTCCGGAATACGGTCAATCAAACGCGACCTACGTGGCAATGTTTGTGCAGATGAATGCGAATATTAATCTTTGAATTTTGTTCTCCCGCCCTGCTATCACGGACATCCAATCGTTGTCTTGAACTTGGAGCAAACGTTACAATGAGACTCTACTTGACAATAACAGTCGTTCCTTACCACCTCATAAGCAGACTGAGCTTGTTCATAGAATCCCTGAGTCTCGTAAGCAATAGCAGTAGCAGTCTCTGAATACCGGCAGCGCTGTGTCCACAAGCCTGCCCACATGTCTTCTTCATTCAACAGTGAATACATCTCTGCCAGTGCATCCAGCGTCTCCTGCAAAAATCAAATGGTAAATCAGAACAGAAGCCGTAATAAGTTCATAGTGTGGTGAAAATGTAAAAAGCAAGACGTGTCTGTTTTACATAATTTTTGCTAGGAAATATGAGCGGATGTCAGCTTATATAAGCGTTGATGGCTGCCGCTATCAAACTATTTCTTCGGTTTAGTTTGCATTCTTCACTTTCTCAAACACTGACAAACTAGTTACGAGGATAAAGTCACATAAACTTCGAAAAACGTTTTCACTGTTCCAGCCCTTCCCTGTCCACGTTTTTTTCTTTACGTACATGTTGGTTGATTTCAGACGGATCCTCCTCAAATGGCGAGAAGTCGATAACTTGTTGCTGCTGATGTGAAATCTGATTGTTGGAGTACTCCTCACACAAACTGGCATAGTCCTCCAGCATGAGTCCTGAACGATGCCATGAGTTATGAGTTTTACCAAGATACTGAAAAGAAAAGGAATATCGGTTTTGAATTCACGTGGAAATAAGATATCAACCCTCTCTGAAGCAATTTAAAAGAGTCATACGTAATAAGGACCTTACTGCCCTAGCTGGAAATGTCAGTAACTGTCAAGGCTACAACCTATGCCGAGAATGACTGTCGTTTACGTGAGTTTTACAATTGATGTATGAAATTTTTAATATTTTAATATGTAAATTTCAATATATTGTAGTTCTTTCTTTTTTAGATTAAGTTAAAATAGGCTATTTAGTTAGGTGTACACTATTAGTAGAGGGGACTTCTCCCCTCAGCTACATTCCTATTGTGACACAATAATAGAGTTATTATTATTATTATTATTATTATTATTATTATTATTATTATTATTATTATTATTATTATTATTATTATCATCATAAACAACATTAGAGAGAATTAGAGTTACGTTTACGGCAAACGGCAGAAATAACCACGTGACCATGCTTATCCTATATTTGGCGCTCGCTGTTTTCAGTTTCTCAGTAAAATTGAGACGTTTTGCGTTAGCATCAAAGGTCAGAATTATTTTGCGTTATTCTCATCTACGTACCATTTTTTCAAGAAAAGATAAACGTGAATCTCACGTTTGCCGTTTGCCATAAACGCGATTCTGAATCTCTAAATTAAAACAACAAAAACAGCAGCCATTGTGAAGACGTTTTGGAAGCTCGCTGGTTTAATCATGGCCCTCCATAGTCGCGTTGTTTCTTAAGACAATAAAAAAAAACTTTATTCCAGTGTCTCTCTCCACCCAGTAAAGCAAATGGATACCGGTCAAGTGTAGGGCCGATTAAGCTTTCCAGAGATGATCACACGTTTTCAAAATTACCCCATATTGCTTTGTGTACGCTCTAGTATGGCATATTGGCCGAAGAATTGAGCAGTGGACCTACACCCTTCAAAAGCTCTATTTCCAATGGACCCTGATAACCTGTAGGTGTATTGTTTTTTAGGGTTGGGAGCATTGTTTTGTCGTTCGTTCTTTTGTCCTCGACCAACCATTTAAGACGTTGCAAATGGTGCAGGGTGCCCCCGATTGAGTCTCGATTCAAGAACCAAGACGGCGCTTGCTCGATGGGTTTTATAAAATGTCCAATACAGATAAAAGTCATGAGGTACATATGTCTTACTAAACAACAAAAACTATGTCCAGTCCTTAGTAAACCTAAAGCCCTACCTTGAGGATACACGGCCGTATGGGAACAGAGGGAGTACACTTAGAAACACCTTCCAGTACACTGTGCACTGAACTAGGAAAAGTGTCAACTTGAACCAAGTGACTTCCACTGCACATAAATGGACTGATCTCACCTGCGAGAACCTGCAACAAACAAACAGCCAGTCATCAATTCTTTGTAGGATGATTTGTAGCAGCAGTAGTTTTCAGTATTAATCTTGGATTCCCAAGTTCCTCCAAGAGCTGCAAAAACCCCCATTTTTAGAGCTTCAACCCCATTTTGTGAAAAAACAGTGCTGCACAACCCATTTCTTGACCTCTTTTAGTTAGCGGAAAAAATCATTTGAATTTTCTCGAAAACTTATGATTTTGAATAAGTCCCTTCCACCATGTCTCTATGAAGCTCTTCTCGCCAATATGCCCACCTTCTTGGGCCTTTCTCTACAATAAAGCCTATCCCACTTCTTGGGACTTGAAATTGAATAAGTGCTTCAAAGAGATTTTAAAGAGAAGTTAAACAGCGAGGTAGTTCAAGACTTACTTGTTGCTGTTTGTCTGTGAGCAGATTCCACAGCTGAGGAAACAGGTCTACCCACACTGTGTGAGCAAGGTTGGAGTACCTGTGGCACAGTTGAGCCATGGGGCCTAGGAAAGAAGCGGTCTAGAAGAGAAAAGAAAAAAAAAGATACTGCTAAGTACCTCGAAAGAAGTCCATCAGACGGGGAAGGGAGAGAGTGTCTGGCCGCGAGCGACCTGGCGTGCGTTTCTCAAAACTCCCGAGAACTTCTCGGGCCCGAAAAGCTCCCCGTAAAGCTCCCGAAAACGCTTTCTGGTGTTTCTCAAAGTGCACGAAATTTTCGGGCCCGAGAAAAGTCACGTAATTTTACCCGATAATTTTCGGGTGCTAGAAAGCTCCCGAAATGCGTTTTCGGGAATGCTTTTTTTCAGTTAAATGGTTGTATTGCGTTACTATTATCAAGGAAAAAGTTATCCAAAACGAGAGTTTGAGTTAATTGACAGATACTGGGCTAGACTCAAGCTAAAAATGTTTAAAAACCAAGAAAAAAATTTCTGAAAATCTCACAGGTTTACATGCGTTAGTGCGCGCAAGAACTTCGTATAGATGAACTTAAAGATTTTGTTGTTTTTAGTAAATTTACGAAGGTAACTCTTACAAATCAGGTATTTTCAATTGAACTTTCAAAGAATGACGACCGACCAGGCAAAAGAAGTGAAATTCGTACTTAAAAAACTTGATTTTTGAGAGATTATGGACCAAATAAAGACATTTTGATGGTTTCCTCAGCGGTTCGCATATTGCGAGTTTGATAGTGTGATTAAATTTTATATTTTAAGTATATAACGGACAATTAATTCTGTCTCTTTTAACGTAAATCGAGTGAAAAGAAGCTCAACTTCAAAACCTACAAATGTAGTCAAATGTTTTCAAACTGAAATTGGCCTATTTACTCGCCGAGATTGCGAAAACTGCAACTGATTCATAGCGCTCGATTTCGTGCTTTAAGAATTATTAAAGGTCAACTTAAGCTTATTTTATTGTAAAATAGAAAGCTTTCACTAAGGATATAAGTCTTCATACAGTGGACAACGTTGGCCTAAGTTTTGTGTTGACTTAGAACATCTCGATCGCTTTAATCACGAACCGCAACCGAAGGCCTCATTCAAACAGTTATTACCACTCCCCGTTTGTGCATGCATCCATGGTGCATGGTAAGTAAGCGCTAGCTTAAGACACAGGCTACTGAAATTTAGCCTCAGTGACTTATATCTAGACTAAGGTATCTCTTAACTTATCATTTCATTTTCAGGTAATGTAGAAAAAGTATTCGCCGAACAGGTTGTACAGCAACTTTGTAAAAGAAAATCAAAAACAACAACTAAAAAAACATGAAAGATACCCACCTTGTCTGATTATGGAAAACTTTCATCGGACAACGCTAAGCTGCCGCAAATGTGATAAGCCATTTTCTTGCAGTACAACTTATTTCTTATATAACTATAAGCCTCCACCTCGAAATTTCGAGTTCATGGTAATGCGGTGTCCGAGGACGCTAAAACTTACTCAAAACCAAAACATCCCTTGACTAGCTTGTTTTTATTTTTGGGGGATTTGCGAGCAACGTTTTCAGTTCATTCAAACGAGTAGCCAATAGTATCATGGAAACTTTGACAAGTCTTGACGGTTTGACAGATATATGGAAACATTGACGAACTACAACAACGGTGAATTTTAAAGGTCAAGATTAAAATAGAAACCAAAACAGTCTTCACGTTGTGAACCAGTTAGCTCAGTAGTATCTGCGCTGAAATCTGTTTTTAGGAACAGCATTTACACGTAAATTTATTTTACAAATACAGTTAAAGTTTTCAGCTGGAAAAAATTAAAGTTGTAATAAAAAAAACCGTGTTCTAAAATAATCTCTCCCGCTCTAACACGAAAAGATTCCCGAAAATATCGGGAGGCAATTCGGGACACTTTCGGGTGTTTTGAGAAACACTTTTCGGGACCCGAGAAAAACACCCGAAAAGCGCCCCGAAATGTTTTCGGGCCCGAAAAGTTCTCGGGAGTTTTGAGAAACGCACGCCTGGACCGCCTGAGAATAAGGCTATTAAGTACTTTGTTTTAATTTCAAATACTTCCCCCATCCTTGTTACGGGTTTTGCTATTACGGAAAATAAGTCGCGGCCTTGGCGGTCTCTATAACGACTTTTGTTTTTTTCGGCTCACAGAGCTTTGTTACGCATAGCGAAGTTCCTGCCGAAGAAATGCCACTACAAGTCACGCCACGTCCTGTCACGCACGTCACGTCAAGTCACGCCACGTCGTGTTACGCACGTCATAGATGCATTAAGTCAGTACAAACCTTAACTTCACGGAGTTTCTCGATATATTTCCCATGTTTCTCAGCAAGTAACTGAACAATGTCAGTATTCTTCAGCCTTGTGGTGCCAGTGTTTTTGTCCATGGCCGTCAAAAGTTTCTATACAATGAAGAAAAGAACGAAGAGGTTAAGTCTGCTGAAAAAGGCTGTTGGTTAAAAACAGTACACCCAGCTCTTTTTAGATTTGTTAAGTTTCACTGTTGCAAAGTGGTGAAATCTCTCAATAGACACTAAACTTCTTGAGGTAACAAAGAAAAAAAATCGTAAATTGTAAGCTTGGTCATAAAATACGGTGAGAAAGATGTGTTGTTTAGCATATCATGAGTATTGGACAAAGAAAAAAATCTGAGTTTACTTTTGACCAGAGTTTTTTTAACTGACGAAAGCTCGATTTTAATCATGATTTCTCGACAGCTTTTAGCATCTTGTCATTATTACCATTTTCTCATTATTCTTAGTGATCAACGACATTAATCCCTGTGCCTGTAAGCAGTAATTTTCACTGCTTCAGATGATTTTCTTGGAGTTATTGTGTGTGCTTTTGTCCTCTCCTGTCTTTTTAATCAATTGTTTACAGAAGAATTAAAACAGAGGTTGCCTGGCTCGTCTATACCACATCTCCTTTTCATGCAACCACGACGAAAAGACTTACAAATTTTGTAAGAAACAGTTATCAGTTCTTCGGTTCACACACCTCAGAGTCCTGAATCTCAAACAGACAAAGCGATGACTGATCCTCTTTCTCGTCTCCCGCCGTGCCACTTTCCGTCTCCATCTTTTCCTCCTTAGTTTCCTCAGAATCAGCGGCCGCCTTCTGCTGAGCATGCGCCAGAATGTTCTTACACACTTGGCTATCAGAAGCCCGGATGAATGACGTTACTGACGGGAGCATGGTAAATGTACTCGACGGTGTCACAGGCCTCTCGCACGCAGACACGGCCAGGAGAAGCTGAAACAGTATTGGGACAGGGATAACAATTAAATAAACGAAACAATTTTGAAAACTGGCGGATGTCGAGGTTTACCCCCCTCCCCTCCCCTCCCACCCCGTCCCTGCCTTAGCTGAAGGACATTTCTTCTCACCAATAACGCTCAAGAGAAATATTTCATCGTATTTCAATGATTATAAAAGCCAACAGCAAACGCTGTCTATACCTCTATGCACTGTTTAATCCAGAAATGCGGGCCCATGGCTTCCCAGTTCTGAAGGAGAAAATACTCACATTAGTGTGGAGTAGAGGAGATTGTTGATTGAAATGAACACTGCAAACTTTTGAAATATACACGAGCACAAAAAGGAGTACAGCAAATGTGGTTTGTGGATTGCCACCTTACCTGTGAGCAGAAAATGTAGAGCAAGCGGTCATACAGCTTCTTCTTCATGGTTTTGTCGAATACCTTCAAAAGGAACAAACGACCCTTAGTTCAAAAGGTTCTTTACAACAATCTTCGGACAGGAAAGCAGGCTGAAGTTACCAGAAGGAAGCCCTTACCTCCATAAACCTTGATCGGATCTGAGGTTGGATACATCGCAGTCCAGATAGGAATGCGGGCTCAAGTTTGGAAGCCAACTCAGTGCTGACTAGGGTCTCATCTCTGGAAACAACCAATCATATATCAAATAAGAGAAAAACGTTATAAAATTTTAAAATAAGAGAGAAATGTTTTCGGGCAATAAACGATGATTAAAAACTGAGAAACAATACATGTATACACTAAATCACCGACTGGCTTTGCTTTCTCAGTCAATTCTAATACTTTTTCACGCAAGAGCTTTAGTCTAGGTGCCTTCGGAGGAAAGGGTCAAAATAAATCGAGCATTTGACTTTTTTCAACGATTTGCTGTACAGAATAGTGACAGAATTATTTTGAATGGGCAAAGACTGCACAAGTCCAGAAGGCGTTTCAAATCCAAACCTGTAAACATAATTGACCAGTTCCAAAAACTGCGCTTGTAGTTCAAAATCTTCGGGAAATCTCTTCTCATAGTTGAGCATCATACGGACCAACAGCAATGATTTCTCTCTCAGTGAGGGCAGCCGCTGAATGGTTAGCTGTGTCTACGGAGAAGAAACAAGTGTAAGTCATTTATCATGGATGATGTTGAATTACACCAAGAAATTTGTTAGCTCACCACTTTGGTTTTAATCCAGTCTTCCACGATCTTTGTTATGGCTCGAAGAAGCTTTGAGTCCTATAAGATAACAGAACAACTCGTAACATCAATTGGTGGGAAGCCTTTGGACAATACCCGACCTACGGTGCATTTCATTGTGCTTTTTGTTGTTTTAGCTTATATTCACTGGAGTTTTTGCATGTGGCCTTGAATTCCTTCAGGAAACGTTGCTCCAATGTTTTATCCGCTGCTTAGCACTTCGTTTTGTGATAAAAAGCTGTGATTTTGGGCAACAGTTTCGTTTTTACCACAAAACCAAGGGCAAAAACAGCGGAAAAAAACATTGGAGGAACGCTTCCTGAAAGAATTCAAGGCCACAGACAAAAACTCCGGTGAATCTGAGCTAAAACAACAAAGAACAATCTGAAAAGTACTGTAGGTTATGCTATGAGCCCTTCAATTGTAATCAGTAATGGGTCAAAACAGATTGTTATCAAATTACGTTTTGCTCAATTTTATCGCAACAAACTGAAAAAAAAAAAAAAATAATAAAAAAAAAGAAGCCACACATCAAAGCAAGAATTCCCACCTTCTAGAGCATAGTAACCAACACATCAAAAATTTAGCACTCAGTAGCTTTCATTGACTATCATCACCGAATTCAAAGATTAGAAGTACACTGTACACATTTGAATGGTCACACGTAAGGATTTCATCCAAACTCAAACTTTAAATCTCAGTATACTGGGCGGGAGAAGTTTAGATAACTTGAATAATTTAGGATATCAATATTGAGCCAGACTGTTCACTCACGGGTGATTTTTCAATCAATGTTGTGAGGATGATGAAGAACAGTTTCCTGATCTCAGCGGTCATTACTCCCAATCGACCTCTAATCAACTCCAAACACAAAATCAACATGTCACTTGCGCCTGAGGGAAAGAAAACAAGGAAAAACGTTTATTTAGAGACACTTTTAACTGAATATCATAAAACGAAGGATAAATAAAATACCAAAATAAACGCCAATAACGATAGGAAGTCAATAGATGAAAGCGGGCAACTGGCACCAAACGCTTGGTGCCAAGCGCGGGAAAAAATTCAACTGGTGTCAAGCGCGGGAAAAATGCAACTGGTGCCCAAGCGCGGGAAAATTTGCAACTGGTGTCAAACGCGGGAAAATCAAGCACTTGGCCACTTGCCACT
>NW_028145516.1:75000-162500 GCF_977016875.1 Pavona decussata | reverse complement strand
TAACTGACTTCAAAAACTCATTAATAATTCATAAGCCCATTGACCTATTAAATGGTCGATAAAACATCACGTATAGTGGTTTTAAAACCCGATAAAACCTCCTCCTTTTAAGTATGCGGTGTTTAATGTTTTTGTCCTATGCTAATTTCCAACGTTCACAAAAGCATCATTGTTATGAACTCTCTTGACACACGCTTTTCCAGGAATGTTTTTGAAGCTATTCAAAAAACTCGCAGCACGTGTTTCATCGGGTCTATTCCGATAAAACACTGCTGCTCGTGTTTTAAACACTACGTAAAATTTTGCAGCAGGATCATGAGTGAGTTTTACCTGACAAGCGATTCTTAACAGAAAGTTCACAACTGCATCGGCATGGTGCTTCTCAAGTGGTGACTTGATTTGACTCTCTTGAGCTGCTACTCGTGATGCCGTGCTCTGTACATAAACATAAACACATGTCAAGCAAACGCAAGAGAATGGTTGTTTCTTCATGTTTACATGGATGTATACAGTCATGTGGATGATTCCAAAGCCATTTCTCTGTAAATAAACTGAAACGAATGCTGAGAAAGACGATTTTGATAGCAAGAGTAAACCTTAAGTGCCTTAAACGATGTAATCTAAGGTGGAAATATGCTACGCAAAAGAACTGGGCCGGGTTGTTCGAAAGCCGATTAACGCTAATCTACGACTAAAAGTAAATCGCGGTTTTCATCCCGCTCGTTAAAATGATTTTAAAGGCTAATTTCAAGCTAAAAGTAAATAAAAGTCTAAGTCAAAACCGAGGGCCAAAAATCTTTTGGAAGAATCTTTATTGATTAGTAATTAGACTCGATCAAAGTTCACGTTAATCCCGGATTAGTTTAATCAGACTCTGAACAACTGGGCCCTGCTGTTTAAAATTTGGATTGCTATACCCAAAAATTAGGAAAATAATATAAACTAAATTCGATTTTGAGACGGCAATACGACTTTATATTGACGGCTAGTTGGGAGAAAATATATTCCGTATTGGGCGGAGTCGCGAAGCGACGGAGCCCAATACGGAATATATTTTCTCCCAACGCCGTCAATATAAAGTCGTATTGCCGTCTCAAAATCGAATTTAGTTTTTTATCGCGATACTGACATTTTGTTGGAGAGAGTAAACGGATAAAGTACAAATCGTGCGCTGATTGAAAGAGAAATTCTTACTTCAGTTAAACTGTAGTCATGGTAATATCCGTGCGCGAATTTTTTCCTCGGGGCGGGTTATTTGAATTTTTGGCTTTAATTTTTACGTCAAAACAAAGAAAATGCAAAAATTTACAGTCCATAAAGCACCTACCATTGACGAAAGAGACGAGCTAGTAGGTTTGAACATTTTACCAGCAAATGTTATCGAAAATTTGTTACCGCCGAGACAAAAACAACAACATGAAAACAGCGATGAATAAACCTCACAACCAGAATCAAGAATAAAAAGAGCAACCATACTAGTACCCAAAAACGAAAACAGAGCATTGTTATCCTAGCTTAGATGCCGTGGAGATTTAGAAATTTGAAAGAAACCAAGCGGCGAAGAATACTGTAAAAATTACCGAGACTGCCGTTCGGCGCTACGACAAGAAGATCAAATTGACAAACCTGAGCCATGAAAGAGAACGCAGCAGCGCTCTTGGAGCAATTTTTTCTAGAGATAAGAGACATCAGAAAAGAAACAGATCCTTTTGCTTTGAAAATGCCATCATTTATTGGAATTTAAGCTCATTGTTATTTACCGTGGCCGCTTTCACACTCGAGAAAGTCTTTAAGTAAATTTCTCTTCATCGAATTTATAATCACTCTTTTTCGCTTACCTTCAAGAAAAAAGTTGTATCCGCTTTACAATGGTACATGTTCACCACAAAAAAATATTATAAGTGGTCCTTGAACAGTGTCAGAAGCTTTGTAAACTCAAATGAAAAGCAATAAACAACACCATCCAACGTCGCATGTTCATTCACAGAAGTAAAATTTTGATCTGTGCGCGCCAAACCCATTTAAGTGCCGTGCTGTCATGCTTACATGACAGTTTTGAGCCAATCAGAAACCGTCATTTTGAGACGGCAATACGACTTTTTAGTATAATTACTCAGGTGATTATAGGGATTCTGTTGATCTGATTGGTCGAGGATTGCGTCATATCCTGCTATAATCACCTCGCGCGAGGTGATTATAGCGGGAGCACTAACTTTCAAAATGGCCGCTTAGCTATTTGTTGACATTTCTGAAAAAGAAGTTAATTGGATGAAAGAAAATGCAATTCCGAAAGGCACTAAAGATGCAGCTAAGTCCGAGGTGATACTTTTCGAAGGCAAGGGATGAAAATTTTGCTAATTGTCATAAAAAACCCTCGTAAATTGCATGTTGTCGATCTCGTTGACTTAAAATGAAGACAACAAATTAAGTTAAATTCGAGCAAGATTTGCTTTATTACCAGAATGATTTCACAAACAAAACGAGTTTATGACAGAATTTGAAAGCATGGAAGTAAACAAGATGAATAAATGTCTCTGTTAGTTTTACGTTTCAGTGACGAGAAAAGAAAACAGTTTTTATAATCTGAAAGCTAGTTTGTTGTCGGTTCGAGCGGCTCTCGACCACCATCTAAAGTCACTGCCTCACAACAAAATATTTTCATCTGCGACAACCGTGTACTTGTTTAGTGAAGCCAACAAATGACTTAATTCCTACCTGAAGCAGCTTATCTCCGAGGGCAATTTATAAACGTCCGTTAACCGGCGAAGCCATCATGTCAACAAGAAATTGTGCAATAAAATGCTATCGCTAACACTTGTGATCCCGGCTCGAGTTTTACACCAAACAGTCTGGTTCATCTCCATCTATTTTGGTAAACGGGTCGGAGAAACCCAACATTCATTCACAGAAGTCAGTGCTTCGTCTCAATGAAGCGGCAGTTAAAGAATACTAACATTCTGCTCGAGGCCGTGTGCAGTTTATCGATTGCGCATGCGATTTCGATTGAGCATGTGATCGGCAGACTGCGCGTCTCTGTTCATTGACGCGTGACGATTTGAAACAAACAAACAAAATCGACATTTTTCGGACGGTACTTGTTTTTCTCTGATAATCAGCTGGGTAATTATACTAAAACAATTATTCGCCTCAGGCTCAGTGAATATTCACCACTATTTACTTCGCCTTCGGCGAATAATTGTTAAATATTGACGTCTCAGCGCAATGGGAAGATCCCCCAGGATCGCGATAAACAATAATCATTCGAGTCGCGGAACTGAATTAACGGTCCACTGTATGAAAGTTTGCACAAATCGAAAATCAATTTTAAGGAGCGATAGTTTCTTATGATTAAGACGTTCATTTTTTCAAACTTGAATCTGCCATATTGCATTTATTCATTTTTAAAAAACGCCGGAAAACGACCAAAATTGAACTTAAAGTAATCAGAACGAATACAGGTATACGGACTGAATGGAACGTACCTGGGACATAGATCTCGTTCTCTTTGTTTCTGGTGTAGCAGAGTCTTCAGATGGTCGCTTAACACTACCCACCTGCATGAACGACAAAATAGGAACACGCGTTAACTAAAACAAACAGACAGACAAACAAACAAACGACATTTAACAATTATTGTATACTTGCCTCTGAAGCTTTCACTGTGGCGGGTTCAGTCTGCTTAAAACAGAAAGAAAAAGAAAGGTAATTTTATTTGTTAAATGTTACCAATCAATACTTCTTCCAATGAACCAGAAATGGAGTGAAATGAGACATTACTACTTTGATCTAAGTGAATCCTATACTACATAAAAAGTTCCAACATGTCTAGACGAATAAGGTTTAAGAAACTATTGGGGTGACAAAGCTCCGATTTGTACGACATCTAAAAATTTATGCACGAAGCAGTCCAAATTTAGGAAGGTTAAGCAAATAATATATAAAACACTATAAGTGTCAATGCATTTAGAGACATTTTCCAGATCAAATTGGATTTTAGAAGTGTTGGTTTTTGAGGAGAGGGGAAAACCGGAGTAACCGGAGAAAAACCTCTCGGAGCAAAGACAAGAACCAACAACAAACTCAACCCACATATGACGCCGAGTACGGGAATCAAACCCGGGCCACATTGGTGGGAGGCGAGTGCTCTCACCACTGCGCCATCCCTGCTCCCCCATAAGCAACACATAAAGCTGCTGACAAGGTATGGAGCCAAAACATTAACCTTACTTGATCAGTCAGTAGTTATATTACAGTAAAATATCATTCTCAGAACATATGCTTCACCTCTGTGGTGTTTGTAGTTGTTTGTTCCTGGTCATCCTTGATTCGCTGCAGTTCCCATTTTAGAATCACTTCAGCCAGATCCACAGCAAGCTTGCGGTGCTCAAAGGATGCCTTGATAAAACAGGTTAACAAGAAATCTCATCAGCTCTAACATTTCAGTGCTTGCCATCACCTAAGTGTGTTACAATTTCTTCAGTCGTCAGGTTACAAGTTATCGTCAAGATCCAAAGTAAGGCGGGCCACATGGCTGAATGTTGACCCGGTGTCTGTAGCATACATGAAGGAACCCGGGACATCCCTCTCCCCTCGCCTTGATTGCGATGCTAGTCCATTGCAGGGTCATGCTGGATTTTTACCTCCTACCTCACAGTCACGTCGACTGTAATTCAAGGCCCCGGAAAAAAAAAACTGTCAAAAAATCACCGTAAATCAGTGCAGTAGCCAATTCTGGAATAAACCCTGAGAAACTATTAGATGTTCCCAACGGGTTTTTCAGCAACCGATTACAAAAAACTGTAATATGATAAAAACGTTCTACGGTTACGATTATTATGACAAGATTACCGAGATGTTAGAAATTTCTCTTGTGTTAACTCTTTCAGCTACTACTGAAATCTTTTAAGAACTCTCGTTTGTTTAAGGTTATTGTCTAAACCGTTCCTCAACTTACATTGGCGGTGAATCCAAGCCTCTGCATGGCGCTGACCATGTGCTGAATCAGATGGATTCTCACGGGATAGTACACGCGATAGTGACGAACCAGTAACGTCCTGAAGGATAACAACACTGTCAGTTGAGAATGATGTATTATTCAGTGAGTGACACAGGCATACTCGGAAAAAAGGAAATCCGAGTGATCCTTTCAGGAGTCGAACCTAAGACCTCCCGATTACTAGTTCGAATGCTCTAGCACTGAGCTACAGGAGACTCGTGGGAGCTAAGGCCATTAAACTAGGTTCATGGGACAAACATCCTGCATACTGCTAGGATTGGAATGTCAATGTGTGGCATAGGCGCAGTGGAATAAACGTGAAGGTATATTTTAAGTCCGGTGAGTGAATGAATGAGAATGATGAACTGATTATTCAGTGAGTGACCCAGTCACTCAGTTACCGGTTATCAGTTATCCGGAGATCGAAGTGTGAGCCGCTCGGTTGTATGTTGTTAATTTTTTGCAAGCATTCAATATTTCTTAATTCCGTGATGAAGTGGCTACATTTAAAAGCACAAAATCATTGTCACACTATCGTGTTCGGGTAAACTTCTAAAACTAAGCTGCGGTTGTCAGGATTGAGTCAGTACGAAGAAGTTAAGTGTAATCACTCAACAGAAAACTGGTGTAGCAGAATCTTCAGATGTAGCCTGCACAATGCTATTTTTTGGCGTTTTTCAGGCGAGCGGAGGCAAGCGCGACGAAGCACCCCTCCCGTCGCGCATGACTCGCGCTTCGCGCTCGTCTCGCGTTTGCCTCCGCTCGCCTGAAAAATGCCAAAATATAACACCTGTTCTGCAGGCTACCTCAGATGGCGATTTCGTTTTATTAAATCCTAGAAAGCTCCTCATCAGTAGCTCTTTTTAAGAGGAGAACAGGTCAAAATTATACATCATGTTTGTAATGAAACGGCAAAAAAACTGGAAATACAAGTCAACAAACTGTGACATACAGCATGTGCACAAGTTGTGCCACCGTGTGTCCTTCTTCTACGATGATTTTCTTGGTCCAGTGAGTCAGCATGGCCTGAAATGTTGTGCAAATGAACACTCTTAATTCACATATTTAATATTTTATAGTAAACCATTTGTTGTTCAAAACACAGCATAATGTGATTGTCTTAGATGAAAATACTGTTAAGGACGGTGCCTACTAATACAGAGGTATTTTTGTACGATTTATGACTATGCGGGAAAACAAGATCTTGGCAAGGGCTTTTGAAATCCAAAAAGAAATTTGGGGGTCACCACGCATTTTTTAGAGATAATTAAGAAATAATTATTCTAAAAAGTGCTAAAATACAAAGCAATGTATGGTATTTTTTTTAACAAATTGAAGCTTGCATGGTTGCCCCCAGTGTTCTTTTTAAATACCAAAAGCACTTGCTGGGGTCTGCTTTCTCCGCATAGTTTTAAACCGCGCAAAAATATCTCTGTATTAGTAGGAACCACCGAAAGGAAACTCGAGTATCTCGAGATGCGCAGAACGTATGCACAGTAACAAAAATAAGCACCGTCCTTAAATCAAGACAAGATTCTACCAAGACAGGATCAGGAATCATCAACGGCATCTAAGTACAGGTTTGAAGGCACGGCAAACTGGAAAAACAAGATTTCATTAAGATGACCGCCTATGGTAAATTGCCACTCAACGGAGCGGTAGTTTAGAGATTTAACTGCAAAGATTACGTATCTGACCTACATAGTTTTAAACTTTTTCTACGTACATTTCCGTCTTCCATCCTTGCCGGCATGGCGGGTGTCAGGATGTCAAGGGCCTGTCTCACCACTCCACGAGCTTCAACTGCGTGAGCTTTGAGCAAGCTGTGGAAAACCTGAAAGTATTTGAAACAAAGCACGCTGAAATTGTGTGGACATGAGATGTACGATATCTTGATACCTCCTTGCTAGGATTCCGTTGGCATTTAAAGCCGTCCAGATCACCTAAGATAACTCTATTTGAGAATGAATAACCTTAAAAGCAGGTGATTCTAAATTAAAGTAGGTGGACGAAAACCTGACCTGTGATCCTTCAATTAACAACTAGAAAGCACTTTTTCCTCAGCTGGTTTGTTTACAATTTTTCAACTCTATACTTGTGACCTTTACAGGTTTGAAGTTAAAAGTCCGTCGTTATAATAAGTCATGTTACCTGCAGGACAATTCTCTTGTGAATGGCAAACTTGGCAATGATATGGGCCAGAAGCAAATGGCCGTGGTACTTGGTAGAAGGATCCTAAATACAAATTTGACTCAGTTACGTTTACAGAAATAACACGTGCATACGAGCAGAACTTAAAGCTGAACTGTCGAAGCTGTTTTTTACAATAACTGTCCAAATTCCCGCGCGCTGATTGGCTCGTAGCTATTGTCTATAAGAGTACAGACAATAAAATTGACGTCAGATGTAACGCGCGCGCTTTCTCAACGAAAAAAATAGCCAATTCCGCTCGTACTTTTTCCATGTTATTGTAAAAAAACAAATCGACGGCAGTTTTCTATGGTCTATACTCTTACAGACCATAAAATGATGCCATAAAATGTCCAAAACTTGGCAGTGAAACCACTCGCCTGCGGCTCGTGGTTCTACTTGAGTTTTGAACATTTTTTGACGTCATTTTATGGTCTATAAGAGTATAGACCATAGAAAACTGCCGTCGATTTGTTAAATGACGATGTTCCAAAACTCATTAATAATTCATAAGCCCATTGACCTATCAAATGGTCGATAATACATCACGTGCAGTGACTTTATATCGATAAAACTACTCCTTATTTGTATGTGGTGTTTTATCAGCTGATAAAACACTCCTCCTGAGTATGCAGTGTTTTTCTCGTATGCTAATTTACAACGTTCACAAAAGCATAATTGTTATGAACTCTATTGACACACGCTTTTTCAGGAATGTTTTTGAAGCCGTTCAAAAAACTCACAGCGCGTGTTTTACCGGGTCTAAAACCACTCGGCTGTGGTTTTAAATAAACCCGATAAACACTCCTGCTCGTTTTTTAAACATTACATAGGCAACAATAATCATGATTTTTGATGCCCCAAACAGAGAAGGAACAAGCGCTTAGAAATGTGTCACAACCCCATCTTGTCATTCTTTAGTGTTGAAGAAGTTATTCTTTAATACCAACAATTACAAAAACGTATTAAAGTCAGAGCTATCGAAACTTATCCGAATCCCTTTCTCTATGACGCGATAATTGATGTGCAGCCTTGTTTTGGTGACGAGGCTGCAAGATCGTTGGTGGATTTACAGGGAAAGTTTTGTATTATTACTATCTTTTTTGCCAGTTCAAAAAGATGGAAATCCAACACAAGGGCCTCACCTTTATCAACTCATTAAAATAATAATAAAAAAAAATCGACCCTACTAGAAACAAATTTGCTAGTTTATGGAAACAGCAGTCTTACCACACACTGTTTAGGTAACAGACAAGGCCAGGCGAATGTCATAAGGCGACGCAACTTTATTCCTTGCCTCCTACAAAAAAAAACCCCGGAAAGAACTAAGTTTATAACAGTTCTATATTGTTCCTAACAATAAGAACCTTGACAGACTTAAGTAAAATAACGCGTCACACAATGAATTGGAATGTGCTGTGGATGATCATTCTAAGTCGCATTGACAGTCATAACTGTGGACTGAGTTTGTGGTTGAAATCTATAAGTTTGACCATTCAAATGAAAGCTATTGGGCAGTACTTTCCTGTGGTGCTGTTTATGGTCCTGTACAAGGTGGTTCTAACTTTTGAGTCTGTGGACAAAATTCTCAAAACCCTAAATTTTGCGTACTCACGAATTAATTGTTTACTTCCTTTAAGTCATTGTAAAACTTGAGCCTTAAGACAATTTAGGATTCCCAGTTTTCCATGATTACATGCTAATATGAAACGCACTGAAAATAAATCTTGACCAGTCGGCTGTAAAGAATTAATGTCCTAGCAAAACAGTTTCATGTTTTGTTTTCATTTATTTTTGTAGTTTTAACTTGAAGGTAAAGCCATATAATAAATCCTTTATCGACCAAGCTTGTTCGGTCAAGATGACTGATATTGACCTCGTTCTTCTTTTTACTTTCTTTCTTTTTTTTTTTTTTTTTTTTGCGTTTTTATGGACCGTGGCCGATATCCAGCCATCTTGACCTCACGCTTGGTCAATAATGCATACGTACACAAATTTGTATTAACATGAACTTACTTGTTAGCGGCATCATGGATGTGCTGCGACGCATGCTCAACAAGCAAAGCTGAAAACTGCAACAACAGAATACGCACAGCATCCTGGAATCACAAAAACATACCTTAGCGATTGCTCACAAATTTTAAATTTAAACATTTATTTTGCAAGAGTTTTATGTGCTTTCATTCCCTTAAAAATTTAATTCAGACTAGAAGAGATGAAGTCGTGGTAAATAACCGTTAAGTCCACACAGTAATGGATCACCAAAAGCGATAACACATCAAATCATAGTTAATTAAAGGCAATGGTTATGAAACCTGACAAACTTCTTTGTTATATGTTTTTGTTTGCCTTTTTGGCCTTGACCCTGCACAAACAACAGTAGAATTTTGGAATGTATTGAAGCAACCGACCAATGGAAACGTTTTTGTTAAGATATTCAACTGTGCTGTGAACGTTAAAACAAAGGATTGTGCAGGGTCGCGGCCCTTCCAACATAAATTGGAGCACCATTGTTTTCATGGCAAGGTTTCCTAACCAGTCCCTCAAGTAACTATGATCAAATGTAACCCGACTTTTTGCGTGAGAGAGTAAATTTTTTATCCTGGCCAAACAGTGAATTTAACTGATATCTGAAGTTTTAGGGAAAAAAAATTACCTCATCAATACCTTTTAAGCAAAAACTTGTGCGCAAGTTTTTAAATTTCTCATGAATTGACCAAGATTTATCTGCCATCTCAGTTACATGTTTTCACTGCTTGAAACAAGCGACCCTCCAAAACAACAATGAACAAAGGCTGCTAAATCTGAGAGTAATGAACGTTTTGGGTATCAGGCTCAAACATACAAAATGTGAATAACGTATAACTGTTACGTACCGATGTTCCAAAGGGATTGTCAGGATCAACCACTTTGCAGACAAACACACTGATCACATTCTCGTTACTGTCCTGCTCAGGGCTGGGTGGTCCGCCTATCAGGCCGTCACCTTCACCACGTTCAAAAGACACTTGAAACATGGGGATCAACACATACTGCAGGGCCTGAGAAGAAGAGTATACAAATGTAATAAATATATTTAGCTAAGCCTAAAAGCGGAACTCCGCGATTCCTTATTTAATAGGATTTATCTAAGTCTGCTTTCTGGAGTTATATATACTTTTAGTGCAAATGTAGCAAACTGCTTACCAAAGAATAACAATAACAATGTTAACTGTTACACGGGAGAGCAAGGGATCCTCTTAAACCAAAAAAAACAAAACAAAACAAAAACAACCCATTTCAACAGAACTGGCATTATGAGCTACATGATTATGTGATCGTGGAGCTGGGAGTCTAAAATAATATCAAAACATTATGTACACTGTAGGTAAATATTCAGGACGGGATCGGCTATTTATCAAGTTACGATAGTTTTCGGCGCGCGGAGCTCCGCTATTGAAGCAAAGTGAAGAAAATTTGACTTTTTGACCCCCTCCCCCCTTCCGAGGGGCATCCGTCGTCTGTCCCTCGCGCTTCCCAGTATACCACAAATGCTGTCCACTCCCCCCCTTTCCACTTTCCACCCCACCCCCCATTATCTCCTCCTTGCCTTCCGGTACCGGTCTCTGGTGGTCTCCCGAGTTCTGTCCCATGATCACAAGACGTTTCCACCGTAAATGCGGCTCCATTTTCAAAAACGTAGGAATGTGTGAATAGTCCAGTGACTGAAAGTAACACGAACAAGTCCCTCAAGGGAAACGCTTTCTATAAGGCAAAAGTACAAATAGCAGGTTACAAAAATTGCGCATTTTACAAACCTTAGCTTTGAGTTCCTGAGGAAAGTTTTGATCATGAAACAGTTCCACAAACTTGAAGAAAACAGCCCTTTTCTGCTCCACAGAATAACCCTGAGAGAAATAAATAAAAATTTAATTAATTATTTCATTGCTAGAGCGGTTTTCAATTGAGTGTCGAAAGTAATTGTCCGTTTGCTTTGGTTTTGCATTACTACGCTCTGTGATTGGTTGACAAAACTCGCGCCACTTCCTCAACCAATGAGATGTCAGTAAAACCAAAACCAATCGTGCCTTGCTCGCACGTGTTTCCCGCGCTTGACGCCGGTTGAATTCTGATTGGTTCACAGCACTGTTTGCCTCTGTTGTGATTGGCCAGAGTAATTACTTTGGTTATGGTTTTAAGACATTCGATTGAAAACCGCTCTAAATTACGAGTGGTAATTACTTTTCTATCCCTGGGAAAAACACGAGACACCTCGCAGTTGGCCTGCGTGACAAGCGGATGCTGGGACGAGAGCGGAAAAACCAAAGAGGGGAGAGGAAGGGAGAGGCTTTAAATCCATGACATAGCCGTAAGAGAGTAACGACCAACCAAGTAAGCTATCAAGCCATCTGAGAGCTTGTCGGATCAGAGGTGATATGTAATGTTTTAAAACCACGAGGAGCGGCCGAGTGGTCTTAGACGCGATAAAACATTACTGGAAAAGCGTGTCAATACAGTTCATAACAATTATACTTTTGCGAACGTTGGAAATTAGGATACGAGAAAAACACCACATACTAATGAGGAGTGTTTTATCAGCTGATAAAACACCGCATACTAATAAGGAGGAGGTTTATCGATATGAAGTCACTGCACGTGATGTATTATCGACCATTTGATAGGTCAATGGGCTTATGAATTATTAATGAGTTTTGAATATACGTTTAAATCATAACCGTAGGTAAGAGAATTGCACTGCTATCGCAAAAAAAAAGGGTTCGAGTCCCACTCAAGCTTAATTTTCAAGATGCTTGTTTTCAAAATTCCTTTGTCTGTGAGTAGTATTCAAGGGATAGCATTGGCCATTTCTGATGGTGGACTGAACAAATTCTACCAATACACAACACCCTGGGCCGGGTTGTTCGAAAGCGGATTAACGCTAATCCACGATTAAAAATTAACCGAGGTTTTCAACTCGCTCATTAAAGATTTTTTTAAAGGCTTAATTTAATCAAATGATAAAGAAAAGTCTAAGGCAAAACTGTGGGACAAAAATCTTTTGGAAGAGTTCTTACGGATTAGTAAATATACTCGAATCAAAGTTCATGTTAACCCAGGGTTAGCTTAATCGGGCTTTGAACAACTCGGCCCTGCTGTAGTTTGGTTAGCTCTGTATCCAAGATGAATGAGAACCCGGCTCACCTTGGCCACTGTTTCATCTAAAAACTTCTTGAGAAAGTGGAAGTCAGGCACGTGACGTATGGTGAACACACGCAGCAACTGGAACAGTAATTCCACCTCAGCTGGACGGTGCCTAAAATCAACCACAAGAGGGAATGAAATTTTATCTTCATAAGAGTAAATGCCAAAGACTGAATAATCAATCTCGTACCCAGAGTCCTCTGGCTCCTTGGCCAGCGGTTGGTCGCCAGGAGAGACTCTGGGTTACTGGAATTTTATCACCGCAGGATTTCTGCGGTAAAACAATGGAAGCCGTTTCGGAGCTTATACAGAGCAGCCAATCAAAAAATTTTAATTTTTTCGAATTCTCCAGAGTCTCTCCTGGCGCCCACCCGCTGACCAAAAACGCCTGAGGACTCTGGGTACGAGATTGCTGAATAATAGGCCGTTTCCGAGTTGCTTTGAACCTCATTATGAAAGCGAGGGTAAGTGCAAAGTTCTTATTATGAATATTAGTTTTCATTCATATGCAAACAAAACTAATTTGCACTTAGCCTCGTTTTCATAATGAGGTTCAATGGCCTATTACTACATGCATTCTTAAAGGCCACATGTCATGATAAACTCGTCTTCTTCTGTATGAAGTTTTTAGTCAACTGAAAACACCACTGAAATACCCCAGTAGAATAAGTAATATTTTGCATTTTAAGTTGCAGCTTTAATACCATACTAAAGACTAAAACAAGAACTATGTCATGGTGAGATGCTGCTACTTTTGTCTTAGATGAATGTGTTTTATGGCAAAAAAATGGTGACGATGATGATAACGATGGAAACGATGATGATAATGATGATGACGATGGCGATGATGACCAAAATGATGATGATGGTGATGATAATGATGGCAATAATGACGAAAATGATGATGATGACGATGGCGATGATGACGAAAATGATAATTACGATGATGGCGATGATGACGAAAATGATGATGATGATGATGATGATGATGATGACGACGATGATGATGATGATGACATGCCAACTTACTTGATGTAGTTCAGCAAACACTTGGCAAGGAGTTTGGGTTCTCTCCAACGATGAATTGGAGTTCCATCCTAAAACGTACAAAAAAAAGAACGTTGAAGATATATTACACGGCAAGAGACATTTACAACAAAACCACTCCAAACCAAGATGTCTGCGGTGACTGTACCTTTTTCAGCCTCTCTTGAAAACTGTTGGATACCCAGATTCGTCTTAGATGGCCAATCTAGCATTAATAAAAACAAGCACAGACAGTTTGAACAATAGAACTTTGAGCCCCTTTTAGAGCACCAATGGTGACTAACATTTAATTTCGCCTTACAATGTCACTGCTTTAATAAATATTTAAGTCAGGAGAATAACGGAAATGATCAGCAAAGATAAAATGCCTTGATTTTTGAGAATGAGGAGAATGTACATGTTGATACTTGGGCTGAAAGGGTTAACACACAATTGATGAACAAAATAGTACATTATCCTCCCTGCTTACTCATTACCATAAAAGGGCCAGTATCATGGGAGATCGATTGGGGATATCATGATTTTTGGCCAAAATTCACTAAATTTAAACTTTGAACACTGTGTTAATTAATTTCTCAGTCGCTTATTTCAAGAAATATTAATAGTGATTCTAAGACGAAAGGTTGAACCAAAATATAGTACAACCGGCGATTTTTAGTGCGTTATAACAGCGAAATTTGAAAACGTCTGCGAATCCCTCTCTATCTTGGTCATCTGCCGGCGAAAATATCCTTGGATAGTTTCTTTACATTCTGATAGTCTTTTAATGGAATTTTGTCATTATATCTTGGCTGCTATCAACCGAATAGCGTCTTTCCGATTTTCGATGTGTTACTAAAAATAGCGTGATACTGTCCCTTTAAGTATTGGGTAGTGACCCCTGACGAGCAAAACTCGTGAGGGTATGCTGTGAGAGCTAAGAGCAGCAGGGGGAGTGGTGGGTGGGGCGCTTCGTCTATCTTGGCCAACGTTCGCAGCAACCAACACATCTAATTAATTCTGCCTAATGCCTTAATGCCTAGTGACGTCACCAGGGATGCTAATGAACTATGAATAGGCACAGAATGAGAGACAAAATATTATATTTTTTCATAAGCTCTCACCAAAACAGGATGTTCTGGAAGCCAGGAATCATTAAACTTCACCAACAACCTGCAATTAGACAGAGATTAGGATTCACAAGTTTAGTTACGTTTTCAAAGAACATTTTTTGAAGAAAAACTAAGAACAACAAGCCAGAAGTTCAATGAAAAAAATTAAACCTGATGATTTTTATTCCTTGGTTTTGTAGCTCCATTTTTTTCTGTACTGCCTGCA
Source organism: Pavona decussata (assembly GCF_977016875.1). Lineage (NCBI taxonomy): Eukaryota > Metazoa > Cnidaria > Anthozoa > Scleractinia > Agariciidae > Pavona > Pavona decussata. Next base: position 147,769 of record NW_028145516.1, on the reverse strand, counting down.
CTTGATCTTCAGGAGGCTGACGGCAAACAAAAGAGAAGGAAAATAACGAGAGAAAGGTACAATTAAAGAATGGCTATTCAGAATTAACAATAATTAAGAAGTAACAATTATTACACGAGCGCGCGTTGGATATAAGATGATAGATAGCCAACGAGGCGTGTACCGTCCCCATTTAATATTAATTTCTCTGCATTCAAATTAGCCCTTCTTAACTCGTTCTCAAAGCCAGCGACACACGTGGCGATTTTATACGCTGATCGTGGCGAATTTGAAATCGCAAGCGATTTTCGCCATCGATTGATGCGGATACACTTGGCGATTTTTTTCGCCGATCGTGGCGATGTGGCAGTTTTGAAAAGTCATGTAATAAAATCGCCCGACTTGATGGGTTGGCTTTACTTGCGATTCGCAGTAATGACCGTAGAAAATCGCAGGAACAGGCACACTTGGCGAATTTAATCGCCGATATCAGGCATGTCAGATATCGGCGATTTATATGCCGATCACGGCGATCGGCGAAAACCGCAATCGCTGCACCGGGCACACCTGGCGATTCTCGCCGATCGCGGCGATCGGCGTATAAAATCGCCATGTGTGTCGCCGGCTTAAGCGAATCAAAAGATTATTTTACCTCGTACAAGGCAAGAAGGGCTAATTTGAATGCAGAGAAATGAATATTAAATGGCGGCCATTTTGGAATAAGGTTGATAGCGGTTTGTTCATTTGGTTCAATTACTTAGCAAAATGATCAGATGTTCAAGTCACATTTGAGGGACAATTTAAATATTTACCGTCATACGAAGTTTGACATTCTTTTTTTCAATGTACAAAGTCTTTCTATTTTCAAAGATAACGGGGGATCAAACTTTCTTAGAGAAACTGTCGTGCTGCGTCAATGGTGAGTAAAAAGAAATGTTCGTTTTTATAATTTCAGTTGACCAGGAAAATAGGCCACCGTTACGAGATACGAAAGCTGATGTTTCAAGTTAATTTATTAATTTCTTTAACTACTAGCAGCTTCGGGAGTTAAGATTGCCACCTTTTTTTGTCAATTCCAGACAACGTTCAATTGAAATCGCCACCTGCTATGATTGTTTCTTCTGAATATTCTTGGAGCCGATTTTGTAAGTCTTTGAAAAAGAAGACTTGCTGATGTGCGTCATTTGGTGCGTAAATGTTGACAAGTAAAGTACGATTGTCTGCAAACATTCTATCTAAAATTATATATCTGCCGTTTTTGTCAACAGTTTGTTTTTCATTTTTAAAGTTTAATTTAGGATGGAAGAGAATCATGGTTCCTTTGCTGTGTTTTGGACCGTGGTTAAAGAATACTTTGCCTCTCCACTCCGCTTGTCAGGGGATTTCACATTCTTTTGAACGGTAAGTTTCTTGTAAAAAAACAAAAGAGCCCTCGGTCAGAGCATAAATAATAAAAGGCAATGATTATGAAGCCTGACAACTTCTTTGTTATATGTTTTTGTTTGAATTTTTGGCCTTGACCGTGCAAAGACCACAAACAATTTTGAAATGCGCTGGAGCAACTGACCAATCGAACCGTTCCTGTTAAGACATTCAGCTGTAGTGTGAACATTCAAGCAAAGGATTGTGTATGGTCGCGGCCCTTCCAACATAAATTGCAGCATCATTATTGTTATGGTACGGTTTCGTAACCAGCCCTCAATTAACTATGGTCAGAAAATATCTATTTTCAGCTGGTATATTCACCTGCCTTACCTGTGGTATGCTGAACGTGCTGTTAACCAGTTTCAGAGAATGCGCTTCTAGTGTTTGTCTCAATGGTTTGGATGAATCTTGGCTGAGGACAAACTGCCAAAAAAAAAAGTTCAAAATCATAACGTGGAGCCTGCAATAATGGGCCTAACTGTTCAAAGGGCGATAAAGCAAATCCTGGGTCAATGTGAACTTTGATTCAAGCTTAATTACTAAAAAGATTCTTCGGTTAACTCGTGTTTATGTTTTCTTGCAAAACTTAGTACGCAGATGAGAATAGCGCAAAAATAATTCTGACCTTCGAAGTAAACGCAAAACTACTCAATTTTACTGAGATACTGAAAACAGAGAACTGCAAATACAGTCAACTCTCTCATAGCGACCACTTCTCGTAAGCTACCACCTCCAGTAAGCGACCAATTCGTAAACAACCGTTTTGTTTCTCAGTTAAATACTGTTTCAAGAGCTCTTTCGTAAGCGACCACCACTCAAATTTCTTAACGGACCGCGACCACTTTTAGGCCAGAAATTACACATATTCTTTTGTTTCTTTGTTTCCGGGAAGCAGCAAACCAACATAATCACGTATGATCGTTAGTAAATCATTACTCAGAAGTGACAAAAGTTCAATTTTTAATGACGCTGACTCGGACTGCTGACAGATAATAACAGCTGACAGACAGAGAAGATGACTATAATTAGATCTGTAGGTAAACGGGAATTGTTACAGTGATCTTTTCCAAAATGTTATACAAAGTTTCATCAGTAGAATGAATAGATGTGAAAAAAATCAAATAAATTAGTTTCTATTTGCCAAATTTTAGCTGCTACGGTAATGTTTTTATGTAATTAATTGATCAATCTAGTATTAGGCTTATTTTGTTGATCTTTCCCGTAAGCGACCACCTCCCGTAAGCGACCACTTTATCGTGCCCCAAGGGTGGTCGCTTACGAGAGAGTTAACTGTATAAGGTAAACACGTGGTCCTTTCTGCCGTTTACCGTAAACGTATTTCTAAATCTCTCTATTATTCGCACGCATCGTAATTTACTTCGCTCTCTGAACGCCTGGGACAGGCTCTTTTGTGCTGTACACTGTGTTAGTATAAAGCTCAGCCTGTCCTGAGTGTTTTACTCACCATTAACAGACGGTTCATTTGAGAACCAGCGAGCTGAAGCAGGAAATAATCCACCGTCTGGGTAGGATAACGAATCAGGAACTTCAACAGAGGTTGTCTTAGGGGACTTCCAATCTGAAAAAATGTTAGGGTTGAATTAAAACTACACCATAACGAGATGCTCAGTCTAACAACTGTGTGCATGCTTGATGGCTGTCTTTCCACATGGGATCTTTTTTTTTTTGTACATTATTATTCCACATTGAATCTTGCTCAACGTGGAAAAGCCTATCTTAATCATGAATACAGGTTTCAAAAAGCAGGATAAACCAGTTACACTGACTTCTGCCAAATTAAAGTAGAACTTAAAAATACAGTTTTTGAAAATACTTCATTAACTGATACATTGGTTACTTGTCATGTGACGCTGGCTATCGATCAACTTTTGATAGCTGACACCGCGCAGTTTCAATTATCAGCAGATAGTAAAAATAGATAAACCCTTGAAGTTCTACAGTAGCTTGTGTGATTTCCCGTTGGTTTATGGCCCCCGCACGCTTCGCGCTTGGGCCATAAATCAACGCGAAAAGACTCGGTCAGTAATTTGCGGTACGGACCTCGAACTCGGTTAGTAAGAGGTATTTTACAGTAGTGTCCTTAGTGACCTGGCCTTGCATTGGAAGTGAGGCTGGGTTGACCTTGTCTTGATACAAACTTCGCTGCTTTTCATATGTAGATCATGCTGTTCTTATACTAACTAGTCGTCATTTATATATGAAAGAGCTGAGGTTTGTATCAACACAAGGTCACCCCTAACCTCGCTTCAAAGCAAGGCCAGGTCACTAAGCACACAAATGTAAAATGGGCTATAACATCCTATTAACTAACGCCATCTGTAGTAACAGCAACAGCCGCTAGCTTGTATCCACCGCTTACCTCCATGAGAAGGGCTTTTTCTACTTTCAGCACCAGACCGAGGAGTGGTTCAATGAGCTTTGAGGATGCAGCAGGAATCAAGTAAAACATGTTGATAATGGACGCGCAGATTTTCAACTCCTGCACAAACTAGTAAAAGGAAAAGGCAAAGACACTTAAATTAGCATTTGAAAACATTACGATAAATACAGCAACTGAGAAGGAGGACTATGTACTTAGCCCTTTGAGCCCAACAGTGATCAGCATTAAATATCTCCTTGTAATATCAATGCTTATTCAACCCTTGAGGTTATGAGAATCAAGGATATGATCACCCAAGGTAAATTTTCTTGATATTTTAATAACGTCTCCCTAGTACCTTTATAACAAACGTATGGGGACAAGATAGGAGAATTTGTTCTTTGATATTAGGATAAATACATGGATTGAAGTTGAATGATAAAAACACCAACTTGAGTGAAGTGAAATGGCGATTTCGATGAATTGAATAAATATACGTTGTGCTCCAAACAGAAACGGAATTGCTAAGATTCAACTCTCAAAGATACCTCGGACCTTTTTAAGGTCCCGGATAAATCACTATCCAGCGGATAAAATGCATTCCAACCAATACGCTTTAACCGTTGGAAAAAGTTATTTGCTGTGTGAACTACCGGGCCCTGGACTTCAACTTGAGAGACCCGCTTTTATTTGAACAACGACGTTCTCATTCCACTCCGCTATGTACCTCAATCATTTGGCCACATAGCGAGCTAAAGTTATGATGATACAACTGACATGTCAAGGTGGGAACGTTTTTTTCGCCTTCGTCTTAATTCACTTACATCTTCTGGGGTGTGGTTGGTCTTTCCAGCAACCTGCTGTGACTGAGTTGTACCAGCTGTTATGACTTCTGTCCATTTCTTCAAGTGTGCCTATTACAGGAGGACCAACAAGGACTTAAATTAATCTGACTCAGTCTTTGCTCTACATGAATCCATTGCCATCCATATCAAAAAATCTAGAGGCCCTTTCCATTTGTCAGAATAGACCTTTATCACTTGGCGGCCATGTCGAGTCCCGGGGGGAATAAAAAGCTTTGTTTTCGCACGGCAAGCCTCGGCCAAAGTGCGAGGCTTACCAAAGCTTTTTATTCTCCTGAGACTCAACATGGCCGCCGTGTGATAAAGGTCTATTGGCTGACCAGACAGGTCGGTTCACAAACAGAATGTACAAATTTTAAGAATTTATAAGTTTTATCCTAGTCCTTCGAGTTTCTTCAAAGTAGCGCGTACCATTTTCGGAGTGATTATTTTTCAAGACTTTGCAGCACCATCCCTTCAAAATGACACATTTGATTTGCAGACTGGCTGGTCTTGCCAGACAGTTCTAGCAAATGGAAAGCACTCTAAGAAAACCTTACACGGAATTGTATGGAAATTTAGGCTCTTATTATTTGAACATAGAACTCCCTTAGCATAACTTGCTCTTTGGCAAGGACACTCCCTTTTTAATCACTACCACTGATTTAACCTGTTACCATCTTCACAACTCCACAAGTCAAACCTTTGATCAGTTAATGTGATTCTAAGGTAATTTGTTGTAGTCCGTACTTTTAATTATATCGCGTACAAGGTGATTGTAACCTTTGGGTGTAAGCTGGCAACCACAGATGATTTTTCTACTGCATTATTCAAGATTTTTTAAACCGGTTGGTGAGAAGGTTTTCCTTGTTTTATTTCTAAAAAAATTAAAGGGGAAGTTTTGACACGACGTGCACTTGGGTGCAAAAAGTTAAACATACAGCTGTATGTAAGAGACAGGTGGCAGCTTACCACGAGTTGCTCACAAAGTTTCTCATTAAAACTGGCTGGGAATAGCTCCATCAGATGAGATAGCCGCTGTAAGAGAAATGAAGATAAATTCATTTTTAAACGAATAAAGTTATGGCCTTGAGATAAATGGGTTCAAAACGTAAAAATTACGTTAAAAAAATGCCCTAATCCCTGTGTATATTAGGTATACCCCTAAACTATAGCTTATTTTGCAGTTCTCAACACGTTGATTAATGTCAAAGATATAAAAGACCCACAAGTGCTAGGTGAAAAATTGGAAAAGTAATGGGGGTGGTCAACTATATCGCATATCGGACAGGGTTACGTTTTCATCCTGTTAATGAGTAGATCTTCGGAAGACCATCTTGGTGTCAAAATTTCATAGAAATCCATCAAATATTGACAGAGTTATGGCATTATGTGCCAATTAGCACTCTTAGGGATTGAATAAAGGGGCATGGTCACGGCAATTTTGCTATATTTTCGTCCAAATGGCTCATATATTTGTCAAAGAACCTTTTTTTCTAACATAAAATTGCTGTTAGAGCACCGGGAAGGAAATATCAAGGTATTTATCCGGGGAAGAACAAACTATAAGCAGTTTTGACGACTACTCCACAATACACAGAGGGAACTTGAAAAAAATTGACCAACGTTTTCAAGTTGTAATCCATTTCCATCCTAGCCATCCCCAGCCAAAGATAATTAATACTAGTTTCTGTGCATTATTAGGGTTATTGTTAACAAAACTGAACCATTATTTTGACGATTTAATCGATTCAAATATTTTTTTTTGGCTATTCAAATTAACACAAAAAATCGGGGACACTGCCCCTTTAAGGCATGTGCCCTGCCACCAACCTGAATAAGCTGCAAGTTAAGACTCCTGTAGTCTCCCAGCTTGAGCAGTAGGGGTCTGATGCTCATATGGACCTGCTCCATGTCCACCTGAGAACCAGCCATGAACTGAAGAGAGAGGAATAAGAAGGATTTCAGCACATTAAACTTGAATTTAATATTATACGGTATTGAAACTGTATATGACATAACTTGGAATAAGACTGAAACTCAATTAGTTCAGCAAAACCTAAGTGATTGATTGATCGATCGATCGCTCGATTGATTGATTGATTGATAAACTATTGTCTGACATCATACAGTAAAGAAAACAACTGATCAAACAGCTGAACAGGGCAAGAAGGCCATAAAAACCAATGATACGACAAGTAAAAATATGGATGCAAGATATTTATACAACAAGGAATCGTAAATTACCTTTTTCATGCATTCTTTAGCTGCTTCCTGTATTTCTGTTGTAGGAGAATTCAGCGCCTGTATGACGGATTTAGGATACAGTAAGCTAATGCTACAGTCTTTAAGAAAGGAACAATTATTTGCTAGTCTTATATAAAGCTTGATTTACCTTGTACAATACATTAAAAATCTTGTCCTTCACTTGTACAATGTAGTGACATGCTGTCAAAGCATCTAGAAAAATTAAAAATTCACAATTTACACTCACATCAAGTGTATTGCAAGGGACTCATCCCCATTGTCTACACTGGTAAATTATTATGCACATTGATGCATACTTTTATATGTAGTTCATTTCACTTATATATATATATATGGTATACTATTCTATATTGATCACCTTTCCTCAGAAAATCCAACACGTCTGAAATGCGCCAAAAACGTGTCAAATAAACGCAGCTGAAATGTCTAAAAAAAATCGTCTAAAATGCGTCTAATGCGTCTAAAATGGGTTAAAACGTGTCTCAAACATGCCTAAAACTTGTCAAAACGCGTCTGAAACGCAACTCAAACGTGTCACAACGCGTCTGAAACGCATCTAAGACGCGATTAAAACGTGTCAAAAACGCGTCTTAAAAGAAAGATTTCTAAAACATTGTTATCATTTATTCTAGGAGCCCATCAAAGAAAGTAATGTCAATGTCTTGGTTTGCTAATCGTTTTTATTGAGTACTTACTCAGCGCACTTTTCCTCAGAGGTGTCAAGGAATGAACTGTTTTATAGCATGGCAGTTTGAGCAGTTGAGAGTCATCTGCTTCACAGAGGGACAGGAGCTGAAACAATAAAAATAGATAAGAAAACACATTTTTTTACCGCAACAATTTTGCCAAAGGAATGTGTTTATGCTGCAATGGAGTTAAAATAGTGTGCAGTGTAATTTTTGGAAACAGCATATTGCAAATCCCAAGCTCATTCATTTACATCTAACAATTAAGAGACAATAGTTTCCCATCATGGTTTTCATTGACTTTTGTCGTTGGAGGGTTCTTAATGGTGGATAGACGTGCACCACTCATTAATTTGTCTTGTTCGGACTGGCTTTAAATCTCTCCAAAGGCAGGTACCATTTCAGAGTTAATGGATGCCAGTTCCCAAGTCCAGACTTTTAACAAAACCTCCGACTCAGACAGTGGAATTTCATACCTAGTTTTCGTAACTTTGAGATAAGAAGGCACTTATGTCCAGAAATGCACCTAACCCTGAATTTGGATATTTCATTTAAGACAGACTTTTTTGTCATTTTCATATGACTTTATGTTTGGCAGAATTATTTGTGTTTTAGTAAGAATTACGGTTAGGGGGAAACCTTGTAGTGTCTGACATGATGGCAAATGCTGGGGCCAGATTCATCAAGGTTTAGCTCCTAAGTTTAGATGAATTTACCCACCTCATGGAAGAACACCTTGTGTTCCATCACAGTCAAGTCCATAGTAAACAGCCGAGGAGTCAGGGTTGTGCAAAAAGTGTTACCATCCTAGGAATAAGGCAGACAATGCTTAAAAACGTATTTGCTGGTAAATGTGCAATATCCGAGTTAAGAGGGATGGCATACCATCAGTGCAATCTGTGTGTTCACTGGTTGGTGACGAAGTAAATGTTTCTGAAGGAAAAATAAAACAAACTGTTAACATCCAGCTAATCCAGCTAACAACATCGAGAAATATCTTAAGGGCGATTTACACGGTATGACTTTGTCGCATGCGGCAAGCTTACGACAGGCCTACGACATGAATTGTTTTGTGTAAATCAAACCTACAACTCGCTTACGACTACCGCGTACGTCACAAAGAAATGTCGTAGGATTTTAAAACATGTTAATATCGTAGGTATAGGCAATGTTAAATGACGAGAGTTGTGGCAATTTTTTGCATGACGCGAGCAGCACGCCCTCTAGAAATCGCATGTGACAGTCATAAGCAAAAGATGTACCATCTAAATCGGCCTTTAGAACACAATCTGGTTAACAAAACAAGGTACTGTATTAGTCACAACGGCTTAATATACAGCTGTATAGCTGACAATAAAACATGTCATCTAGGACTATGAAAAGTCAATGTTTAAGACATACCTTCGGTGGAATCATGTCCTCCAAAATCTAAAACAAAAGTACATTGTTACTGCTAATTTACCCATTTACATGATGGGATCCAATGGATCAAATATCTAATTTAATTTAATTTGTTGCCACTGCAAGCCCACAGCTTACAGACAACTTAAGCTTAAAAAAACAAACAAACAAACAAACAAAAAACAATGTTGTTACTGTGACAACATATGGAGGGCTCAGTGCATGATCGACCTAAATTGCATTTCAGATTGCTTCTTGTGTTTTTCATGATGTAGTGAGCTTTTCAAATAACAATCACAAAAAAAAAGAAATAAATTTAAGAGATACAACGGCAAAAGACCAGAGAGGAATAAAAGAACGACTCATGTTAATCTTTCCTCTACTAAACACTGAAGTTACGGTAACCAGATCTGAAGGTTGTGCCTAACCCTAACCCTAATCCTGTGTGTCCTTTCCACAGTTAACACCCCAAATGTCGTTATTTAGTTCGCTACAGCAGAATACAGTTTATGAAGTAGAATCCATATGAAAATTAGCCATGTGGAATTTTTCGTGCTGAGCCAATGACGTCACTTCCTGTAATTTGAGCCTTAACTTCCGGAACAAGGCCAAGTAATGGAGGCCGTGAAATCTCGAATAAAAAACTAAAAAACAAATACTTCCAATCGCCGTAAAGGATTGAAATTTGGTAACATGAGTAAGGTCATATTCTACACGAAAATGCAAAAAGATGGAAAATGAAATTTTCGTCCCAGGGGCACTTTAAGGTGGCTCACAATGAAGCTGAAACAGAGTGGGCAAACTTTTAGCCCAGGGATTCCAACTAAAGGTACAGTGGGCAATTATTAACGTTTGGATACAAACATAAACATTTTCAAGTTGGACCAACTCACAGTCTTGTGGGGCAGCATGATGCTGTGGACTGATAAACCGTAAATCTTGGCCAGCACAGATACAGAGTGTTGAGCCTGTGAATAAAATCAACCTCTCACTTTTAGTTATGGGTATACACTGACGATGTTCTTTCTTTTTACTGTGCTGCATTCAGATTTAAGTGGTCACAAAATTGAAGAGGTGAATGTTGACTATAATATCAAACATCTGATTCATTTTCTAGCAAGAATAATTTTTATATGGTAGAGCATTCAAACTAGTAATTGTAAGGTTGTAGGTTTGACTCTTGTTTAGTACTCAGATTTTCTTTTTATGAGTATGCCTGTGTCACTCACCGAAAACATACATCACAAAATTGGCAAGCATTAGTGATACACTTAAGACAAGATGAATGACATCATGATAAGTTTTATGAAAAAACCCGAGCTCCGGATGGGATAAATTAATGATAAAAACCTACATAGAAGGAATTTTGTTGTGCTGCTTTTATGAACATGATATACACAGTTTTTGTAATGACAAAAATGTGTTTCCACATTATTGAAATTGAGAACCCGGCACAGAAAGTGTTAAATATTACTATAACAAGCACCGTTGTTGCAAATCATACTGTACCTGTTTCCTGATGGTCTGGTTTGGCGATACAATTTCTCGGACAAGATGTTGTGTCACAGTAGGAAGAACCCTCTCTCGCACTGCTTTAATGTGAGGCTCCTTTAATGAAAGTACATGTACATTAAAAAATTGATCAAACACTGTTTTTTGGGAAGACCTCAGGAGAACATAAATCTTGGTACGTTACTATAATTAAAAAAAAAAAGTTCAGAGAATTATTTCAAAAAAATGAGGAAAAGATTAAAAAGACCTAAAAAACGTTTTACTTCTTCAATAATTCTTTCACTTCTACAATAAGTCGTGCAGTGTAAATCTGTAAAGTTGCCTAAATGGCTATGGGAAATATTGGAAGTGGAAGTATGACAATCGTAAATGAGACCTAGCTAGTAAGCAACACTTCACTTTGAGAAATTAATGGGTTTGATTGCATTTACATCAATCCTGCTTACCTCATTAGTTTGTGCTTCATTGCACTGCTTCAGAAGAGCCTCTAATGTTTGTTTTGCGCTGTCAACTGTGCCAGCTGACACCTTCAAAACAATGAAGATTATAAATGTCAAATTTCATACAACCATAATTCCCTTTAATTTATGCTTCTTTAAATAAAGAGAACCTGATCCAGTTCGTTCAAAACCCCAAAATTCTGAATATAAGCTGTCTGATCTCAGAGGTAAGAACATCATGACAATATAAACCAATTGAATGCAATGGTCACACTATACAGCTCTGTGGTATGACCACAGTACTACTGCCCAGGTGATGTGGCTGTGCGTGTGCGTAAGGTACAGCTATATGCAACTCTAAGATTATTTCAGGTAGCATTCAAAAACTCATTAAGAAATCATCAAATGGTCGATAAAACATCACATGCAGTGGTTTTAAAACCCGATAAAACCTCCTCCTTATTAGTATGCGGTGTTCAATGTTTTTCTCGCCTGCTAATTTCCAACGTTCACAAAAGCATCATTGTTATGAACTCTCGACACACACTTTTCCAGGAATGATTTTGAAGCCGTTCAAAAAGACGTGTTTTATAGAGGGTCTAAAACCACTCAGCTGTGCCTCGTAGTTTTAAATCCCGATAAAACACTGCTGTTCGTGTTTTAAACATTTCAGTACCCCTTTTATTTCTGTTTTACATAGTAAATGCTTTTTTTAAACTATGAGGGTTAATAAAGTCTGTTGTTGTTGTTGTTGTTGGTGATACTGCAGAGCTGTGTAGTGTGACCATTGAATTCATATGCTATATTACAACAATACCCCTCTCCCCCCTCCTCCTCCATCCGCCCAGAATATAACCCCATGGAGTGTTAGGGGCAGCTGCTAGTACAGCATTTCAAACGTTTTTGTTATTGTCAAAGCAAACCAATTTTGTAAAAAACATTCCCTTCAATAACACGCCTCCACCCTCCCAGAAATATGCCCTCTGTGGACATACAAATTATAAAGCCACCCCCCCCCCCCCAAAAAAAAAAAGTCTAGATTTGAACAATAACATTATAAGTCCATGGCTTACATTCAGAATGGCACAGTTGATTATAGAGGTAAGGAAGGGCTAAAACCTGATATACCAACCCAATGAAAGTTCTCAAGTGCGTGCTCACCTCATTTGTAAGATCCATCATTATAAAACACAGGGCGTTAATGAAGCTGAGCTGATGTTCAATGACCCACTGAATTGGCATCCTCTTCATGAGAAAGTTTATAGCAGTGCATCTAATCAAAAAAACACACTTGTTTGCTTATCAAAACACACAACAAAATGAAGCATAAACTTGATGAACCTTTGAAAACACTTCTATGCTAAGCTTACCCTCCATTCTTGGCAAACCAAGCCCTCTCGTAGCAGCATCCACAGAGTTTCTCAGAGAGATATTCAAACAATGGTAGCCGCGCAGCCTGTGAGAAAAAAAAAATTCACAAATCAACTAACTCATGAGATTATAGGAAGTTTTAACAATCACGACAACAATGGCCGCAAAAAAGTCACTATTAACATGAATTCACATTTTTTTCAAACGTCGCAATTATTCCAACTTGCTTTAAATGTCAAGAGTGGGTGAAATTTCCTGGAGTTGAATTCTTGGAGACTGCATCCAAGTTAGAGAGAAAAATTTGTTGCCGTGTGTTAACATCCTCCATAAAATATCCTATCAGGAAATTTCACGTCCTAGTCGTGCAATGACGGCAAAGAAATGTACCAAAAATTGTAAAGCAGGTGCCTGACAGTTGTTGTTTTGGTTATTAAACCAATTGCTTTTTTTGATGTTCTTGTTGCCGTCACCATCATCATTGCTAGATCTCCCTAATGGCAATGAGTGTTTGTGATATCCAGGGGCTTCCACTGCAGTCAGCCAGCCCCCAGATGGACCATTTCCCTAGCAGCTAAACCTACCAACCCAGTCACAGCCTTGCATGTTCAGGCAATTGTCACAATGACTGAGCACCAAGCCTTCATTTATAATGGTCACATTAATAATACCAGAATTCTCTTTTATGATCACTATAAACTTTGTTAAAGCTGTTCAAGTAGTATTTAAGTGTGAAGAGAAAGCTCTAACTACCTTGTACGCATCTCCTGTTATTGCTGTTGCAGTTTCAATCATCACAGCCACTGCAAGTTCACCAACTTTGTAGAATTCTTTGTCCTCCATTGCCATCACTGCGGCGATGGCATCCACCATGACATGGATGTCCATTCCTCGGCGATTCCTGATGAGTGATTTATGAAATGAACGCTCAATACAACTAAAGAAAGGCTGCAAATGAAATTACTGGTAACCATGTTAGATCAAGCAGAACTTCAGTTGATCAAATCTGATGTGTGTAATACTGCTTTATCATAACTTTGTTTTTGTGATTGTTTTTCAAAGATCAGTTTAAGGGTACCACAACTCCTCGCCTGCCTTGAAAAGGAACAATGAATATTACTAATCCTATATTTTCAATAGTAATAAAAAGAAAATTGCACAGTGGGTTGAAGAGTACAGTGTGTGAATTTTATTATCTTGTCCTAAAAAACAATATTTTACTCACTCGCAAATGTTGTTTTTACCACTTGAAAATAAAATTCATACCTTCACGCCACCATGTCATATCCACTCTATATATAATCTGAAACATCAGTAGCCTCCGCCTCCCCCCACCCAACCCCTGACCTTGCTACATGGTCTATGTGGGGTGGGGGGGGGGGGGGGGGGACATGAGTGACATTCCAGACTCTACCACAACACTTTATGATAAAATTAACAATGCAGGTTTTCTTTAATAATAGTTTTGTTTGTTACCTGGCTTGTGGCTTGATTGGACAGGGTCCAGCCTGTTGGACCACACCCACAATGGTGTAATGCCGCAAAAGGTGCGACACAAATGGAACTGCTTCTGACTTTAACTCCTTTATGGTGCCAGACACTGGATACGTGAAAAAATAAAACAGTTTTGATTGAAGGCAGTGGCAAGCAAATGGTAATCTAGTCCTAGTATCAGACAGCCACAACATCTTAAGGCTTCACATTCCTAGGCGAATAGAACTGTTTCTTATCAACGCTCATTTTTCATGGAATGTTCTGCCCGCTGAACTTCGCACAAGCCACATCTCTCTAGCCTCATTTAAAAGTTTACTACTTCAATATTACAATAAAGCTCTGAACCTGTACAATGTTGACGACATCAGAACCTGGAAATCAATCTGTCCCAGGTGCAACATAGCGAGGACTCTACTGTGCCCGCCGGCGTGCTGCATCTAGCAATTTGAACTTCCGTTTCTTTTTTTCTTGTTTATATATTAGTAGCTTTAGTTTTTAAGTTTTAAATAATTAATGTTGGATCTGCTGTAATTGGCTAGGCTGTAGTGGTCTCCCTGCCTAATATTTTATTTTACGTATTCATGCATATACAGTGTAGATCTGTATTTTAGTTAGGCGAAGCTAAATAAATAAATAAATAAATAAATAAAAAAAATGATATGTCTTTCGTATTACTGTCTGTATTTACAAAATTTTACAGGTGCTTGCTTAGCTTGGAAGCATGTGGTATTTCTAAACAAACTTACACAAAGCTCCAGTGATAGCTTGTTCAAACACCTTCTTAGAAGGGTCATCCACACAGGGAGGGACAGCTGTCTTGTTGACGATGGGTGGGTTTCCTGTTCTAAAGCTGGAAAAATTATACAAATTAAAACAATATAAACATACATCAATAACCAAATGGGTGTATTCCACACTTTTGAGTATTCCAATTCAAAATAACAATTGAAAGCCTGGGAGCATAACTGAGGTACATTTCAGTACATTTCGGACTGCTTTTGTTGTTTTAGCTGTTAGCTCAGATTAACCAGAGTTTTTGTATGTGGCCTTGAATTCCTTCAGGAAACGTAGCACCATTGTATTATCTGCTGCTATGCACTTTGTATGTGATAAAACAGAAATCTTACCCACAACCATAAATGTAGGTTTTTATTGAAAATGAAGCGCAAAGCAGATTCTGAGCTAAAACAACAAAAAGGATCTGAAATGCGACATAGGTCAGTTACACCAAGAGCCCTTAAATTTATAACAACAATTATTTTAATAAAACCCAACAAATATCAATCTGTAGGGAAACAGTTATTTCAGTTACCACAGCCTGAGATCAAAGTATAATTTATGTGTGGAGGAAGAAAAAGGAATGGGAACCTTGGATGACATTTAGTGACCATGGAAAAAGAGAGATAAAGAAGGGAATATACACAATATTGGCAATAGCTGCTCTTCTGGGTGCAGCTACGGCTTACATTGACCAATTAGAAAAAAAAATTACTGTTTTGATTTTGGATCAAGGTATAGTTAATTACTCAATCAATTACATCAGACTTTCGATGTCTCAGATATCCGTTCAAGTAAGTTGATTTGCCCTAAATGTCAGCGTATCAACAGTATGACTAATTGTAATTGTTGATTTGGTTAGTTTCTTACTTGTACATTTTCCATTATTGCTATTGTAAATTTGCCCGAGAATTTTCAGGTTGGGTTAAGAATTTTTATCCTGAAGCTGGGACGGGACAGTTGGGTGATTCAATACCTGCTAGTAGGCAAAGGGACCAAGTGTCCTATTGTACTTTCACCTGCCTTTGTGCAAATGTTGAAATAATTAGGTAAATTTCCTCACCTCGCACTCTGTCTTGCTAGCCCAGGGAGGCAGAGGATCACTCAGTGTATCCACATGAGCTTAACCTACTAGCACCACTAGTATTGCACTTACAATCAATAAACCTCTAATACACACATTCACAAGTACCCATATATATACCACTTTGTGGTCTCACCATGCAAGCTTGAGTTTTTAATGAGAATACATTGCTCCTAAAAATTACCTTTTGTCCGACAAGACTTGATAAAAAATCGATTGTGTGTCCTCCAGTGACATCATGGCAATCAGGAATGACTACACCAAACAAAACAAAACATTGTCTAATGAGTGTAGAAATGATTTGATAACTAATTAAAGGGGGAATTTTTCAAAATAAATTACCACACATGTAACCTACAGCAAATTTTACATTGATCAACAAACGGTAACGATAATTATATTAAGTGAAGGTAATTGATGGTGTCAAATGCATAGCTGGCATGTTTTCCTGTAAATTTACTATGGAAATAACTGAAAATTCTTGGCTTGCACTCAAAACCTTTTCTGGAATTTCTTGGTATTCTTTCATTCATTGCTTACACAACATTGAGAGAGAAATGTTTGTTCGGGAAAATGATCCTTGCTTCTAACTTGCCATTTCCCACACAAATATATTTTGTTAATAAACATTATTAATAATTGTGCTGAACACGGAAGACAATCCACTAGCACAGATGCCGTTTTCTCCATTTAATACCTGTACAACCAACCAAGCCTGTTTTCTGTAAAACACAGTGTGGTCTATTTGCATGGGAGACTGCTGTGGAAGAACAGCCATGTTTGGTGGCAGAGTCTTCAGTACTGTCAGTGCTCGTTCAATCACCTGCAACAGATAATCACAAGTGGTCCTTATAATCTTCCATCAAGTCATTTTTGACATAAAGTGAATGCTAGGGCACTTTCCACTTACCAGAACTGGCTGGCCAGACCAGGACAGTATACGTCTGTAAACAGAGTACACCAATGTGAAGGTGTGGTTCTTCGAATTCTTCAAAACAGCACATTCTGAGAGTAGAGTGTGCCATGCATTTTCAAGCAATTTTTAAAAAAGTGGCATATAAACTGTTGTTCAAAGCAGTGGCTGCATTCCATTTTCAAAATGATTGAAGTGGTCGGCCAGTTCTGACTAATGTTAAGCACCCTAGGAGATGACTAAGCTAATTACCACTGCCTAGTTAGCTCAGTTGGGGAGACCACCAGTCTGGTAAGTGGGAGGTTGTGGTTTAGAATCCCAGCTAGAGCACTTAACAGAGTCTTAAAATATTTGGTAAGATTACGTGGGCTGTGCTTAACGCCTTGTATCATCTAAGATGATTCTGTCATTAGGCAGTGACCTAAAGCTGTTGGCCTTGTCTTCTACACAATCTCATATCAAATTAGTGTACAGAAACTGTTCAATAATCTGAGAATGGGACATGGTCCCCTGTGTAAATGTGGCCGGTCTTTCCACTTCTGATTCGTTCAGTGCACATCATGGGTTGGAAGGGTAACAATGAGGTTGAAAATGGGCTGACAGCAGTAGCCATAGGGGCCACAGTGTATACTTACATCTGACCTCACTGAAGATACAATGTAAAGCAGAAATGTGTTGTCAGCTGATTCAAGATACTACTTAAAGGTGAGTGCTTATAGTGTAATATGTCAAGGGTTCCATTCACTTATGATGAAATGTGGAATTCACTACAAATCTCAGCATTTAACATATTTTCTCCTATCAATAGAACTCCTTTCTACCAAGGTGCGAGCTGAGATCAAACATTTTGAACATCCATTCAACAAACACAAGATGAAGTTGAGTCAGTCTGAGATGGTCACATACAATTAGCTTACCGTTGTCACAGGAAGTGAAACTGGGTTGGTATTTTCTGGGTAACATATTGACAGGCATGGTCCCAAAGTTTCAGCATTGTTATACTTCAGCTGAAAAGCAAGGAAAATGTGTCATGAAATAAATAGTACGACATCCTGGACCATGTGTACAAAAAGTTGCAAATAAGGTACAAGTGTTTATTAATAAGCTGAGAGATAGCAGTTACACTTGAAAACTGACAACCATACTTAATTTCAAAACTTTAATATTAACTGTTGTACATGTGGTCACCAATAGAAAGGACTAACTGAAGGTTTTCCAAAAACTAACCTTTTGAGGTTCCTTCAGCATTCTTCTGTTGCCACCACCAAACTTGCCCAAAACCCTAAACGCAACATGGGCAATGCTATCATGTGGATTGCGAAGGGTTTTCCAGAGTGCCTACAAATAAACCATTTGTTAAAAAACAGAACTGTAGGAAAACTGTTAAGATTGACATTTCTACACAGGGTTCAATAGAAGGCTTTTAAAAACAGTACTTTTAGTCTAACATAAGGTAAATAAATGCATTTCAAATGATAAAGAAGCAAATTTTTTTTTTCATGATTTAAACACCTCTGGTTACTTACTTGAAATAGTTCTGCCCTTACAGGTTGGATGTGGTCATACAAGAAATCGGGTTGAAGGTTGTCCACACACAGCTCTAATGTACGTAGGCCCTAGTGGTGATCATAAAAAGGACATTGAAATTACTGAAGTAACAAAACATTTGGTACTACAGTCAACTCTTGCCTTGAGGACACCTCGCTATTGCGGACACCCCGATAATACAGACAGCAGCTAAATCCCCAGTGAAAATAAAATACAGACGTTTGACTGAAATAAATGCCCGCTATTACAGACTCTCGCTAATAAGGGCCCTAACTCGCAGTCCGCAATAAAGGGAGTTGACTGTAATTGGGTATGGATTGGAGTTAAAATGAATGTAAGAAGTCAACGATAATTATTATTTATTATATGGCTGGCTCCGCGAGCGGGCAAGATGAGTCAAATTCTGCGCTGTGATTGGCTACCCGAGCGGGCAAGATGGAGCTATCTTGCCCGCTCTGGATTACCCGTTGCCCGTCCGCTTGGCATCGAAAGTTTAATCCCAACAACAATGCGGGTTTTCTTCGATTTTCTCGTTGTTTTGGGGGAAAATGCTCACTAAAAAGTTCGGTAAACTCTCAACATTTACCTAAAGGAAAGGAAAGAGAATGAAATCGTTCTGGTGTAGTGAAAATTTTGTTTCAGCTACAACGGAATGTGAGTTGAACCGGTGAGTTGCTCTGCGTGTAGTATTTTAGATAGAGTTGATTTTGTAAAACTTATTGTCTCAAGTCGAGTGCCAAATTGATAAATTCTCTAGGTTTGCAATGACTGTATTTAAATCATAGCGTAGTCGAAGTTGCGTTAAGTGTTTAGAGCAGTTCAGAAAAGTATTTTTCTCAAGTTCGCCGAAGAAGCTCACGTTTTTAATTTAGCCACGTCTTGCTTGTTGTAAACAACAAAATCTTATCAAAGTTTCGCCCAGTTTTCTGATTTACCCGCTTTTTTTTTCGGCTTATGTTTGCATATAATCTCAAAATCTATTGTTTAATGATTGGAAGCCGAAAACTGTGTAAAAATGTTTATTATTTACGCCACCGCGCGATCGGCTGAAAATGGCGAGTTTGCCGGATTCTATTCAAATTTTCCCGCTCTTGCGAAAATCTAAATTTTTCGTTCTCAATAATTGTATACTCCCTTAAAGCCATTATAAAACTTGGAGCCCTAAGATAATTTAAGATTCCTTGTTTTCCACGATTACATGCTAATCCAAAAATGCACTGAAAATAAATCTTGCACCGGCCGGCTATGAAGAATTTCTTTCCGAGTAGAGCAGTTTCATGTCGTGTTTTGTTTTGTTGTTGTAGTTTTAACTTGATGGTAAAGCCATCTAATAAATCCTTTATTGACCAAGCTTGTTCGGTCAAGATGGCTGGATATTGGCCTCGTTCTTTTTTTGCGTTTTTATGGACCGAGACGAAGTCGAGGTCCATAAAAACGCAAAAAAAGAACTTGGCCAATATCCAGCCATCTTGACCTCACGCTTGGTCAATAACGCATATTTATTGCTTTTTTAATTAGTACCTGACTGACAAGTGTTTGGGATCCATTGAGAGCCGACACGAGTGGATCCATGAGCATGGGTAAATATGGTAACAGGGAACTAAAATAAACAAAAACGAAATTAATGAAGAATTAATACAGGATTGAGTTCATCTGTATCTGCACATTCCTGAAGGATTTGTCATGATGTGCGTCTAGCATTCTGGCTTCTACATGGAGCAGGCCAAGGTTGACCCTTTAGGCTCATAGAATAGTGATCAACATCAAATTTCTCCTTACAATATCACTGCTTGATTGAACACTCAGATCATGAGAATAAAGGACATGATCAACAAAGACAAAATGTTTTGATGTTTAAACAAATTCTCTCAACTAGTACGTAAAGAAATATAATGGAGATCAGAAAGGAGAATTTGCAAGTTGACATCATGGCTCAAATGGTTAATAATATCGTTCTATACCTCAGTCTGACAGGCACTGTAAGACAGAGCTCAACAAACAGGTCTTTCATGTATTGACGATGGATCCCACTCTGCAGGTTGTTGAGACCTTAGAAAGCAAACACACCATAATAAAATTACATGTAAATTTGTTATAATCATTCAGGACAAGTTTCATAAGAAATGACAACTTGTTTGTTCATCAAAAAAAGGCTGGTTTCTCCACAGCTAATGAGCTCTTTGAGACTAACTAAATTGAGACTAACCTTGGAGAAGATTTGGTAAGAGAGGCAAAAACTCTTGATACAGCAAATCATGACTTCCTATAAATAAGAGAAAAAAAGAAATATTCTGAGAACTGCATTACAAAATGGTGCTCTTAGTACTCACAACCTGGCTGTGTAATTATGTACTTGTACTACCTAATAAGTTATTCTTACTAATTTTTGCACGTACGGAAGCTGAATTTTGCGAGTATCAATTTTTGCGATTGCAAGAAAATTAAAGAGCAAAAGTGTGCTTAATTTTGTGATTTTGACAGCGTTTTATTTTTGTAAACTCTGAGCTGAGGGCACTTGTCACAAAGGATAAGGAAATACTGGAAAGATACAAAGGTCTGGTTCAATCTAACTACAAGGAGCCTACAAATGGAAGCTTTGACGACTGTATTAAAAAGGTTTTGGCCGAATTACAACCTGAAGAAAACAATGAATCACAGGAAGAGTGCTAGTCGAAAACAAGACTGGAAAGATGTTTTCAAGGACAGATATAGTTACAGGTTTTTCCTGTTTAAATTTAATTTCCGCAGTGTTTTTTCGCGCATAATAAATTTTGCAATTTTTTTTTAGTCACGGAAATTACTACTCGCAAAATTTTGTAAGAATACCTAAGGTACTTCTGGTACAACACAAATACGAAAACACAAGTGTCCTCATGTATCTATGTTGTAGGTTAAAATGATTTCAACCTAGGTTGATTTGTACGTCTGAAACAAAGGAAAACACAAATCAACCTAGGTTGATATCATTTTAACCTGGGATTCATTTTAACCTACAACATTTATACATATACAAGTATATATTAAGTGGCCGATTGCTTTACATGCCCAAGTTTATAGCAAAAGTTGTCATAGATAGCTAATCTACAGTGTAATCACTGAATAATTTTTTTTCAAAATGAGGGTGCATCCATGGGGCCCAAGGACACCCTTCTGGACAGAAACTGGATCATTTGAGGACAATGTGATGCACTTTTGTAGGCCTTACCTCCTCCAATGGACCTGAAAAGTGCCCTTAGCAGTAAGAAGTAATTATATGGCTCCTTGGATGTGCAGGCAAGCTCCATGGAACGATTTACAATCTCATGTAGATGAGGCTGAAACGTAAAAGAAAGACTGTAAAACAAAACAAAAATCCTAGACTACGGTATTCTTAGATAACACCGTGTGAAGCAAGGTTTTATCCATAAGGACATCTAAGTTCAGGGAACAGAAAGGATTTGTTTGCTTGAAAGAGAAAAATGCACTTAATAATGAGTACACGTTTACATGAATTTATAATAGTACTATTCCTTCAAGATTGTATAGGAAAACACCCATGCCTTTACATTCCAAATCCTTCCTTAAAGTGTTCCAAGATTTTCCAGTTTTTCATTGTCTGCTCATCTCCGGGATCTATACCGTGTCCTAAAAGTATAATTTAAACACTTACAGTAGCCACCCTACCTTCAACATTTGTTCATTTTCTGATGCAAAGAGAGATACTGAACCAAACACAAGCTTGAACAGCTTCAGATAAAGGTTAGAACGTTCCATGTTGGCTACAAATAGCAAAATACCACTAAAGAGTTAGAAGAGCAAGACCTCAAAATTCCACCATTATAATAATAAACCTGTCACCACATCAACGTAAAAAAAACCATTTTTTTGGTTTTAAAGTAAAAAGAAGAGAAACCACCAACAAATGTTTTATTTTAACCACTGGGCTAATAACCACCCAAAACTGTTTTATTTTCACTAAAAGGCTAATAACCACCAAAAACTGTTTTATTTTAACCACGGGGGTGAAAACCACCAAAAACTGTTTAATTTTAACCACGGGGCTAATAACCAAAAAAAACTGTTTTATTTTAACCACGGGGGTAATAACCACCAAAAACTGTTTTATTTTAACCACGGGGCTAATAACCACCAAAAACTGTTTTATTTTAACCACGGGAGTAATAACCACCAAAAACTGCTTGATTTTAACCACGGGGGTTATAACCACCAAAAACTGTTTTATTTTAACCAGGGGGCTGATAACCACCTAAAACTGTTTTAATTTAACCATGGGAGTAATAACCACCAAATTCTATTTTATTTTAACCAAGGGAGTAATCACCACCTAAAACTGTTTTATTTTAACCACGGGGGTAACCACCACCAAAAACTGTTTTCTTTTAACCACGGGGGTTATAACCAACAAAAACTGTTTTATTTTAACCACGGAACTAATAACCACCAAAAACTGTTTTATTTTAACCACGGGAGTAATAACCACCCAAAACTCTTTTATTTTAACCACAGAAGTAATAACAACCAAAAACTGTTTTATTTTAACCACGGGGGTAATAACCATCAAAAACTGTTTTATTTTAACCACGGGGGTAATAACCACCAAAAACTGTTTTATTTTAACCACGGGAGTAATAACCACCAAGAACTGTTTTATTTTAACCACGAGAGTAATAACCACCAAAAACTGTTTTATTTTAACCACAAGGGTAATAACCACCAAAAACTGTTTTATTTTAACCACGATGCTTCTAACCACCAAAAACTGTTTTAATTTAACCACGGGGCTAATAACCACCAAAAACTGTTTTATTTTAACCACGGCGCTAATAACCACCAAAAACTGTTTTATTTTAACCACAAACTGTTTTATTTTAACCACGGAACTAATAACCATCAAAAACTGTTTTATTTGAACCACGGAACTAATAACCACCAAAAACTGTTTTATTTTAACCACGGAACTAATAACCACCAAAAACTGTTTTATTTTAACCACGAGGCTAATAACCACCAAAAACTGTTTTATTTTAACCACGGAACTTATAACCACAAAAACTGTTTTATTTTAACCACGGAACTAATAACCATCAAAAACTGTTTTATTTTAACCACGGAACTAATAACCACCAAAAACTGTTTTATTTTAACCACGGAACTAATAACCACCAAAAACTGTTTTATTTTAACCACAGAACTAATAACCACTAAAAACTATTTTATTCTAACCACGGGGCTAATAACCACCATAAACTGTTTTATTTTAACCACGGGGCTAATAACCACCAAAAACTGTTTTATTTTAACCACGGAACTTATAACCACCAAAAACTGTTTTATTTTAACCACGGAACTAATAACCATCAAAAACTGTTTTATTTTAACCACGGAACTAATAACCACCAAAAACTGTTTTATTTTAACCACTAGGCTAATAACCACAAAACACTGTTTTATTTTAACCACGGAACTAATAACCATCAAAAACTGTTTTATTTTAATCACGGAACTAATAACCACCAAAAACTGTTTTATTTTAACCATGGGGCTAATAACCACCCAAAACTCTTTTATTTTAACTACAGAAGTAATAACAACCAAAAACTGTTTTATTTTAACCACGGGGGTAATAACCACTAAAAACTGTTTTATTTTAACCACGGGAGTAATAACCACCAAGAACTGTTTTATTTTAACCACGGGGGTAGTAACCATCAAAAACTGTTTTATTTTAACCACGAGAGTAATAACCACCAAAAACTGTTTTATTTTAACCACAAGGGTAATAACCACCAAAAACTGTGTTATTTTAACCACGATGCTTCTAACCACCAAAAACTGTTTTAATTTAACCACGGGGCTAATAACCACCAAAAACTGTTTTATTTTAACCACGGCGCTAATAACCACCAAAAACTGTTTTATTTTAACCACGGAACTAATAACCATCAAAAACTGTTTTATTTGAACCACGGAACTAATAACCACCAAAAACTGTTTTATTTTAACCACAGAACTAATAACCACCAAAAACTGTTTTATTTTAACCACGGGGCTAATAACCACCAAAAACTGTTTTATTTTAACCACGGGGCTAATAACCACCAAAAACTGTTTTATTTTAACCACAGAACTTATAACCACGAAAAACTGTTTTATTTTAACCACGGAACTAATAACCACCAAAAACTGTTTTATTTTAACCACGGCGCTAATAACCACCAAAAACTGTTTTATTTTAACCACTAGGCTAATAACCACAAAACACTGTTTTATTTTAACCACGGAACTAATAACCATCAAAAACTGTTTTATTTTAACCAGGGGGCTGATAACCACCTAAAACTGTTTTAATTTAACCATGGGAGTCATAACCACCAAACTCTATTTTATTTTAACCCATAACGCACCGTGCCGGCCAAAACCGGCCGTGATTTTGGCCTCATCTGCGCGCACTCCACGATTTGAGCCTACCTCCCCTAGAAGGGAATTTTTTGTCCCCTATTGTTCTCATTGTCTTCAGAAAGGACTGACCAATCAGAATCCACCTACTGCGCATATATTTTTAGGTCTTAGGGGGGCCCAGACAAAAGAGCTTTTTATCTTTAGGAATTGGTGTCCGATTTCAATTTTTGTTGCCTCGTGGGCCGCGCGGCTAAATTTTTAGTCGCCGATTTTCGCGTTTTCCGAAGGAAAACACACCTTTTCGAAATGGTAAATCGAAAGAAGAACTGCTAAGGAATACTCAACAGTTTCGACAGCGAAAATCCGAGAAATAACGGGGAAGAAATTGCGCTTCGAGTACGAATTGTTGTTTTATCCAGGCGACGAGCGAGCGGAGAGCTCAAATCATTATTCAGGCCACGGACTTTCTGCGAAATTTTAGACTACTTCTGGGAATTCAACAGCCAAAAAAATACAGGTTTGATTGTGAATTTGTACTGAAATACTAT
The DNA here is from genome assembly GCF_977016875.1 of Pavona decussata. Taxonomy (NCBI): domain Eukaryota; kingdom Metazoa; phylum Cnidaria; class Anthozoa; order Scleractinia; family Agariciidae; genus Pavona; species Pavona decussata. The sequence goes on along the minus strand of NW_028145516.1, from coordinate 122,705 downwards.
TCTAATTGACCGATTCTTTGTATTCTGAACAGTTTTTGCGAAATTATTGAGAAACGTGCCCCGCACAGGTCGATAAATTCGCTTCGAATTGGACTTGTTGTTCCTTCAAATCGCTTGCGCGTCGCTCGTCTTGCATTTATAATTATACGCGTTTCTTTCTAAGGCGTAAACAAAGACTTTTCTGAATAAATTTTTCATTTAGGAAAGCTTTCTGTGTGTTTTTCTTTCTATTTTCATTGAGAAAACGTGACAACTGTGTAATCTTGCGTAAACAAACACATGCTCTCGAGACGGATCCAATTTCGCCCATGTGACGCGCGGATCAAATTACATCGAAATTTCGGAAATTTTTACCTTCAAGTTTGTTTTTTGAAAAATCTTTAATTGGCAACTAGTGTATTTTATTCCATAATTAATAATTTTAACTATCTTAGACCAAAAGGGGTGTTGTTTTTTTTGCCCTGTAAGTTATGTATTTTTACTGCACATGGGTTAGGAAATAACCACTTTGCCAATTTTGCTGAATTTTGGAAAACCTCTGGAAACGGCTGGTGCTTAAGGGGTTAACCAAGGGAGTAATAACCACCTAAAACTGTTTTATTTTAACCACGGGGGTAACCACCACCAAAAACTGTTTTCTTTTAACAATGGGGTTATAACCAACAAAAACTGTTTTATTTTAACCACGGAACTAATATCCACCAAAAACTGTTTTATTTTAACCACGGGAGTAATAACCACCCAAAACTCTTTTATTTTAACCACAGAAGTAATAACAACAAAAAACTGTTTTATTTTAACCACGGGGGTAATCACCATCAAAAACTGTTTTATTTTAACCACGGGGGTAATAACCACCAAACACTGTTTTATTTTAACCACGGGAGTAATAACCACCAAGAACTGTTTTATTTTAACCACGGGGGTAATAACCATCAAAAACTGTTTTATTTTAACCATGAGAGTAATAACCACCAAAAACTGTTTTATTTTAACCACAAGGGTAATAACCACCATAAACTGTTTTATTTAAACCACGGGGCTAATAACCACCAAAAACTGTTTTATTTTAACCACGGAACTTATAACCACAAAAAACTGTTTTATTTTAACCACCGCGCTAATAACCACCAAAAACTGTTTTATTTTAACCACTAGGCTAATAACCACCAAAAACTGTTTTATTTTAACCACGATGCTTCTAACCACCAAAAACTGTTTTCATTTAACCACGGGGCTAATAACCACCAAAAACTGTTTTATTTTAACCACGGCGCTAATAACCACCAAAAACTGTTTTATTTTAACCACGGAACTAATAACCATCAAAAACTGTTTTATTTGAACCACGGAACTAATAACCACCAAAAACTGTTTTATTTTACCCACGGAACTAATAACCACCAAAAACTGTTTTATGTTAACCACGAGGCTAATCACCACCAAAAACTGTTTTATTTTAACCACGGAACTTATAACCACCAAAAACTGTTTTATTTTAACCACGGAACTAATAACCACCAAAAACTGTTTTATTTTAACCACAGAACTAATAACCACCAAAAACTATTTCATTTTAACCACGGGGCTAATAACCACCATAAACTGTTTTATTTTAACCACGGGGCTAATAACCACCAAAAACTGTTTTATTTTAACCACAGAACTTATAACCACCAAAAACTGTTTTATTTTAACCACGGAACTAATAACCACCAAAAACTGTTTTATTTTAACCACGGCGCTAATAACCACCAAAAACTGTTTTATTTTAACCACTAGGCTAATAACCACAAAACACTGTTTTATTTTAACCACGGAACTAATAACCATCAAAAACTGTTTTATTTTAACCACGGAACTAATAACCACCAAAAACTGTTTTATTTTAACCATGGGGCTAATAACCACCCAAAACTCTTTTATTTTAACCACAGAAGTAATAACAACCAAAAACTGTTTTATTTTAACCACGGGGGTAATAACCATCAAAAACTGTTTTATTTTAACAACGGGGGTAATAACCACCAAAAACTGTTTTATTTTAACCACGGCAGTAATAACCACCAAGAACTGTTTTAATTTAACCACGGGGGTAATAACCATCAAAAACTGTTTTATTTTAACCACGGGGGTAATAACCACCAAAAACTGTTTTATTTTAACCACAGGAGTAATAACCACCAAAAACTGTTTTATTTTAACCAAGGGAGTAATAACCACCAAGAACTGTTTTATTTTAACCACGGGGGTAATAACCATCAAAAACTGTTTTATTTTAACCACGGGGGTAATAACCACCAAAAACTGTTTTATTTTAACCACGGGAGTAATAACCACCAAAAACTGTTTTATTTTAACCACGGGGGTAATAACCATCAAAAACTGTTTTATTTTAACCACGAGAGTAATAACCACCAAAAACTGTTTTATTTTAACCACAAGGGTAATAACCACCAAAAACTGTTTTATTTTAACCACGATGCTTCTAACCACCAAAAACTGTTTTAATTTAACCACGGGGCTAATAACCACCAAAAAAAGTTTTATTTTAACCGCGGCGCTAATAACCACCAAAAACTGTTTTATTTTAACCACGGAACTAATAACCATCAAAAACTGTTTTATTTGAACCAGGGAACTAATAACCACCAAAAACTGTTTTATTTTAACCACAGAACTAATAACCACCAAAAACTGTTTTATTTTAACCACGGGGCTAATAACCACCAAAAACTGTTTTATTTTAACCACGGGGCTAATAACCACTAAAAACTGTTTTATTTTAACCAGAGAACTTATAACCACCAAAAACTGTTTTATTTTAACCACGGCACTAATAACCACCAAAAACTGTTTTATTTTAACCATGGCGCTAATAACCATCAAAAACTGCTTTATTTTAACCACTAGGCTAATAACCACAAAACACTGTTTTATTTTAACCACGGAACTAATAACCATCAAAAACTGTTTTATTTTAACCAGGGGGCTGATAACCACCTAAAACTGTTTTAATTTAACCATGGGAGTAATAACCACCAAACTCTATTTTATTTAAACCAAGGGAGTAATAACCACCTAAAACTGTTTTATTTTAATCACGGGGTAACCACCACCAAAAACTGTTTTCTTTTAACCACGGGGGTTATAACCACCAAAAACTGTTTTCTTTTAACCACGGGGGTTATAACCAACAAAAACTGTTTTATTTTAACCACGGGAGGAATTACCACCCAAAACTCTTTTATTTTAACCACAGAAGTAATAACCACCAAAAACTGTTTTATTTTAACCACGGGGGTAATAACCATATAAAACTGTTTTATTTTAACCACGGGGGTAATAACCACCAAAAACTGTTTTATTTTAACCACGGGAGTAATAACCACCAAGAACTGTTTTATTTTAACCACGGGGGTAATAACCATCAAAAACTGTTTTATTTTAACCACGAGAGTAATAACCACCAAAAACTGTCTTATTTTAACCACAAGGGTAATAACCACCAAAAACTGTTTTATTTTAACCACGATGCTTCTAACCACCAAAAACTGTTTTAATTTAACCACGGGGCTAATAACCACCAAAAACTGTTTTATTTTAACCACGGCGCTAATAACCACCAAAAACTGTTTTATTTTAACCACGGAACTAATAACCATCAAAAACTGTTTTATTTGAACCACGGAACTAATAACCACCAAAAACTGTTTTATTTTACCCACGGAACTAATAACCACCAAAAACTGTTTTATGTTAACCACGAGGCTAATAACCACCAAAAACTGCTGTATTTTAACCACGGAACTTATAACCACCAAAAACTGTTTTATTTTAACCACGGAACTAATAACCACCAAAAACTGTTTTATTTTAACCACAGAACTAATAACCACCAAAAACTATTTCATTTTAACCACGGGGCTAATAACCACCATAAACTGTTTTATTTTAACCACGGGGCTAATAACCACCAAAAACTGTTTTATTTTAACCACGGAACTTATAACCACCAAAAACTGTTTTATTTTAACCACGGAACTAATAACCACCAAAAACTGTTTTATTTTAACCACGGCGCTAATAACCACCAAAAACTGTTTTATTTTAACCACTAGGCTAATAACCACAAAAAACTGTTTTATTTTAACCACGGAACTAATAACCATCAAAAACTGTTTTATTTTAACCACGGAACTAATAACCACCAAAAACTGTTTTATTTTAACCATGGGGCTAATAACCACCCAAAACTCTTTTATTTTAACCACAGAAGTAATAACAACCAAAAACTGTTTTATTTTAACCACGGGGGTAATAACCATCAAAAACTGTTTTATTTTAACAACGGGGGTAATAACCACCAAAAACTGTTTTATTTTAACCACGGCAGTAATAACCACCAAGAACTGTTTTATTTTAACCACGGGGGTAATAACCATCAAAAACTGTTTTATTTTAACCACGGGGGTAATAACCACCAAAAACTGTTTTATTTTAACCACAGGAGTAATAACCACCAAAAACTGTTTTATTTTAACCAAGGGAGTAATAACCACCAAGAACTGTTTTATTTTAACCACGGGGGTAATAACCATCAAAAACTGTTTTATTTTAACCACGGGGGTAATAACCACCAAAAACTGTTTTATTTTAACCACGGGAGTAATAACCACCAAAAACTGTTTTATTTTAACCACGGGGGTAATAACCATCAAAAACTGTTTTATTTTAACCACGAGAGTAATAACCACCAAAAACTGTTTTATTTTAACCACAAGGGTAATAACCACCAAAAACTGTTTTATTTTAACCACGATGCTTCTAACCACCAAAAACTGTTTTAATTTAACCACGGGGCTAATAACCACCAAAAAAAGTTTTATTTTAACTGCGGCGCTAATAACCACCAAAAACTGTTTTATTTTAACCACAGAACTAATAACCACCAAAAACTGTTTTATTTTAACCACGGGGCTAATAACCACCAAAAACTGTTTTATTTTAACCACGGGGCTAATAACCACTAAAAACTGTTTTATTTTAACCAGAGAACTTATAACCACCAAAAACTGTTTTATTTTAACCACGGCACTAATAACCACCAAAAACTGTTTTATTTTAACCATGGCGCTAATAACCATCAAAAACTGTTTTATTTTAACCACTAGGCTAATAACCACAAAACACTGTTTTATTTTAACCACGGAACTAATAACCATCAAAAACTGTTTTATTTTAACCAGGGGGCTGATAACCACCTAAAACTGTTTTAATTTAACCATGGGAGTAATAACCACCAAACTCTATTTTATTTAAACCAAGGGAGTAATAACCACCTAAAACTGTTTTATTTTAATCACGGGGTAACCACCACCAAAAACTGTTTTCTTTTAACCACGGGGGTTATAACCACCAAAAACTGTTTTCTTTTAACCACGGGGGTTATAACCAACAAAAACTGTTTTATTTTAACCACGGGAGGAATTACCACCCAAAACTCTTTTATTTTAACCACAGAAGTAATAACCACCAAAAACTGTTTTATTTTAACCACGGGGGTAATAACCATATAAAACTGTTTTATTTTAACCACGGGGGTAATAACCACCAAAAACTGTTTTATTTTAACCACGGGAGTAATAACCACCAAGAACTGTTTTATTTTAACCACGGGGGTAATAACCATCAAAAACTGTTTTATTTTAACCACGAGAGTAATAACCACCAAAAACTGTCTTATTTTAACCACAAGGGTAATAACCACCAAAAACTGTTTTATTTTAACCACGATGCTTCTAACCACCAAAAACTGTTTTAATTTAACCACGGGGCTAATAACCACCAAAAACTGTTTTATTTTAACCACGGCGCTAATAACCACCAAAAACTGTTTTATTTTAACCACGGAACTAATAACCATCAAAAACTGTTTTATTTGAACCACGGAACTAATAACCACCAAAAACTGTTTTATTTTACCCACGGAACTAATAACCACCAAAAACTGTTTTATGTTAACCACGAGGCTAATAACCACCAAAAACTGCTGTATTTTAACCACGGAACTTATAACCACCAAAAACTGTTTTATTTTAACCACGGAACTAATAACCACCAAAAACTGTTTTATTTTAACCACAGAACTAATAACCACCAAAAACTATTTCATTTTAACCACGGGGCTAATAACCACCAAAAACTGTTTTATTTTAACCACGGAACTAATAACCATCAAAAACTGTTTTATTTGAACCACGGAACTAATAACCACCAAAAACTGTTTTATTTTACCCACAGAACTAATAACCACCAAAAACTGTTTTATTTTACCCACGGAACTAATAACCACCAAAAACTGTTTTATTTTAACCATGGAACTAATAACCACCAAAAACTGTGTTATTTTTCCCACGGAACTAATAACCACCAAAAACTGTTTTATTTTACCCACGGAACTAATAACCACCAAAAACTGTTTTATTTTACCCACGGAACTAATAACCACCAAAAACTGTTTTATTTTACCTATGGAACTAATAACCACCAAAAACTGTTTGATTTTAACCATGGGGCTAATAACCACCAAAAACTGTTTTATTTTAACCATGGGCCTAATAACCACCAAAAACTGTTTTATTTTAACCATGAAACTAATACCCACCAAAAACTGTTTTATTTTAACCACGGAACTAATAACCACCAAAAACTGTTTTATTTTAACCACGGGGCTAATAACCACCAAAAACTGTTTTATTTTAACCATGAAACTAATAACCACCAAAAACTTTTTTATTTTACCCACAGAACTAATAACCACCAAAAACTGTTTTATTTTACCCACGGAACTAATAACCACAAAAACTGTTTTATTTTAACCACGGAACTAATAACCACCAAAAACTGTTGTATTTTAACCACGGGGCTAATAACCACCAAAAACTGGTTTATTTTAACCATGGAACTAATAACCACCAAAAACTGTTTTATTTTACCCACAGAACTAATAACCACCAAAAACTGTTTTATTTTACCCACGGAACTAATAACCACAAAAACTGTTTTATTTTAACCATGGGGCTAATAACCAGCAAAAACTGTTTTATTTTAACCACGGAACTAATAACCACCAAAAACTGTTTTTTTTTAACCACGGAACTAATAACCACCAAAAACTGTTTTATTTTAACCATGGAACTAATAACCACCAAAAACTGTTTTATTTTACCCACGGAACTAATCACCACCAAAAACTGTTTTATTTTAACCATGGAACTAATAACCACCAAAAACTGTTTTATTTTAACCATGGAACTAATAACCACCAAAAACTGTTTTATTCTACCCACGGAACTAATAACCATTAAAAACTGTTTTATTTTAACCACAGAACTAATAACCACCAAAAACTATTTTATTTTAACCACGGGGCTAATAACCACCATAAACTGTTTTATTTTAACCACGGGGCTAATAACCACCAAAAACTGTTTTATTTTAACCACGGCGCTAATAACCACCAAAAACTGTTTTATTTTAACCACTAGGCTAATAACCACAAAACACTGTTTTATTTTAACCACGGAACTAATAACCATCAAAAACTGTTTTATTTTAACCATGGAACTAATAACCACCAAAAACTGTTTTATTTTAACCACGGGGCTAATAACCACCAAAAACTGTTTTATTTTAACAACAGAACTTATAACCACCAAAAACTGTTTTATTTTAACCACGGAACTTATAACCACCAAAAACTGTTTTATTTTAACCACGGCGCTACTAACCACCAAAAACTGTTTTAATTTAACCATGGGGCTAATAACCATCCAAAACTCTTTTATTTTAACCACAGAAGTAATAACAACCAAAAACTGTTTTATTTTAACCACGGGGGTAATACCCATCAAAAACTGTTTTATTTTAACCATGGGAGTAATAACCACCAAGAACTGTTTTATTTTAACCACGGGGGTAATAACCATCAAAAACTGTTTTATTTTAACCACGAGAGTAATAACCACCAAAAACTGTTTTAATTTAACCATGGGGCTAATAACCATCCAAATCTCTTTTATTTTAACCACAGAAGTAATAACAACCAAAAACTGTTTTATTTTAACCACGGGGGTAATAACCACCAAAAACTGTTTTATTTTAACCATGGGAGTAATAACCACCAAGAACTGTTTTATTTTAACCACGGGGGTAATAACCATCAAAAACTGTTTTATTTTAACCACAAGAGTAATAACCACCAAAAACTGTTTTATTTTAACCACAAGGGTAATAACCACCAAAAACTGTTTTATTTTAACCACGGAACTAATAACCATCAAAAACTGTTATATTTGAACCACGGAAGTAATAACCACCAAAAACTGTTTTATGTTAACCACAGAACTAATAACAACCAAAAACTGTTTTATTTTAACCACGGGGCTAATAACCACCAAAAACGGTTCTATCTTAACCACGGCGCTAATAACCACCAAAAACTGTTTTATTTTAACCACTAGGCTAATAACCACAAAACACTGTTTTATTTTAACCACGGAACTAATAACCACCAAAAACTGTTTTATTTTAACCATGGGGCTAATAACCACCAAAAACTGTTTTATTTTAACCATGGGGCTAATAACCATCAAAAACTGTTTTACTTTAACCACGGAACTAATAACCACCAAAAACTGTTTTATTTTAACCACGGGGCTAATAACCACCAAAAACTGTTTTATTTTAACCACGGGGCTAATAACCACCAAAAACTGTTTTATTTTAACAACAGAACTTATAACCACCAAAAACTGTTTTATTTTAACCAAGGACCTAATAACCACCAAAAACTGTTTTATTTTAACCACGGCGCTAATAACCACCAAAAACTCTTTTATTTTAACCACTAGGCTAATAACCACAAAACACTGTTTAATTTTAACCACGGAACTAATAACCACCAAAAACTGTTTTATTTTACCCACAGAACTAATAACCACCAAAAACTGTTTTATTTTACCCACGGAACTAATAACCACCAAAAACTGTTTTATTTTAACCTTGGAACTAATAACCACCAAAAACTGTGTTATTTTTCCCACGGAACTAATAACCACCAAAAACTGTTTTATTTTACCCACGGAACTAATAACCACCAAAAACTGTTTTATTTTACCCACGGAACTAAGAACCACCAAAAACTGTTTTATTTTACCTATGGAACTAATAACCACCAAAAACTGTTTGATTTTAACCATGGGGCTAATAACCACCAAAAACTGTTTTATTTTAACCATGGGCCTAATAACCACCAAAAATTGTTTTATTTTAACCATGAAACTAATACCCACCAAAAACTGTTTTATTTTAACCACGGAACTAATAACCACCAAAAACTGTTTTATTTTAACCATGGAACTAATAACCACCAAAAACTGTGTTATTTTTCCCACGGAACTAATAACCACCAAAAACTGTTTTATTTTACCCACGGAACTAATAACCACCAAAAACTGTTTTATTTTACCCAGGGAACTAATAACCACAAAAACTGTTTTATTTTAACCACGGAACTAATAACCACCAAAAACTGTTTTATTTTAACCACGGGGCTAATAACCACCAAAAACTGTTTTATTTTAACTCAGGGGCTAATAAGCACCAAAAACTGTTTTATTTTAACCATGGAACTAATAACCACCAAAAACTGTTTTATTTTAACCACGGGGCTAATAACCAACAAAAACTGTTTTATTTTAACGACGGAACTAATAACCACCACAAACTGTGTTATTTTAACCACGGGGCTAATAACCACCAAAAACTGTTTTATTTTAACGACGGAACTAATAACCACCAAAAACTGTTTTATTTTAACCACGGGGCTAATAACCACCAAACACTGTTTTATTTCAAGCACGGAACTAATAACCACCAAAAACTGTTTTATTTTAACCATGGGCCTAATAACCACCAAAAACTGTTTTATTTTAACCATGGAACTAATACCCACCAAAAACTGTTTTATTTTAACCACGGAACTAATAACCACCAAAAACTGTTTTATGTTAACCACGGAACTAATAACCACCAAAAACTGTTTTATTTTACCTATGGAACTAATAACCACCAAAAACTGTTTGATTTTAACCATGGGGCTAATAACCACCAAAAACTGTTTTATTTTAACCATGGGCCTAATAACCACCAAAAACTGTTTTATTTTAACCATGAAACTAATACCCACCAAAAACTGTTTTATTTTAACCACGGAACTAATAACCACCAAAAACTGTTTTATTTTAACCACGGGGCTCATAACCACCAAAAACTGTTTTATTTTAACCATGAAACTAATAACCACCAAAAACTTTTTTATTTTACCCACAGAACTAATAACCACCAAAAACTGTTTTATTTTACCCACGGAACTAATAACCACAAAAACTGTTTTATTTTAACCACGGAACTAATAACCACCAAAAACTGTTTTATTTTAACCACGGGGCTAATAACCACCAAAAACTGGTTTATTTTAACCATGGAACTAATAACCACCAAAAACTGTTTTATTTTAACCACGGGGCTAATAACCACCAAAAACTGTTTTATTTTACCCACGGAACTAATAACCACCAAAAACTGTTTGATTTTAACCATGGGGCTAATAACCACCAAAAACTGTTTTATTTTAACCACGGAACTAATAACCACCAAAAACTGTTTTATTTTAACCACGGCGCTAATAACCACCAAAAACTGTTTTATTTTAACTCAGGGGCTAATAAGCACCAAAAACTGTTTTATTTTAACCATGGAACTAATAACCACCAAAAACTGTTTTATTTTAACCACGGGGCTAATAACCAACAAAAACTGTTTTATTTTAACCACGGAACTAATAACCACCAAAAACTGTTTTATTTTAACCACGGGGCTAATAACCACCAAAAACTGTTTTATTTTAACGACGGAACTAATAACCACCAAAAACTGTTTTATTTTAACCACGGGGCTAATAACCACCAAACACTGTTTTATTTCAACCACGGAACTAATAACCACCAAAAACTGTTGTATTTTAACCACGGGGCTAATAACCACCAAAAACTGGTTTATTTTAACCATGGAACTAATAACCACCAAAAACTGTTTTATTTTACCCACAGAACTAATAACCACCAAAAACTGTTTTATTTTACCCACGGAACTAATAACCACAAAAACTGTTTTATTTTAACCATGGGGCTAATAACCAGCAAAAACTGTTTTATTTTAACCACGGAACTAATAACCACCAAAAACTGTTTTTTTTTAACCACGGAACTAATAACCACCAAAAACTGTTTTATTTTAACCATGGAACTAATAACCACCAAAAACTGTTTTATTTTACCCACGGAACTAATCACCACCAAAAACTGTTTTATTTTAACCATGGAACTAATAACCACCAAAAACTGTTTTATTTTAACCATGGAACTAATAACCACCAAAAACTGTTTTATTCTACCCACGGAACTAATAACCATTAAAAACTGTTTTATTTTAACCACAGAACTAATAACCACCAAAAACTATTTTATTTTAACCACGGGGCTAATAACCACCATAAACTGTTTTATTTTAACCACGGGGCTAATAACCACCAAAAACTGTTTTATTTTAACCACGGCGCTAATAACCACCAAAAACTGTTTTATTTTAACCACTAGGCTAATAACCACAAAACACTGTTTTATTTTAACCACGGAACTAAGAACCATCAAAAACTGTTTTATTTTAACCATGGAACTAATAACCACCAAAAACTGTTTTATTTTAACCACGGGGCTAATAACCACCAAAAACTGTTTTATTTTAACAACAGAACTTATAACCACCAAAAACTGTTTTATTTTAACCACGGAACTTATAACCACCAAAAACTGTTTTATTTTAACCACGGCGCTACTAACCACCAAAAACTGTTTTAATTTAACCATGGGGCTAATAACCATCCAAAACTCTTTTATTTTAACCACAGAAGTAATAACAACCAAAAACTGTTTTATTTTAACCACGGGGGTAATACCCATCAAAAACTGTTTTATTTTAACCATGGGAGTAATAACCACCAAGAACTGTTTTATTTTAACCACGGGGGTAATAACCATCAAAAACTGTTTTATTTTAACCACGAGAGTAATAACCACCAAAAACTGTTTTAATTTAACCATGGGGCTAATAACCATCCAAAACTCTTTTATTTTAACCACAGAAGTAATAACAACCAAAAACTGTTTTATTTTAACCACGGGGGTAATAACCACCAAAAACTGTTTTATTTTAACCATGGGAGTAATAACCACCAAGAACTGTTTTATTTTAACCACGGGGGTAATAACCATCAAAAACTGTTTTATTTTAACCACAAGAGTAATAACCACCAAAAACTGTTTTATTTTAACCACAAGGGTAATAACCACCAAAAACTGTTTTATTTTAACCACGGAACTAATAACCATCAAAAACTGTTATATTTGAACCACGGAAGTAATAACCACCAAAAACTGTTTTATGTTAACCACAGAACTAATAACAACCAAAAACTGTTTTATTTTAACCACGGGGCTAATAACCACCAAAAACGGTTCTATCTTAACCACGGCGCTAATAACCACCAAAAACTGTTTTATTTTAACCACTAGGCTAATAACCACAAAACACTGTTTTATTTTAACCACGGAACTAATAACCACCAAAAACTGTTTTATTTTAACCATGGGGCTAATAACCACCAAAAACTGTTTTATTTTAACCATGGGGCTAATAACCATCAAAAACTGTTTTACTTTAACCACGGAACTAATAACCACCAAAAACTGTTTTATTTTAACCACGGGGCTAATAACCACCAAAAACTGTTTTATTTTAACCACGGGGCTAATAACCACCAAAAACTGTTTTATTTTAACAACAGAACTTATAACCACCAAAAACTGTTTTATTTTAACCAAGGACCTAATAACCACCAAAAACTGTTTTATTTTAACCACGGCGCTAATAACCACCAAAAACTCTTTTATTTTAACCACTAGGCTAATAACCACAAAACACTGTTTAATTTTAACCACGGAACTAATAACCACCAAAAACTGTTTTATTTTACCCACAGAACTAATAACCACCAAAAACTGTTTTATTTTACCCACGGAACTAATAACCACCAAAAACTGTTTTATTTTAACCTTGGAACTAATAACCACCAAAAACTGTGTTATTTTTCCCACGGAACTAATAACCACCAAAAACTGTTTTATTTTACCCACGGAACTAATAACCACCAAAAACTGTTTTATTTTACCCACGGAACTAAGAACCACCAAAAACTGTTTTATTTTACCTATGGAACTAATAACCACCAAAAACTGTTTGATTTTAACCATGGGGCTAATAACCACCAAAAACTGTTTTATTTTAACCATGGGCCTAATAACCACCAAAAATTGTTTTATTTTAACCATGAAACTAATACCCACCAAAAACTGTTTTATTTTAACCACGGAACTAATAACCACCAAAAACTGTTTTATTTTAACCATGGAACTAATAACCACCAAAAACTGTGTTATTTTTCCCACGGAACTAATAACCACCAAAAACTGTTTTATTTTACCCACGGAACTAATAACCACCAAAAACTGTTTTATTTTACCCAGGGAACTAATAACCACAAAAACTGTTTTATTTTAACCACGGAACTAATAACCACCAAAAACTGTTTTATTTTAACCACGGGGCTAATAACCACCAAAAACTGTTTTATTTTAACTCAGGGGCTAATAAGCACCAAAAACTGTTTTATTTTAACCATGGAACTAATAACCACCAAAAACTGTTTTATTTTAACCACGGGGCTAATAACCAACAAAAACTGTTTTATTTTAACGACGGAACTAATAACCACCACAAACTGTGTTATTTTAACCACGGGGCTAATAACCACCAAAAACTGTTTTATTTTAACGACGGAACTAATAACCACCAAAAACTGTTTTATTTTAACCACGGGGCTAATAACCACCAAACACTGTTTTATTTCAAGCACGGAACTAATAACCACCAAAAACTGTTTTATTTTAACCATGGGCCTAATAACCACCAAAAACTGTTTTATTTTAACCATGGAACTAATACCCACCAAAAACTGTTTTATTTTAACCACGGAACTAATAACCACCAAAAACTGTTTTATGTTAACCACGGAACTATTAACCACCAAAAACTGTTTTATTTTAACCACGGAACTAATAACCACCAAAAACTGTTTTATTTTAACCACGGGGCTAATAACCACCAAAAACTGGTTTATTTTAACCATGGAACTAATAACCACCAAAAACTGTTTTATTTTACCCACAGAACTAATAACCACCAAAAACTGTTTTATTTTACCCACGGAACTAATAACCACCAAAAACTGTTTGATTTTAACCATGGGGCTAATAACCACCAAAAACTGTTTTATTTTAACCACGGGGCTAATAACCAACAAAAACTGTTTTATTTTAACCACGGAACTTATAACCACCAAAAACTGTTTTATTTTACCTATGGAACTAATAACCACCAAAAACTGTTTGATTTTAACCATGGGGCTAATAACCACCAAAAACTGTTTTATTTTAACCATGGGCCTAATAACCACCAAAAACTGTTTTATTTTAACCATGAAACTAATACCCACCAAAAACTGTTTTATTTTAACCACGGAACTAATAACCACCAAAAACTGTTTTATTTTAACCACGGGGCTCATAACCACCAAAAACTGTTTTATTTTAACCATGAAACTAATAACCACCAAAAACTTTTTTATTTTACCCACAGAACTAATAACCACCAAAAACTGTTTTATTTTACCCACGGAACTAATAACCACAAAAACTGTTTTATTTTAACCACGGAACTAATAACCACCAAAAACTGTTTTATTTTAACCACGGGGCTAATAACCACCAAAAACTGGTTTATTTTAACCATGGAACTAATAACCACCAAAAACTGTTTTATTTTAACCACGGGGCTAATAACCACCAAAAACTGTTTTATTTTACCCACGGAACTAATAACCACCAAAAACTGTTTGATTTTAACCATGGGGCTAATAACCACCAAAAACTGTTTTATTTTAACCACGGAACTAATAACCACCAAAAACTGTTTTATTTTAACCACGGGGCTAATAACCACCAAAAACTGTTTTATTTTAACTCAGGGGCTAATAAGCACCAAAAACTGTTTTATTTTAACCATGGAACTAATAACCACCAAAAACTGTTTTATTTTAACCACGGGGCTAATAACCAACAAAAACTGTTTTATTTTAACCACGGAACTAATAACCACCAAAAACTGTTTTATTTTAACCACGGGGCTAATAACCACCAAAAACTGTTTTATTTTAACGACGGAACTAATAACCACCAAAAACTGTTTTATTTTAACCACGGGGCTAATAACCACCAAACACTGTTTTATTTCAACCACGGAACTAATAACCACCAAAAACTGTTTTATTTTAACCATGGGCCTAATAACCACCAAAAACTGTTTTATTTTAACCATGGAACTAATACCCACCAAAAACTGTTTTATTTTAACCACGGAACTAATAACCACCAAAAACTGTTTTATGTTAACCACGGAACTAATAACCACCAAAAACTGTTTTATGTCAACCACGGAACTAATAACCACCAAAAACTGTTTTATTTTAACCACGGGGCTAATAACCACCAAAAACTGGTTTATTTTAACCATGGAACTAATAACCACCAAAATCTGTTTTATTTTACCCACAGAACTAATAACCACTAAAAACTGTTTTATTTTACCCACGGAACTAATAACCACCAAAAACTGTTTGATTTTAACCATGGGGCTAATAACCACCAAAAACTGTTTTATTTTAACCATGGAACTAATAACCACCAAAAACTGTTTGATTTTACCCACGGAACAAGTAACCACCAAAAACTGTTTGATTTTACCCACGGAACTGATAACCACCAAAAACTGTTTTATTTTACCCACGGAACTAATAACCACCAAAAACTGTTTTATTTTAACCATGGAACTAATAACCACCAAACACTGTTTTATTTTACCCACGGAACTAATAACCACCAAAAACTGTTTTATTTTACCCACGGAACTTATAACCACCAAAAACTGTTTTATTTTAACCATGGAACTAATAACCACCAAAAACTGTTTTATTTTAACCACAGAACTAATAACAACCAAAAACTGTTTTATTTTAACCACGGGGCTAATAACCACCAAAAACGGTTTCATTTTAACCACGGGGCTAATAACCACCAAAAACTGTTTTATTTTAACAACAGAACTTATAACCACCAAAAACTGTTTTATTTTAACCACGGAACTAATAACCACCAAAAACTGTTTTATTTTAACCACGGCGCTAATAACCACCAAAAACTGTTTTATTTTAACCACTAGGCTAATAACCACAAAACACTGTTTTATTTTAACCACGGAACTAATAACCACCAAAAACTGTTTTATTTTAACCATGGGGCTAATAACCACCAAAAACTGTTTTATTTTAACCATGGGGCTAATAACCATCAAAAACTGTTTTACTTTAACCACGGAACTAATAACCACCAAAAACTCTTTTATTTTAACCACGGGGCTAATAACAACCAAAAACTGTTTTATTTTAACCACGGGGCTAATAACCACCAAAAACTGTTTTATTTTAACAACAGAACTTATAACCACCAAAAACTGTTTTATTTTAACCAAGGACCTAATAACCACCAAAAACTGTTTTATTTTAACCACGGCGCTAATAACCACCAAAAACTCTTTTATTTTAACCACTAGGCTAATAACCACAAAACACTGTTTTATTTTAACCACGGAACTAATAACCACCAAAAACTGTTTTATTTTAACCACGGAACTTATAACCATCGAAAACTGTTTTATTTTAACCATGGAACTAATAACCTTAAAAAACTGTTTTATTTTAACCACGGAACTAATAACCACCAAAAACTGTTTGATTTTAACCACGGGGCTAATAACCACCAAAAACTATTTTATTTTAACTCAGGGGCTAATAAGCACCAAAAACTGTTTTATTTTAACCATGGAACTAATAACCACCAAAAACTGTTTTATTTTAACCACGGGGCTAATAACCAACAAAAACTGTTTTATTTTAACCACGGAACTAATAACCACCAAAAACTGTTTTATTTTAACCACGGGGCTAATAACCACCAAAAACTGTTGGATTTTAACCATGGGGCTAATAACCACCAAAAACTGTTTTATTTTAACCATGGGCCTAATAACCACAAAAACTGTTTTATTTTAACCATGAAACTAATACCCACCAAAAACTGTTTTATTTTAACCACGGAACTAATAACCACCAAAAACTGTTTTATTTTAACCACGGGGCTCATAACCACCAAAAACTGTTTTATTTTAACCATGAAACTAATAACCACCAAAAACTTTTTTATTTTACCCACAGAACTAATAACCACCAAAAACTGTTTTATTTTACCCACGGAACTAATAACCACAAAAACTGTTTTATTTTAACAGCGGAACTAATAACCACCAAAAACTGTTTTATTTTAACCACGGGGCTAATAACCACCAAAAACTGGTTTATTTTAACCATGGAACTAATAACCACCAAAAACTGTTTTATTTTAACCACGGGGCTAATAACCACCAAAAACTGTTTTATTTTACCCACGGAACTAATAACCACCAAACACTGTTTGATTTTAACCATGGGGCTAATAACCACCAAAAACTGTTTTATTTTAACCACGGAACTAATAACCACCAAAAACTGTTTTATTTTAACCACGGGGCTAAGAACCACCAAAAACTGTTTTATTTTAACTCAGGGGCTAATAAGCACCAAAAACTGTTTTATTTTAACCATGGAACTAATAACCACCAAAAACTGTTTTATTTTAACCACGGGGCTAATAACCAACAAAAACTGTTTTATTTTAACCACGGAACTAATAACCACCAAAAACTGTTTTATTTTAACCACGGGGCTAATAACCACCAAAAACTGTTTTATTTTAACGACGGAACTAATAACCACCAAAAACTGTTTTATTTTAACCACGGGGCTAATAACCACCAAACACTGTTTTATTTCAACCACGGAACTAATAACCACCAAAAACTGTTTTATTTTAACCATGGGCCTAATAACCACCAAAAACTGTTTTATTTTAACCATGGAACTAATACCCACCAAAAACTGTTTTATTTTAACCACGGAACTAATAACCACCAAAAACTGTTTTATGTTAACCACAGAACTAATAACCACCAAAAACTGTTTTATGTTAACCACGGAACTAATAACCACCAAAAACTGTTTTATTGTAACCACGGGGCTAATAACCACCAAAAACTGGTTTATTTTAACCATGGAACTAATAACCACCAAAATCTGTTTTATTTTACCCAGAGAACTAATAACCACCAAAAACTGTTTTATTTTACCCACGGAACTAATAACCACCAAAAACTGTTTGATTTTAACCATGGGGCTAATAACCACCAAAAACTGTTTTATTTTAACCATGGAACTAATAACCACCAAAAACTGTTTGATTTTACCCACGGAACAAGTAACCACCAAAAACTGTTTGATTTTACCCACGGAACTGATAACCACCAAAAACTGTTTTATTTTACCCACGGAACTAATAACCACCAAAAACTGTTTTATTTTAACCATGGAACTAATAACCACCAAAAACTGTTTTATTTTACCCACGGAACTAATAACCACCAAAAACTGTTTTATTTTACCCACGGAACTTATAACCACCAAACACTGTTTTATTTTAACCATGGAACTAATAACCACCAAAAACTGTTTTATTTTAACCACAGAACTAATAACAACCAAAAACTGTTTTATTTTAACCACGGGGCTAATAACCACCAAAAACGGTTTCATTTTAACCACGGGGCTAATAACCACCAAAAACTGTTTTATTTTAACAACAGAACTTATAACCACCAAAAACTGTTTTATTTTAACCACGGAACTAATAACCACCAAAAACTGTTTTATTTTAACCACGGCGCTAATAACCACCAAAAACTGTTTTATTTTAACCACTAGGCTAACAACCACAAAACACTGTTTTATTTTAACCACGGAACTAATAACCACCAAAAACTGTTTTATTTTAACCATGGGGCTAATAACCACCAAAAACTGTTTTATTTTAACCATGGGGCTAATAACCATCAAAAACTGTTTTACTTTAACCACGGAACTAATAACCACCAAAAACTCTTTTATTTTAACCACGGGGCTAATAACCACCAAAAACTGTTTTATTTTAACCACGGGGCTAATAACCACCAAAAACTGTTTGATTTTAACCATGGGGCTAATAACCACCAAAAACTGTTTTATTTTAACCACGGGGCTAATAACCACCAAAAACTGTTTTATTTTAACCACGGGGCTAATAACCACCAAAAACTGTTTTATTTTACCCACGAAACTAATAACCACCAAAAACTGTTTGATTTTAACCATGGGGCTAATAACCACCAAAAACTGTTTTATTTTAACCACGGGGCTAATAACCAACAAAAACTGTTTTATTTTAACCACGGAACTTATAACCACCAAAAACTGTTTTATTTTACCTATGGAACTAATAACCACCAAAAACTGTTTGATTTTAACCATGGGGCTAATAACCACCAAAAACTGTTTTATTTTAACCATGGGCCTAATAACCACCAAAAACTGTTTTATTTTAACCATGAAACTAATACCCACCAAAAACTGTTTTATTTTAACCACGGAACTAATAACCACCAAAAACTGTTTTATTTTAACCACGGGGCTCATAACCACCAAAAACTGTTTTATTTTAACCATGAAACTAATAACCACCAAAAACTTTTTTATTTTACCCACAGAACTAATAACCACCAAAAACTGTTTTATTTTACCCACGGAACTAATAACCACAAAAACTGTTTTATTTTAACCACGGAACTAATAACCACCAAAAACTGTTTTATTTTAACCACGGGGCTAATAACCACCAAAAACTGGTTTATTTTAACCATGGAACTAATAACCACCAAAAACTGTTTTATTTTAACCACGGGGCTAATAACCACCAAAAACTGTTTTATTTTACCCACGGAACTAATAACCACCAAAAACTGTTTGATTTTAACCATGGGGCTAATAACCACCAAAAACTGTTTTATTTTAACCACGGAACTAATAACCACCAAAAACTGTTTTATTTTAACCACGGGGCTAATAACCACCAAAAACTGTTTTATTTTAACTCAGGGGCTAATAAGCACCAAAAACTGTTTTATTTTAACCATGGAACTAATAACCACCAAAAACTGTTTTATTTTAACCACGGGGCTAATAACCAACAAAAACTGTTTTATTTTAACCACGGAACTAATAACCACCAAAAACTGTTTTATTTTAACCACGGGGCTAATAACCACCAAAAACTGTTTTATTTTAACGACGGAACTAATAACCACCAAAAACTGTTTTATTTTAACCACGGGGCTAA
The DNA here is from genome assembly GCF_977016875.1 of Pavona decussata. NCBI lineage: Eukaryota > Metazoa > Cnidaria > Anthozoa > Scleractinia > Agariciidae > Pavona > Pavona decussata. Next base: position 102,054 of record NW_028145516.1, on the reverse strand, counting down.
TAACCACCAAACACTGTTTTATTTCAACCACGGAACTAATAACCACCAAAAACTGTTTTATTTTAACCATGGGCCTAATAACCACCAAAAACTGTTTTATTTTAACCATGGAACTAATACCCACCAAAAACTGTTTTATTTTAACCACGGAACTAATAACCACCAAAAACTGTTTTATGTTAACCACGGAACTAATAACCACCAAAAACTGTTTTATGTCAACCACGGAACTAATAACCACCAAAAACTGTTTTATTTTAACCACGGGGCTAATAACCACCAAAAACTGGTTTATTTTAACCATGGAACTAATAACCACCAAAATCTGTTTTATTTTACCCACAGAACTAATAACCACCAAAAACTGTTTTATTTTACCCACGGAACTAATAACCACCAAAAACTGTTTGATTTTAACCATGGGGCTAATAACCACCAAAAACTGTTTTATTTTAACCATGGAACTAATAACCACCAAAAACTGTTTGATTTTACCCACGGAACAAGTAACCACCAAAAACTGTTTGATTTTACCCACGGAACTGATAACCACCAAAAACTGTTTTATTTTACCCACGGAACTAATAACCACCAAAAACTGTTTTATTTTAACCATGGAACTAATAACCACCAAACACTGTTTTATTTTACCCACGGAACTAATAACCACCAAAAACTGTTTTATTTTACCCACGGAACTTATAACCACCAAAAACTGTTTTATTTTAACCATGGAACTAATAACCACCAAAAACTGTTTTATTTTAACCACAGAACTAATAACAACCAAAAACTGTTTTATTTTAACCACGGGGCTAATAACCACCAAAAACGGTTTCATTTTAACCACGGGGCTAATAACCACCAAAAACTGTTTTATTTTAACAACAGAACTTATAACCACCAAAAACTGTTTTATTTTAACCACGGAACTAATAACCACCAAAAACTGTTTTATTTTAACCACGGCGCTAATAACCACCAAAAACTGTTTTATTTTAACCACTAGGCTAATAACCACAAAACACTGTTTTATTTTAACCACGGAACTAATAACCACCAAAAACTGTTTTATTTTAACCATGGGGCTAATAACCACCAAAAACTGTTTTATTTTAACCATGGGGCTAATAACCATCAAAAACTGTTTTACTTTAACCACGGAACTAATAACCACCAAAAACTCTTTTATTTTAACCACGGGGCTAATAACCACCAAAAACTGTTTTATTTTAACCACGGGGCTAATAACCACCAAAAACTGTTTTATTTTAACAACAGAACTTATAACCACCAAAAACTGTTTTATTTTAACCAAGGACCTAATAACCACCAAAAACTGTTTTATTTTAACCACGGCGCTAATAACCACCAAAAACTCTTTTATTTTAACCACTAGGCTAATAACCACAAAACACTGTTTTATTTTAACCACGGAACTAATAACCACCAAAAACTGTTTTATTTTAACCACGGAACTTATAACCATCGAAAACTGTTTTATTTTAACCATGGAACTAATAACCTTAAAAAACTGTTTTATTTTAACCACGGAACTAATAACCACCAAAAACTGTTTGATTTTAACCACGGGGCTAATAACCACCAAAAACTATTTTATTTTAACTCAGGGGCTAATAAGCACCAAAAACTGTTTTATTTTAACCATGGAACTAATAACCACCAAAAACTGTTTTATTTTAACCACGGGGCTAATAACCAACAAAAACTGTTTTATTTTAACCACGGAACTAATAACCACCAAAAACTGTTTTATTTTAACCACGGGGCTAATAACCACCAAAAACTGTTGGATTTTAACCATGGGGCTAATAACCACCAAAAACTGTTTTATTTTAACCATGGGCCTAATAACCACAAAAACTGTTTTATTTTAACCATGAAACTAATACCCACCAAAAACTGTTTTATTTTAACCACGGAACTAATAACCACCAAAAACTGTTTTATTTTAACCACGGGGCTCATAACCACCAAAAACTGTTTTATTTTAACCATGAAACTAATAACCACCAAAAACTTTTTTATTTTACCCACAGAACTAATAACCACCAAAAACTGTTTTATTTTACCCACGGAACTAATAACCACAAAAACTGTTTTATTTTAACCACGGAACTAATAACCACCAAAAACTGTTTTATTTTAACCACGGGGCTAATAACCACCAAAAACTGGTTTATTTTAACCATGGAACTAATAACCACCAAAAACTGTTTTATTTTAACCACGGGGCTAATAACCACCAAAAACTGTTTTATTTTACCCACGGAACTAATAACCACCAAACACTGTTTGATTTTAACCATGGGGCTAATAACCACCAAAAACTGTTTTATTTTAACCACGGAACTAATAACCACCAAAAACTGTTTTATTTTAACCACGGGGCTAAGAACCACCAAAAACTGTTTTATTTTAACTCAGGGGCTAATAAGCACCAAAAACTGTTTTATTTTAACCATGGAACTAATAACCACCAAAAACTGTTTTATTTTAACCACGGGGCTAATAACCAACAAAAACTGTTTTATTTTAACCACGGAACTAATAACCACCAAAAACTGTTTTATTTTAACCACGGGGCTAATAACCACCAAAAACTGTTTTATTTTAACGACGGAACTAATAACCACCAAAAACTGTTTTATTTTAACCACGGGGCTAATAACCACCAAACACTGTTTTATTTCAACCACGGAACTAATAACCACCAAAAACTGTTTTATTTTAACCATGGGCCTAATAACCACCAAAAACTGTTTTATTTTAACCATGGAACTAATACCCACCAAAAACTGTTTTATTTTAACCACGGAACTAATAACCACCAAAAACTGTTTTATGTTAACCACGGAACTAATAACCACCAAAAACTGTTTTATGTTAACCACGGAACTAATAACCACCAAAAACTGTTTTATTGTAACCACGGGGCTAATAACCACCAAAAACTGGTTTATTTTAACCATGGAACTAATAACCACCAAAATCTGTTTTATTTTACCCAGAGAACTAATAACCACCAAAAACTGTTTTATTTTACCCACGGAACTAATAACCACCAAAAACTGTTTGATTTTAACCATGGGGCTAATAACCACCAAAAACTGTTTTATTTTAACCATGGAACTAATAACCACCAAAAACTGTTTGATTTTACCCACGGAACAAGTAACCACCAAAAACTGTTTGATTTTACCCACGGAACTGATAACCACCAAAAACTGTTTTATTTTACCCACGGAACTAATAACCACCAAAAACTGTTTTATTTTAACCATGGAACTAATAACCACCAAACACTGTTTTATTTTACCCACGGAACTAATAACCACCAAAAACTGTTTTATTTTACCCACGGAACTTATAACCACCAAACACTGTTTTATTTTAACCATGGAACTAATAACCACCAAAAACTGTTTTATTTTAACCACAGAACTAATAACAACCAAACACTGTTTTATTTTAACCACGGGGCTAATAACCACCAAAAACGGTTTCATTTTAACCACGGGGCTAATAACCACCAAAAACTGTTTTATTTTAACAACAGAACTTATAACCACCAAAAACTGTTTTATTTTAACCACGGAACTAATAACCACCAAAAACTGTTTTATTTTAACCACGGCGCTAATAACCACCAAAAACTGTTTTATTTTAACCACTAGGCTAATAACCACAAAACACTGTTTTATTTTAACCACGGAACTAATAACCACCAAAAACTGTTTTATTTTAACCATGGGGCTAATAACCACCAAAAACTGTTTTATTTTAACCATGGGGCTAATAACCATCAAAAACTGTTTTACTTTAACCACGGGGCTAATAACCACCAAAAACTGTTTTATTTTAACCACAGAACTTATAACCACCAAAAACTGTTTTCCTTTAACCAAGGAACTAATAACCACAAAAAACTGTTTTATTTTAACCACGGAAGTTATAACACCCAAAAACTGTTTTATTTTAACCACGGGGCTAATAACCACCAAAAACTGTTTTCTTTTAACCAAGGAACTAATAACCACCAAAAACTGTTTTATTTTAACCACGGGGCTAATAACCACCAAAAACTGTTTTATTTTAACCACAGAACTTATAACCACCAAAAACTGTTTTATTTTAACCACGGAACTAATAACCACCAAAAACTGTTTTATTTCAACCACGGGGCTAATAACCACCAAAAACTGTTTTATTTTAACCACGGGGCTAATACCCACCAAAAACTGTTTTATTTTAACCAAGGAACTTATAACCACCAAAAACTGTTTTATTTTACCCACGGAACTAATAACGACTAAAAACTCTTTTATTTTAACCACGGGGCTAATAACCACCAAAAACTGTTTTATTTTAACCACGGGGCTAATAACCACCAAAAACTGTTTTATTTTAACCACGGAACTTATAACCACCAAAAACTGTTTTATTTTAACCACGGAACTAATAACCACCAAACACTGTTTTATTTTAACCACGGGGCTAATAACTACCAAAAACTCTTTGATTTTAACCATGGGGCTAATAACCACCAAAAACTGTTTTATTTTAACCACGGAACTAATAGCCACCAAAAACTGTTTGATTTTAACCATGGGGCTAATAACCACCAAAAACTGTTTTATTTTAACCACGAGGCTAATAAGCACTAACAACTGTTTTATTTTAACCACGGAACTAATAACCACCAAAAACTGTTTTAGTTTAACCAGGGAACTAATAACCATCAAAAACTGTTTTATTTTAACCACGGAACTAATAACCACCAAAAACGGTTTTATTTTAAAAACGGCACTAATAACCACCAAAAACTGTTTTATTTTAACCACGGAACTAATAACCACCAAAAACTGTTTTATTTTAACCACGGGGCTAATAACCACCAAAAACTGTTTTATTTTAACCACGGGGCTAATAACCATCAAAAACTGTTTTATTTTAACCACGTAACTTATAACCACCAAAAACTGTTTTATTTTACCCACGGAACTAATAACCACCAAAAACTGTTTTATTTTAACCACGGGGCTAATAACCACCAAAAACTGTTTTCCTTTAACCAAGGAAATAATAACCACCAAAAACTGTTTTATTTTAACCACGGAAATAATAACCACCAAAAACTGTTTTATTTTAACCACGGAACTAATAACCACCAAAAACTGTTTTATTTTAACCACGGAACTTATAACCACCAAAAACTGTTTTATTTTACCCACGGAACTAATAACCACCAAAAACTGTTTTATTTTAACCACGGGGCTAATAACCACCAAAAACTATTTTATTTTAACAACGGAACTTATAACCACCAAAAACTGTTTTATTTTAACCACGGAACTAATAACCACAAAAAACTGTTATATTTTAACCACGGGGCTAATAACCACCAAAAACTGTTTTATTTTAACCACGGAACTAATAACCACCAAAAACTGTTTGATTTTAACCATGGGGCTAATAACCACCAAAAACTGTTTTATTTTAACCACAGAACTTATAACACCCAAAAACTGTTTTATTTTAACCACGGGGCTAATAACAACCAAAAACTGTTTTATTTTAACCACGGAACTAATAACCACCAAAAACTGTTTTATTTTAACCACGGGGCTAATAACCACGAAAAACTGTTTTATTTTAACCACGGGGCTAATAACAACCAAAAACTGTTTTATGTTAACCATGGAACTAATAACCACCAAAAACTGTTTTATTTGAACCACGGGGCTAATGACCACCAAAAACTGTTTTCTTTTAACCACGGAACTAATAACCACCAAAAACTGTTTTATTTGAACCACGGGGCTAATAACCACCAAAAACTGTTTTATTTTAACCACGGGGCTAATAACCACCAAAAACTGTTTTATTTGAACCACAGGGCTAATAACCACAACAAACTGTTTTATTTTAACCAAGGAACTAATAACAACCAAAAACTGTGTTATTTTAACCATGGAACTTATAACCACCAAAAACTGTTTTATCTTAACCATGGAACTAATAACCACGAAAAACTGTTTTATTTTAACCACGGGGCTAATAACCACCAAAAACTGTTTTATTTTAACCACGTGGCTAATAACCACCAAAAACTGTTTTATTTGAACCACGGGGCTAATAACCACCAAAAACTGTTTTATTTTAACCACCGAACTAATAACCACCAAAAACTATTTTATTTTAACCACGGGGCTAATAACCACCAAAAACTGTTTTATTTTAACCACAGAACTTATAACCACCAAAAACTGTTTTATTTTAACCACGGAACTAATAACCACCAAAAACTGTTTTATTTCAACCACGGGGCTAATAACCACCAAAAACTGTTTTATTTTAACCACGGGGCTAATACCCACCAAAAACTGTTTTATTTTAACCACGGAACTTATAACCACCAAAAACTATTTTATTTTACCCACGGAACTAATAACCACTAGAAACTGTTTTATTTTAACCACGGGGCTAATAACCACCAAAAACTGTTTTCCTTTAACAAAGGAACTAATAACCACCAAAAACTGTTTTATTTTAACCACGGCGCTAATAACCACCAAAAACTGTTTTATTTTAACCACGGAACTTATAACCACCAAAAACTGTTTTATTTTAACCACGGAACTAATAACCACCAAAAACTGTTTTATTTTAACCACGGGGCTAATAACTACCAAAAACTCTTTGATTTTAACCATGGGGCTAATAACCACCAAAAACTGTTTTATTTTAACCACGGAACTAATAACCACCAAAAACTGTTTGATTTTAACCATGGGGCTAATAACCACCAAAAACTGTTTTATTTTAACCACGAGGCTAATAAGCACTAAAAACTGTTTTATTTTAACCACGGGGCTAATAACTACCAAAAACTCTTTGATTTTAACCATGGGGCTAATAACCACCAAAAACTGTTTTATTTTAACCATGGAACTAATAACCACCAAAAACTGTTTTATTTTAACCACGGAACTAATAACCACCAAAAACGGTTTTATTTTAACAACGGCACTAATAACCACCAAAAACCGTTTTATTTTAACCACGGAACTAATAACCACCAAAAACTGTTTTATTTTAACCACGGGGCTAATAACCACCAAAAACTGTTTTATTTTAACCACGGGGCTAATAACCACCAAAAACTGTTTTATTTTAACCACGGAACTTATAACCACCAAAAACTGTTTTATTTTACCCACGGAATTAATAACCACCAAAAACTGTTTTATTTTAACCACGGGGCTTTTAACCACCAAAAACTGTTTTCCTTTAACCAAGGAACTAACAACCACCAAAAAGTGTTTTATTTTAACCACGGGGCTAATAACCACCAAAAACTGTTTTATTTTAACCACGGAACTTATAACCACCAAAAACTGTTTTATTTTAACCACGGAACTTATAACCACCAAAAACTGTTTTCCTTTAACCAAGGAACTAATAACCACAAAAAACTGTTTTATTTTAACCACGGAAGTTATAACACCCAAAAACTGTTTTATTTTAACCACGGGGCTAATAACCACCAAAAACTGTTTTCCTTTAACCAAGGAACTAATAACCACCAAAAACTGTTTTATTTTAACCACGGGGCTAATAACCACCAAAAACTGTTTTATTTTAACCACAGAACTTATAACCACCAAAAACTGTTTTATTTTAACCACGGAACTAATAACCACCAAAAACTGTTTTATTTCAACCACGGGGCTAATAACCACCAAAAACTGTTTTATTTTAACCACGGGGCTAATACCCACCAAAAACTGTTTTATTTTAACCACGGAACTTATAACCACCAAAAACTGTTTTATTTTACCCACGGAACTAATAACGACTAAAAACTGTTTTATTTTAACCACGGGGCTAATAACCACCAAAAACTGTTTTATTTTAACCACGGGGCTAATAACCACCAAAAACTGTTTTATTTTAACCACGGAACTTATAACCACCAAAAACTGTTTTATTTTAACCACGGAACTAATAACCACCAAACACTGTTTTATTTTAACCACGGGGCTAATAACTACCAAAAACTCTTTGATTTTAACCATGGGGCTAATAACCACCAAAAACTGTTTTATTTTAACCACGGAACTAATAGCCACCAAAAACTGTTTGATTTTAACCATGGGGCTAATAACCACCAAAAACTGTTTTATTTTAACCACGAGGCTAATAAGCACTAACAACTGTTTTATTTTAACCACGGAACTAATAACCACCAAAAACTGTTTTAGTTTAACCAGGGAACTAGTAACCATCAAAAACTGTTTTATTTTAACCACGGAACTAATAACCACCAAAAACGGTTTTATTTTAACAACGGCACTAATAACCACCAAAAACTGTTTTATTTTAACCACGGAACTAATAACCACCAAAAACTGTTTTATTTTAACCACGGGGCTAAAAACCACCAAAAACTGTTTTATTTTAACCACGGGGCTAATAACCATCAAAAACTGTTTTATTTTAACCACGTAACTTATAACCACCAAAAACTGTTTTATTTTACCCACGGAACTAATAACCACCAAAAACTGTTTTATTTTAGCCACGGGGCTAATAACCACCAAAAACTGTTTTCCTTTAACCAAGGAAATAATAACCACCAAAAACTGTTTTATTTTAACCACGGAAATAATAACCACCAAAAACTGTTTTATTTTAACCACGGAACTAATAACCACCAAAAACTGTTTTATTTGAACCACGGAACTTATAACCACCAAAAACTGTTTTATTTTACCCACGGAACTAATAACCACCAAAAACTGTTTTATTTTAACCACGGGGCTAATAACCACCAAAAACTGTTTTATTTTAACAACGGAACTTATAACCACCAAAAACTGTTTTATTTTAACCACGGAACTAATAACCACAAAAAACTGTTATATTTTAACCACGGGGCTAATAACCACCAAAAACTGTTTTATTTTAACCACGGAACTAATAACCACCAAAAACTGTTTGATTTTAACCATGGGGCTAATAACCACGAAAAACTGTTTTATTTTAACCACAGAACTTATAACACCCAAAAACTGTTTTATTTTAACCACGGGGCTAATAACAACCAAAAACTGTTTTATTTTAACCACGGAACTAATAACCACCAAAAACTGTTTTATTTTAACCACGGGGCTAATAACCACGAAAAACTGTTTTATTTTAACCACGGGGCTAATAACAACCAAAACCTGTTTTATGTTAACCATGGAACTAATAACCACCAAAAACTGTTTTATTTGAACCACGGGGCTAATGACCACCAAAAACTGTTTTCTTTTAACCACGGAACTAATAACCACCAAACACTGTTTTATTTGAACCACGGGGCTAATAACCACCAAAAACTGTTTTATTTTAACCACGGGGCTAATAACCACCAAAAACTGTTTTATTTGAACCACAGGGCTAATAACCACAACAAACTGTTTTATTTTAACCAAGGAACTAATAACAACCAAAAACTGTGTTATTTTAACCATGGAACTTATAACCACCAAAAACTGTTTTATCTTAACCATGGAACTAATAACCACGAAAAACTGTTTTATTTTAACCACGGGGCTAATAACCACCAAAAACTGTTTTATTTTAACCACGTGGCTAATAACCACCAAAAACTGTTTTATTTGAACCACGGGGCTAATAACCACCAAAAACTGTTTTATTTTAACCACCGAACTAATAACCACCAAAAACTGTTTTATTTTAACCACGGGGCTAATAACCACCAAAAACTGTTTTATTTTAACCACGGAACTTATAACCACCAAAAACTGTTTTATTTTAACCACGGAACTAATAACCACAGAAAACTGTTTTATTTTAACCACGGAAGTTATAACATCATAAAACTGTTTTATTTTAACCACGGGGCTAATAACCACCACAAACTGTTTTCCTTTAACCAAGGAACTAATAACCACCAAAAACTGTTTTATTTTAACCACGGGGCTAATAACCACCAAAAACTGTTTTATTTTAACCACGGAACTTATAACCACGAAAAACTGTTTTATTTTAACCACGGAACTAATAACCACCAAAAACTGTTTTATTTTAACCACGGGGCTAATAACCACCAAAAACTGTTTTATTTTATCCACGGGGCTAATAACCACCAAAAACTGTTTTATTTTAACCACGGAACTTATAACCACCAAAAACTGTTTTATTTTACCCACGGAACTAATAACCACCAAAAACTGTTTTATTTTAACCACGGGGCTAATAACCACCAAAAACTGTTTTATTTTAACCACGGAACTTATAACCACCAAAAACTGTTTTATTTTACCCACGGAACTAATAACCTCCAAAAACTGTTTTATTTTAACCACGGGGCTAATAACCACCAAAAACTGTTTTATTTTAACAACGGAACTTATAACCACCAAAAACTGTTTTATTTTAACCACGGAACTAATTACCACAAAAAACTGTTTTATTTTAACCACGGGGCTAATAACCACCAAAAACTGTTTGATATTAACCACGGAACTAATAACCACCAAAAACTGTTTTATTTTAACCATGGGGCTAATAACCACCAAAAACTGTTTTATTTTAACCACGGAACTAATAACCACCAAAAACTGTTTTATTTTAACCACGAAACTAATAACCACAAAAAACTGTTTTATTTTAACCATGGGGCTAATAACCACCAAAAACTGTTTTATTTTAACCATGGAACTAATAACAACCAAAAACTGTTTTATTATAACCACGGAACTTATAACCACCAAAAACTGTTTTATTTTACCCACGGAACTAATAACCACCAAAAACTGTTTTATTTTAACCACGGGGCTAATAACCACCAAGAACTGTTTTATTTTAACAACGGAACTTATAACCACCAAAAACTGTTTTATTTTAACCACGGAACTAATAACCACAAAAAACTGTTTTATTTTAACCACGGGGCTAATAACCACCAAAAACTGTTTTATTTTAACCACGGAACTAATAACCACCAAAAACTGTTTTATTTTAACCATGGGGCTAATAACCACCAAAAACTGTTTTATTTTAACCACGAGGCTAATAAGCACTAACAACTGTTTTATTTTAACCACGGAACTAATAACCACCAAAACTGTTTTATTTTAACCATGAAACTAATAACCATCAAAAACTGTTTTATTTTAACCACGGAACTAATAACCACCAAAAACTGTTTTATTTTAACCATGGGGCTAATAACCACCAAAAACTGTTTTATTTTAACCACGGAACTAATAACCACCAAAAACTGTGTTATTTTAACCACGGAACTAATAACCACAAAAAACTGTTTTATTTTAACAATGGGGCTAATAACCACCAAAAACTGTTTTATTTTAACCATGGAACTAATAACAACCAAAAACTGTTTTATTATAACCACAGAACTTATAACCACCAAAAACTGTTTTCCTTTAACCAAGGCACTAATAACCACAAAAAACTGTTTTATTTTAACCATGGGGCTAATAACCACCACAAACTGTTTTATTTTAACCATGGAACTAATAACAACCAAAAACTGTTTTATTATAACCACGGAACTTATAACCACCAAAAACTGTTTTCCTTTAACCAAGGAACTAATAACCACAAAAAACTGTTTTATTTTAACTATGGAACTAATAACAACCAAAAACTGTTTTATTATAACCACGGAACTTATAACCACCAAAAACTGTTTTCCTTTAACCAAGGAACTAATAACCACAAAAAACTGTTTTATTTTAACCATGGGGCTAATAACCACCAAAAACTGTTTTATTTTAACCATCGAACTAATAACCACCAAAAACTGTTTAACTTTAACCAAGGAACTAATAACCACAAAAAACTGTTTTATTTTAACCATGGGGCTAATAACCACAAAAAACTGTTTTATTTTAACCATGGGGCTAATAGCCACCAAAAACTGTTTTATTTTAACCATGGGGCTAATAACCACCAAAAACTGTTTTATTTTAACCATGGAACTAATAACAACCAAAAACTGTTTTATTTTAACCACGGAACTTATAACCACCAAAAACTGTTTTCCTTTAACCAAGGAACTAATAACCACCAAAAACTGTTTTATTTTAACCACGGGGCTAATAACCACCAAAAACTGTTTTATTTTAACCACGGAACTTATAACCACCAAAAGCTGTTTTATTTTAACCACGGAACTAATAACCACCAAAAACTGTTTTATTTTAACCACGGGGCTAATACCCACCAAAAACTGTTTTATTTTAACCACGGAACTTATAACCATCAAAAACTGTTTTATTTTAACCACGGAACTAATAACCACCAAAAACGGTTTTATTTTAACCACGGGGCTAATAACCACCAAAAACTGTTTTATTTTAACCACGGAACTTAGAACCATCAAAAACTGTTTTATTTTAACCACGGAACTAATAACCACCAAAAACGGTTTTATTTTAACCACGGGGCTAATAACCACCAAAAACTGTTTTATTTTAACCACGGAACTAATAACCACCAAAAACTGTTTTATTTTAACCACGGGGCTAATAACCACCAAAAACTGTTTTATTTTAACAACGGCACTAATAACCACCAAAAACTGTTTTATTTTAACCACGGAACTAATAACCACAAAAACTGTTTTATTTTAACCACGGGGCTAATAACCACCAAAAACTGTTTTATTTTAACCACGGGGCTAATAACCACCAAAAACTGTTTTATTTTAACCACGGAACTAATAACCACCAAAAACTGTTTTATTTTAACCACGGGGCTAATAACCACCAAAAACTGTTTTATTTTAACAACGGCACTAATAACCACCAAAAACTGTTTTATTTTAACTACGGAACTAATAACCACCAAAAACTGTTTTATTTTAACCACGGGGCTAATAACCACCAAAAACTGTTTTATTTTAACCACGGGGCTAATAACCACCAAAAACTGTTTTATTTTAACCACGGAACTTATAACCACCAACAACTGTTTTCCTTTGACCAAGGAACTAATAACCACAAAAAACTGTTTTATTTTAACTATAGAACTAATAACAACCAAAAACTGTTTTATTATAACCACGCAACTTATAACCACCAAAAACTGTTTTCCTTTAACCAAGGAACTAATAACCACCAAAAACTGTTTGATTTTAAACATGGGGCTAATAACACCCAAAAACTGTTTTATTTTAACCACGGAACTAATAACCACCAAAAACTGTTTTATTTTAACCACGAGGCTAATAAGCACTAACAACTGTTTTATTTTAACCACGAAACTAATAACCGCAAAAACTGTTTTATTTTAACCATGAAACTAATAACCATCAAAAACTGTTTTATTTTAACCACGGAACAAATAACCACCAAAAACCGTTTTATTTTAACCACGGAACTAATAACCACCAAAAACTGTTTTATTTTAACCATGGGGCTAATAACCACAAAAACTGTTTTATTTTAACCACGGAACTAATAACCACCAAAAACTGTTTTATTTTAACCACGGAACTAATAACCACAAAAAACTGTTTTATTTTAACCACGGAACTAATCACCACAAAAAACTGTTTTATTTTAACCATGGGGCTAATAGCCACGAAAAACTGTTTTATTTTAACCATGGGGCTAATAACCACCAAAAACTGTTTTATTTTAACCATGGAACTAATAACAACCAAAAACTGTTTTATTTTAACCACGGAACTTATAACCACCAAAAACTGTTTTCCTTTAACCAAGGAACTAATAACCACAAAAAACTGTTTTATTTTAACCACGGAAGTTATAACACCCAAAAACTGTTTTATTTTAACCACGGGGCTAATAACCACCAAAAACTGTTTTCCTTTAACCAAGGAACTAATAACCACCAAAAACTATTTTATTTTAACCACGGGGCTAATAACCACCAAAAACTGTTTTATTTTAACCACAGAACTTATAACCACCAAAAACTGTTTTATTTTAACCACGGAACTAATAACCACCAAAAACTGTTTTATTTCAACCACGGGGCTAATAACCACCAAAAACTGTTTTATTTTAACCACGGGGCTAATACCCACCAAAAACTGTTTTATTTTAACCACGGAACTTATAACCACCAAAAACTATTTTATTTTACCCACGGAACTAATAACCACTAGAAACTGTTTTATTTTAACCACGGGGCTAATAACCACCAAAAACTGTTTTCCTTTAACAAAGGAACTAATAACCACCAAAAACTGTTTTATTTTAACCACGGCGCTAATAACCACCAAAAACTGTTTTATTTTAACCACGGAACTTATAACCACCAAAAACTGTTTTATTTTAACCACGGAACTAATAACCACCAAAAACTGTTTTATTTTAACCACGGGGCTAATAACTACCAAAAACTCTTTGATTTTAACCATGGGGCTAATAACCACCAAAAACTGTTTTATTTTAACCACGGAACTAATAACCACCAAAAACTGTTTGATTTTAACCATGGGGCTAATAACCACCAAAAACTGTTTTATTTTAACCACGAGGCTAATAAGCACTAACAACTGTTTTATTTTAACCATGGGGCTAATAACCACCAAAAACTGTTTTATTTTAACCATGGAACTAATAACCACCAAAAACTGTTTTATTTTAACCACGGAACTAATAACCACCAAAAACGGTTTTATTTTAACAACGGCACTAATAACCACCAAAAACTGTTTTATTTTAACCACGGAACTAATAACCACCAAAAACTGTTTTATTTTAACCACGGGGCTAATAACCACCAAAAACTGTTTTATTTTAACCACGGGGCTAATAACCACCAAAAACTGTTTTATTTTAACCACGGAACTTATAACCACCAAAAACTGTTTTATTTTACCCACGGAATTAATAACCACCAAAAACTGTTTTATTTTAACCACGGGGCTTTTAACCACCAAAAACTGTTTTCCTTTAACCAAGGAACTAACAACCACCAAAAAGTGTTTTATTTTAACCACGGGGCTAATAACCACCAAAAACTGTTTTATTTTAACCACGGAACTTATAACCACCAAAAACTGTTTTCCTTTAACCAAGGAACTAATAACCACAAAAAACTGTTTTATTTTAACCACGGAAGTTATAACACCCAAAAACTGTTTTATTTTAACCACGGGGCTAATAACCACCAAAAACTGTTTTCCTTTAACCAAGGAACTAATAACCACCAAAAACTGTTTTATTTTAACCACGGGGCTAATAACCACCAAAAACTGTTTTATTTTAACCACAGAACTTATAACCACCAAAAACTGTTTTATTTTAACATCGGAACTAATAACCACCAAAAACTGTTTTATTTCAACCACGGGGCTAATAACCACCAAAAACTGTTTTATTTTAACCACGGGGCTAATACCCACCAAAAACTGTTTTATTTTAACCACGGAACTTATAACCACCAAAAACTGTTTTATTTTACCCACGGAACTAATAACGACTAAAAACTGTTTTATTTTAACCACGGGGCTAATAACCACCAAAAACTGTTTTATTTTAACCACGGGGCTAATAACCACCAAAAACTGTTTTATTTTAACCACGGAACTTATAACCACCAAAAACTGTTTTCCTTTGACCAAGGAACTAATAACCACAAAAAACTGTTTTATTTTAACTATGGAACTAATAACAACCAAAAACTGTTTTATTATAACCACGCAACTTATAACCACCAAAAACTGTTTTCCTTTAACCAAGGAACTAATAACCACCAAAAACTGTTTGATTTTAACCATGGGGCTAATAACACCCAAAAACTGTTTTATTTTAACCACGGAACTAATAACCACCAAAAACTGTTTTATTTTAACCACGAGGCTAATAAGCACTAACAACTGTTTTATTTTAACCACGAAACTAATAACCGCAAAAACTGTTTTATTTTAACCATGAAACTAATAACCATCAAAAACTGTTTTATTTTAACCACGGAACAAATAACCACCAAAAACCGTTTTATTTTAACCACGGAACTAATAACCACCAAAAACTGTTTTATTTTAACCATGGGGCTAATAACCACAAAAACTGTTTTATTTTAACCACGGAACTAATAACCACCAAAAACTGTTTTATTTTAACCACGGAACTAATAACCACAAAAAACTGTTTTATTTTAACCACGGAACTAATCACCACAAAAAACTGTTTTATTTTAACCATGGGGCTAATAGCCACGAAAAACTGTTTTATTTTAACCATGGGGCTAATAACCACCAAAAACTGTTTTATTTTAACCATGGAACTAATAACAACCAAAAACTGTTTTATTTTAACCACGGAACTTATAACCACCAAAAACTGTTTTCCTTTAACCAAGGAACTAATAACCACAAAAAACTGTTTTATTTTAACCACGGAAGTTATAACACCCAAAAACTGTTTTATTTTAACCACGGGGCTAATAACCACCAAAAACTGTTTTCCTTTAACCAAGGAACTAATAACCACCAAAAACTATTTTATTTTAACCACGGGGCTAATAACCACCAAAAACTGTTTTATTTTAACCACAGAACTTATAACCACCAAAAACTGTTTTATTTTAACCACGGAACTAATAACCACCAAAAACTGTTTTATTTCAACCACGGGGCTAATAACCACCAAAAACTGTTTTATTTTAACCACGGGGCTAATACCCACCAAAAACTGTTTTATTTTAACCACGGAACTTATAACCACCAAAAACTATTTTATTTTACCCACGGAACTAATAACCACTAGAAACTGTTTTATTTTAACCACGGGGCTAATAACCACCAAAAACTGTTTTCCTTTAACAAAGGAACTAATAACCACCAAAAACTGTTTTATTTTAACCACGGCGCTAATAACCACCAAAAACTGTTTTATTTTAACCACGGAACTTATAACCACCAAAAACTGTTTTATTTTAACCACGGAACTAATAACCACCAAAAACTGTTTTATTTTAACCACGGGGCTAATAACTACCAAAAACTCTTTGATTTTAACCATGGGGCTAATAACCACCAAAAACTGTTTTATTTTAACCACGGAACTAATAACCACCAAAAACTGTTTGATTTTAACCATGAGGCTAATAACCACCAAAAACTGTTTTATTTTAACCACGAGGCTAATAAGCACTAACAACTGTTTTATTTTAACCATGGGGCTAATAACCACCAAAAACTGTTTTATTTTAACCATGGAACTAATAACCACCAAAAACTGTTTTATTTTAACCACGGAACTAATAACCACCAAAAACGGTTTTATTTTAACAACGGCACTAATAACCACCAAAAACTGTTTTATTTTAACCACGGAACTAATAACCACCAAAAACTGTTTTATTTTAACCACGGGGCTAATAACCACCCAAAACTGTTTTATTTTAACCACGGGGCTAATAACCACCAAAAACTGTTTTATTTTAACCACGGAACTTATAACCACCAAAAACTGTTTTATTTTACCCACGGAATTAATAACCACCAAAAACTGTTTTATTTTAACCACGGGGCTTTTAACCACCAAAAACTGTTTTCCTTTAACCAAGGAACTAACAACCACCAAAAAGTGTTTTATTTTAACCACGGGGCTAATAACCACCAAAAACTGTTTTATTTTAACCACGGAACTTATAACCACCAAAAACTGTTTTCCTTTAACCAAGGAACTAATAACCACAAAAAACTGTTTTATTTTAACCACGGAAGTTATAACACCCAAAAACTGTTTTATTTTAACCACGGGGCTAATAACCACCAAAAACTGTTTTCCTTTAACCAAGGAACTAATAACCACCAAAAACTGTTTTATTTTAACCACGGGGCTAATAACCACCAAAAACTGTTTTATTTTAACCACAGAACTTATAACCACCAAAAACTGTTTTATTTTAACCACGGAACTAATAACCACCAAAAACTGTTTTATTTCAACCCCGGGGCTAATAACCACCAAAAACTGTTTTATTTTAACCACAGAACTTATAACCACCAAAAACTGTTTTATTTTACCCACGGAACTAATAACGACTAAAAACTGTTTTATTTTAACCACGGGGCTAATAACCACCAAAAACTGTTTTATTTTAACCACGGGGCTAATAACCACCAAAAACTGTTTTATTTTAACCACGGAACTTATAACCACCAAAAACTGTTTTATTTTAACCACGGAACTAATAACCACCAAACACTGTTTTATTTTAACCACGGGGCTAATAACTACCAAAAACTCTTTGATTTTAACCATGGGCTAATAACCACCAAAAACTGTTTTATTTTAACCACGGAACTAATAGCCACCAAAAACTGTTTGATTTTAACCATGGGGCTAATAACCACCAAAAACTGTTTTATTTTAACCACGAGGCTAATAAGCACTAACAACTGTTTTATTTTAACCACGGAACTAATAACCACCAAAAACTGTTTTATTTTAACCAGGGAACTAATAACCATCAAAAACTGTTTTATTTTAACCACGGAACTAATAACCACCAAAAACGGTTTTATTTTAACAACGGCACTAATAACCACCAAAAACTGTTTTATTTTAACCACGGAACTAATAACCACCAAAAACTGTTTTATTTTAACCACGGGGCTAATAACCACCAAAAACTGTTTTATTTTAACCACGGGGCTAATAACCATCAAAAACTGTTTTATTTTAACCACGTAACTTATAACTACCAAAAACTGTTTTATTTTACCCACGGAACTAATAACCACCAAAAACTGTTTTATTTTAACCACGCGGCTTATAACCACCAAAAACTGTTTTCCTTTAACCAAGGAACTAACAACCACCAAAAACTGTTTTATTTTAACCACGGGGCTAATAACCACCAAAAACTGTTTTATTTTAACCACGGAACTTATAACCACCAAAAACTGTTTTATTTTAACCACGGAACTAATAACCACCAAAAACTGTTTTATTTTAACCACGGGGCTAATAACGACCAAAAACTCTTTTATTTTAACCATGGGGCTAATAACCACCAAAAACTGTTTTATTTTAACCACGGAACTAATAACCACCAAAAACTGTTTGATTTTAACCATGGGGCTAATAACCACCAAAAACTGTTTTATTTTAACCATGGGGCTAATAACCACCAAAAACTGTTTTATTTTAACCACGAAACTAATAACCACAAAAAACTGTTTTATTTTAACCATGGGGCTAATAACCACCAAAAACTGTTTTATTTTAACCATGGAACTAATAACAACCAAAAACTGTTTTATTATAACCACGGAACTTATAACCACCAAAAACTGTTTTATTTTACCCACGGAACTAATAACCACCAAAAACTGTTTTATTTTAACCACGGGGCTAATAACCACCAAGAACTGTTTTATTTTAACAACGGAACTTATAACCACCAAAAACTGTTTTATTTTAACCACGGAACTAATAACCACAAAAAACTGTTTTATTTTAACCACGGGGCTAATAACCACCAAAAACTGTTTTATTTTAACCACGGAACTAATAACCACCAAAAACTTTTTTATTTTAACCATGGGGCTAATAACCACCAAAAACTGTTTTATTTTAACCACGAGGCTAATAAGCACTAACAACTGTTTTATTTTAACCACGGAACTAATAACCACCAAAACTGTTTTATTTTAACCATGAAACTATTAACCATCAAAAACTGTTTTATTTTAACCACGGAACTAATAACCACCAAAAACTGTTTTATTTTAACCATGGGGCTAATAACCACCAAAAACTGTTTTATTTTAACCACGGAACTAATAACCACCAAAAACTGTGTTATTTTAACCACGGAACTAATAACCACAAAAAACTGTTTTATTTTAACAATGGGGCTAATAACCACCAAAAACTGTTTTATTTTAACCATGGAACTAATAACAACCAAAAACTGTTTTATTATAACCACAGAACTTATAACCACCAAAAACTGTTTTCCTTTAACCAAGGCACTAATAACCACAAAAAACTGTTTTATTTTAACCATGGGGCTAATAACCACCACAAACTGTTTTATTTTAACCATGGAACTAATAACAACCAAAAACTGTTTTATTATAACCACGGAACTTATAACCACCAAAAACTGTTTTCCTTTAACAAAGGAACTAATAACCACAAAAAACTGTTTTATTTTAACTATGGAACTAATAACAACCAAAAACTGTTTTATTATAACCACGGAACTTATAACCACCAAAAACTGTTTTCCTTTAACCAAGGAACTAATAACCACAAAAAACTGTTTTATTTTAACCATGGGGCTAATAACCACCAAAAACTGTTTTATTTTAACCATCGAACTAATAACCACCAAAAACTGTTTAACTTTAACCAAGGAACTAATAACCACAAAAAACTGTTTTATTTTAACCATGGGGCTAATAACCACAAAAAACTGTTTTATTTTAACCATGGGGCTAATAGCCACCAAAAACTGTTTTATTTTAACCATGGGGCTAATAACCACCAAAAACTGTTTTATTTTAACCATGGAACTAATAACAACCAAAAACTGTTTTATTTTAACCACGGAACTTATAACCACCAAAAACTGTTTTCCTTTAACCAAGGAACTAATAACCACCAAAAACTGTTTTATTTTAACCACGGGGCTAATAACCACCAAAAACTGTTTTATTTTAACCACGGAACTTATAACCACCAAAAGCTGTTTTATTTTAACCACGGAACTAATAACCACCAAAAACTGTTTTATTTTAACCACGGGGCTAATACCCACCAAAAACTGTTTTATTTTAACCACGGAACTTATAACCATCAAAAACTGTTTTATTTTAACCACGGAACTAATAACCACCAAAAACGGTTTTATTTTAACCACGGGGCTAATAACCACCAAAAACTGTTTTATTTTAACCACGGAACTTATAACCACCAAAAACTGTTTTCCTTTAACCAAGGAACTAATAACGACAAAAAACTGTTTTATTTTAACCACGGAAGTTATAACACCCAAAAACTGTTTTATTTTAACCACGGGGCTAATAACCACCAAAAACTGTTTTCCTTTAACCAAGGAACTAATAACCACCAAAAACTGTTTTATTTTAACCACGGGGCTAATAACCACCAAAAACTGTTTTATTTTAACCACAGAACTTATAACCACCAAAAACTGTTTTATTTTAACCACGGAACTAATAACCACCAAAAACTGTTTTATTTCAACCACGGGGCTAATAACCACCAAAAACTGTTTTATTTTAACCACGGAACTAATAACCACCAAAAACTGTTTTATTTCAACCACGGGGCTAATAACCACCAAAAACTGTTTTATTTTAACCACAGAACTTATAACCACCAAAAACTCTTTTATTTTAACCACTAGGCTAATAACCACAAAACACTGTTTTATTTTAACCACGGAACTAATAACCACCAAAAACTGTTTTATTTTAACCACGGAACTTATAACCACCAAAAACTGTTTTATTTTACCCACGGAACTAATAACGACTAAAAACTGTTTTATTTTAACCACGGGGCTAATAACCACCAAAAACTGTTTTATTTTAACCACGGGGCTAATAACCACCAAAAACTGTTTTATTTTAACCACGGAACTTATAACCACCAAAAACTGTTTTATTTTAACCACGGAACTAATAACCACCAAACACTGTTTTATTTTAACCACGGGGCTAATAACTACCAAAAACTCTTTGATTTTAACCATGGGCTAATAACCACCAAAAACTGTTTTATTTTAACCACGGAACTAATAGCCACCAAAAACTGTTTGATTTTAACCATGGGGCTAATAACCACCAAAAACTGTTTTATTTTAACCACGAGGCTAATAAGCACTAACAACTGTTTTACTTTAACCACGGAACTAATAACCACCAAAAACTGTTTTATTTTAACCAGGGAACTAATAACCATCAAAAACTGTTTTATTTTAACCACGGAACTAATAACCACCAAAAACGGTTTTATTTTAACAACGGCACTAATAACCACCAAAAACTGTTTTATTTTAACCACGGAACTAATAACCACCAAAAACTGTTTTATTTTAACCACGGGGCTAATAACCACCAAAAACTGTTTTATTTTAACCACGGGGCTAATAACCATCAAAAACTGTTTTATTTTAACCACGTAACTTATAACCACCAAAAACTGTTTTATTTTACCCACGGAACTAATAACCACCAAAAACTGTTTTATTTTAACCACGCGGCTTATAACCACCAAAAACTGTTTTCCTTTAACCAAGGAACTAATAACCACCAAAAACTGTTTTATTTTAACCACGGGGCTAATAACCACCAAAAACTGTTTTATTTTAACCACGGAACTTATAACCACCAAAAACTGTTTTATTTTAACCACGGAACTAATAACCACCAAAAACTGTTTTATTTTAACCACGGGGCTAATAACGACCAAAAACTCTTTTATTTTAACCATGGGGCTAATAACCACCAAAAACTGTTTTATTTTAACCACGGAACTAATAACCACCAAAAACTGTTTGATTTTAACCATGGGGCTAATAACCACCAAAAACTGTTTTATTTTAACCATGGGGCTAATAACCACCAAAAACTGTTTTATTTGAACCACAGGGCTAATAACCACAAAAAACTGTTTTATTTTAACCATGGGGCTAATAACCACCAAAAACTGTTTTATTTTAACCATGGAACTAATAACAACCAAAAACTGTTTTATTATAACCACGGAACTTATAACCACCAAAAACTGTTTTATTTTACCCACGGAACTAATAACCACAAAAAACTGTTTTATTTTAACCACGGGGCTAATAACCACCAAAAACTGTTTTATTTTAACCACGGAACTAATAACCACCAAAAACTGTTTTATTTTAACCATGGGGCTAATAACCACCAAAAACTGTTTTATTTTAACCACGAGGCTAATAAGCACTAACAACTGTTTTATTTTAACCACGGAACTAATAACCACCAAAACTGTTTTATTTTAACCATGAAACTAATAACCATCAAAAACTGTTTTATTTTAACCACGGAACTAATAACCACCAAAAACTGTTTTATTTTAACCATGGGGCTAATAACCACCAAAAACTGTTTTATTTTAACCATGAAACTAATAACCACCAAAAACTGTGTTATTTTAACCACGGAACTAATAACCACAAAAAACTGTTTTATTTTAACAATGGGGCTAATAACCACCAAAAACTGTTTTATTTTAACCATGGAACTAATAACAACCAAAAACTGTTTTATTATAACCACAGAACTTATAACCACCAAAAACTGTTTTCCTTTAACCAAGGCACTAATAACCACAAAAAACTGTTTTATTTTAACCATGGGGCTAATAACAACCACAAACTGTTTTATTTTAACCATGGAACTAATAACAACCAAAAACTGTTTTATTATAACCACGGAACTTATAACCACCAAAAACTGTTTTCCTTTAACCAAGGAACTAATAACCACAAAAAACTGTTTTATTTTAACTATGGAACTAATAACAACCAAAAACTGTTTTATTATAACCACGGAACTTATAACCACCAAAAACTGTTTTCCTTTAACCAAGGAACTAATAACCACAAAAAACTGTTTTATTTTAACCATGGGGCTAATAACCACCAAAAACTGTTTTATTTTAACCATCGAACTAATAACCACCAAAAACTGTTTAACTTTAACCAAGGAACTAATAACCACAAAAAACTGTTTTATTTTAACCATGGGGCTAATAACCACAAAAAACTGTTTTATTTTAACCATGGGGCTAATAGCCACCAAAAACTGTTTTATTTTAACCATGGGGCTAATAACCACCAAAAACTGTTTTATTTTAACCATGGAACTAATAACAACCAAAAACTGTTTTATTTTAACCACGGAACTTATAACCACCAAAAACTGTTTTCCTTTAACCAAGGAACTAATAACCACCAAAAACTGTTTTATTTTAACCACGGGGCTAATAACCACCAAAAACTGTTTTATTTTAACCACGGAACTTATAACCACCAAAAGCTGTTTTATTTTAACCACGGAACTAATAACCACCAAAAACTGTTTTATTTTAACCACGGGGCTAATACCCACCAAAAACTGTTTTATTTTAACCACGGAACTTATAACCATCAAAAACTGTTTTATTTTAACCACGGAACTAATAACCACCAAAAACGGTTTTATTTTAACCACGGGGCTAATAACCACCAAAAACTGTTTTATTTTAACCACGGAACTTAGAACCATCAAAAACTGTTTTATTTTAACCACGGAACTAATAACCACCAAAAACGGTTTTATTTTAACCACGGGGCTAATAACCACCAAAAACTGTTTTATTTTAACCACGGAACTAATAACCACCAAAAACTGTTTTATTTTAACCACGGGGCTAATAACCACCAAAAACTGTTTTATTTTAACAACGGCACTAATAACCACCAAAAACTGTTTTATTTTAACCACGGAACTAATAACCACAAAAACTGTTTTATTTTAACCACGGGGCTAATAACCACCAAAAACTGTTTTATTTTAACCACGGGGCTAATAACTACCAAAAACTGTTTTATTTTAACCACGGAACTAATAACCACCAAAAACTGTTTTATTTTAACCACGGGGCTAATAACCACCAAAAACTGTTTTATTTTAACAACGGCACTAATAACCACCAAAAACTGTTTTTTTTTAACTACGGAACTAATAACCACCAAAAACTGTTTTATTTTAACCACGGGGCTAATAACCACCAAAAACTGTTTTATTTTAACCACGGGGCTAATAACCACCAAAAACTGTTTTATTTTAACCACGGAACTTATAACCACCAACAACTGTTTTCCTTTGACCAAGGAACTAATAACCACAAAAAACTGTTTTATTTTAACTATGGAACTAATAACAACCAAAAACTGTTTTATTATAACCACGCAACTTATAACCACCAAAAACTGTTTTCCTTTAACCAAGGAACTAATAACCACCAAAAACTGTTTGATTTTAACCATGGGGCTAATAACCACCAAAAACTGTTTTATTTTAACCACGGAACTAATAACCACCAAAAACTGTTTTATTTTAACCACGAGGCTAATAAGCACTAACAACTGTTTTATTTTAACCACGAAACTAATAACCGCAAAAACTGTTTTATTTTAACCATGAAACTAATAACCATCAAAAACTGTTTTATTTTAACCACGGAACAAATAACCACCAAAAACCGTTTTATTTTAACCACGGAACTAATAACCACCAAAAACTGTTTTATTTTAACCATGGGGCTAATAACCACCAAAAACTGTTTTATTTTAACCACGGAACTAATAACCACCAAAAACTGTTTTATTTTAACCACGGAACTAATAACCACAAAAAACTGTTTTATTTTAACCACGGAACTAATCACCACAAAAAACTGTTTTATTTTAACCATGGGGCTAATAGCCACGAAAAACTGTTTTATTTTAACCATGGGGCTAATAACCACCAAAAACTGTTTTATTTTAACCATGGAACTAATAACAACCAAAAACTGTTTTATTTTAACCACGGAACTTATAACCACCAAAAACTGTTTTCCTTTAACCAAGGAACTAATAACCACAAAAAACTGTTTTATTTTAACCACGGAAGTTATAACACCCAAAAACTGTTTTATTTTAACCACGGGGCTAATAACCACCAAAAACTGTTTTCCTTTAACCAAGGAACTAATAACCACCAAAAACTATTTTATTTTAACCACGGGGCTAATAACCACCAAAAACTGTTTTATTTTAACCACAGAACTTATAACCACCAAAAACTGTTTGATTTTAACCACGGAACTAATAACCACCAAAAACTGTTTTATTTCAACCACGGGGCTAATAACCACCAAAAACTGTTTTATTTTAACCACGGGGCTAATACCCACCAAAAACTGTTTTATTTTAACCACGGAACTTATAACCACCAAAAACTATTTTATTTTACCCACGGAACTAATAACCACTAGAAACTGTTTTATTTTAACCACGGGGCTAATAACCACCAAAAACTGTTTTCCTTTAACAAAGGAACTAATAACCACCAAAAACTGTTTTATTTTAACCACGGGGCTAATAACCACCAAAAACTGTTTTATTTTAACCACGGAACTAATAACCACCAAAAACTGTTTTATTTTAACCACGGGGCTAATAACCACCAAAAACTGTTTTATTTTAACCACGGGGCTAATAACCACCAAAAACTGTTTTATTTTAACCACGGAACTTATAACCACCAAAAACTGTTTTATTTTACCCACGGAATTAATAACCACCAAAAACTGTTTTATTTTAACCACGGGGCTTTTAACCACCAAAAACTGTTTTCCTTTAACCAAGGAACTAACAACCACCAAAAAGTGTTTTATTTTAACCACGGGGCTAATAACCACCAAAAACTGTTTTATTTTAACCACGGAACTTATAACCACCAAAAACTGTTTTCCTTTAACCAAGGAACTAATAACCACAAAAAACTGTTTTATTTTAACCACGGAAGTTATAACACCCAAAAACTGTTTTATTTTAACCACGGGGCTAATAACCACCAAAAACTGTTTTCCTTTAACCAAGGAACTAATAACCACCAAAAACTGTTTTATTTTAACCACGGGGCTAATAACCACCAAAAACTGTTTTATTTTAACCACAGAACTTATAACCACCAAAAACTGTTTTATTTTAACCACGGAACTAATAACCACCAAAAACTGTTTTATTTCAACCACGGGGCTAATAACCACCAAAAACTGTTTTATTTTAACCACGGGGCTAATACCCACCAAAAACTGTTTTATTTTAACCACGGAACTTATAACCACCAAAAACTGTTTTATTTTACCCACGGAACTAATAACGACTAAAAACTGTTTTATTTTAACCACGGGGCTAATAACCACCAAAAACTGTTTTATTTTAACCACGGGGCTAATA
>NW_028145516.1:65000-67500 GCF_977016875.1 Pavona decussata | reverse complement strand
AAGTTCAACTACAGGCGTCTTTCCGAACAGAGCAATTAAAACCAATGATACAATATTACATTTAGCATATACACACTCAGTGATCTTGGTGATTCAAGCAATCTGATTGGTTCGCTATCTCGGACAATGACGTTATATTCACTGCGCAAGGCGGTGAATGTAAAGCAGAACAAAATCGATGCCGAGAACTGGGTGTTCTGCCAAACTTTCATAGTAAGAACTTTTTGAAAATACGAGAATATCCGAGTGTTGCTGACTTTGAAGGTAAGAAAAAACTTGATGATGTTTAAGCAGCGTGATTTATTGTGAAGTGGCTTGACTTTTTGTACGCTCGAAGCTATGCTTACCACTACAGAGGAAAACGATTTCGCTTTGTCACTGTTTTGTGATTTTGGGATTTTCTCGCAAGACCAGTTTTGCCTCTAAATAGAATTTAATTTATGGAGAAAAAAGGAAGGCAAATATTTTTGAAAATTGTTCGTGCCAGCAAGTTAACAAGGCAAAGAACACTGCAGAAAAACAATACTCATGTGACTGCAACGCGCTCTTGGGTCAATACTTTACGCATTTGTACATTTATACCACCTTGGTAGCGGTAGCCATGGACATTTTAATTCGAGATTGTCAGTATGGCATAGAAAATGCAGGTAGCGGGAAACGAAAGTGGCCACATAGCACTTGAACTGCCTTGAGAGATCATAAAGCACGTATTTTTCCTTTAATTGTTGGTTATTGCCTTTTAGTAACGCTAAGTTTTGATTATTTCAATTAGGGAAAAACCTGCAGTGAAATAAAACTATATAGTCCTCAAGCCTCAAGTGGCTCTTATGTTATCGATCCAGATGGAGATGGCGGCTACCCAGCCTTCACTGTTTACTGTGACATGACAGACAAAAACGGAGTTGGCGTGTCAGTCGTCAGTCACAACAGCGAGTCTAGGACACTGGTTTACGACTATGGTGCTTCTAGAAGCTACGTATGTGACGTTCATTACATAGGAGCAAGAATAACTAGTGTTCCACAAGTGGCTGGCCTTCTGGATATCTCTGCACACTGCGAGCAGTTTATCAAATACGAATGCTATGGTTTTGCCCTCCTCTATATGGGTAGCTCCGATGGCTGGTGGGTATCATGTGACTTTAAAAAAAAATTACATATTGGGGTGGGGCCACTCCGTCTGACTCGTACAAACAACAATGCTCAACTTGATCGTAGCCGAAAGAAGAAGCGACAAAAAAAACTTTCTCATTCACGGTGAGTTGACAGAAACAAATAAAGCTCTACTTTTCTTCTCTGAATTGAGTGATAATTTAAATTTTTCGCCGTTTTCTTTTAAACTGTTGATGCTAAAGTTTACAAAAATCGATACAAAAAGATTAAAACTATCATTTGCCATGTTTGAAGATACTGTAAAGATCTAACTTTTGCACAACCATTGTTTACGGCTTCGTGTTCACGCATGAATTAACCAGTAATCAAACTGATCCTTTTTTTTTAAATGGTTTCCTCTCTGATTATTTTGAGATCACTTCGTGAGAATATACTAAAACAGTTATTCACCTCAGGCTCAGTTAATATTGTGGAATAATCCCATCAACAGTATTAACTTCGCCTTCGGCGAATAATTGGTAAATATTACCAATGGGCATTAGCCTCTTTTGTACATGATTATATATTACCAATATATTTGTATCTTACCGTAGACATTTTATTTAACATGGCCCACAAGTCATTTTCTTCATCGCCGGTATGCTTTAACATCTTTCGGCAATTTGAGCATACACCTAAACAATCAATAGAACAGTTAATCATTTCACATCCAGCAAATAGTTTATTGAACAACAGGGCCCTGAGTGTACGAAGCTTGGATAGCACTATCCAGCGAGCGCGGGATAAAATTATCCGCTCTATTATTTTTGTTTAGATTCTGGAATCCACTGGATAAGGATTTATTTATTTATTTATTTATTTATTCACCACGACATACAAACATAGAAAGTTACAATGAATAATAGACTAGGATTACAAGTACATAAGTTTAGAGTAAATAAAAAAATAGTAAAAGAAGTAAGAAGTGGCGAGGAGACCTCAAGAAACCCCCGGGCTTATACTGAGAGGTCTCCTCGGAGATATGTTGGGACTTAAAGACCAGTAAAGACATTGTGTTGAGATTTTTTAACATACGGTGGTGGTAAGACTATAAAAACATAACAGAGTCGGACGTTTCATGCAATTAACTGAGGAAATCAAGAAGCTTTCTTTTGAAGGTGGATAGACTAGGGGAAGACGTAATTGATAATGGCAAAGCATTCCATATTTTTGGCCCTCTATAGAGTATAGTAAATTGCTTGATATTAGTTCGGCAGGTGTGAGGTCGAAAATGAGCTGAGGTTCTGGTATCATAATTATGAATTTGACCACCAGTCGGAAATAAATTTAGAAAGGGCGAAGGCAGCAAACGTTGGTGATAGGAAAACATAAATTTTGCAATATAAAAGGA
>NW_028145516.1:20000-60000 GCF_977016875.1 Pavona decussata | reverse complement strand
TTAACAAAACTTAAACCACAACATCTCACTCAAGCATAAACTTCATACCTGAAGAGCATAATTTGTGTGAATCCGTTCCACCAGGTACTAAAAGAAAATCAAATTGTGTACATGTGAATACTATATCAAGTCACAACAATTTAAGACAGAAACTGAAATTGTTCATCTTTTAAAATACCTTGATGCTGGCAGTAAAGACTTCTTTGAAGGTGGATGTGTTCATCATGGTAAACTAATTGTACAAAACAAACAAGGAATCAAATCAGCACATGCCCATTACAAGTGTACATAATGTACATGAAATTTATTTTTATAGGACATAAAATTTCCAACACACATAAAAATTTGCCATTATTTCCTCAACATACTACAGAATTAAATGAAAAACACTGAATGATATTAAACAGACTTTTTAAGACAATTTTGGGCAAAAACTGACTTTAAAACAAACAAACTGTAACCAAAATGACTCATACAAAAGCAAGATAATGGACAGCAGTTTTCTATGGCCTATACTTACAGACCACAAAATGATGTCATAAAAAGTTCAAAACTCAAGTAGTTTCACTGCCAAGTTTTGAACATTTTATGGTGTAATTTTATGGTAGTGCCATCGATTTGTTTTTTTACAACAGCATGGAAAAGGTACAAATGGAATTGGCTTTATTGCACATTACATCTAAAGTCATTTTTACTGTCTGTACTGTAATGAGCTAATCAGTGCATGGCTGGGAATTTTAACAGTTACTTTAAAAACCCAATTCAAACAGCCAAACAAAAAATACAAAAATATACAAACTAATATACTTACAACTCCTGCAAAATGTTCCAATATTTCCTTTTCTTCTTTCATTCGTACTTGCTGAGAGCTACAACAAGATAAAACACTTGCTGTTATTTCAGGGTCTTTTGACTGCAGGAATAATTTCTTGATCAAATTAATCTAATACCTTGGCGGCCTGAGGTAATACTGTCCTGTCTGAGGACTCACTGACACTTGGTAGATATCCAGTGCCTGCAATGCTGAATTAACAGTCAAAGTTTTAACAACCGATGGGAATAGAAATGCCTAGAAATCCTTGCTGATAAACCCAAGCCCCAAGAGGCTACAGCATCTTTATCCAAAACTTCTGAAAACTCTTCAAAAACTCATTAATAATTCATAAGCCCATTGACCTATCAAATGGTTGATAATACATCATGTGCAGTGACTTTATATTGATAAACCTCCTCCTTATTAGCGTGTGGTGTTTTATCGATAAACCTCCTCCTCCTTAGTATGCGGTGTTTTTCTCGTATCACAGAAGCATAATTGTCATGAAGTCTATTGACACACACTTTTCCAGGAATGTTTTTGAAGCCATTAAAAAAATTCGCAGCACATGTTTTATCGGGCCTAAAACCGGACAAAACACTCCTGCTCATTTTTTAAACATTACTTCATTTGCTAATCAATGTTTCTTAGATCATAGTTGGCTCAAGAATTCACCCCTCACCAACTATCAGCTACTAAAACAAATCTTGGGCTAACAGTCTCATTGTTTTAAAACAACCAGAATAAGATGGAAAGGATTCGAATGAAATAGAATGATATGGCAAATGGTATAAGATGAAAAAAATTCATAGTAAAAAATGCAATGAATAAAAATAAACTGTAAAATTCTGAATACTGTAGATAGGCCTCCTGAATACCAGACCTCCAAATTATCAGTGCCAGAAAAAAAAAATCGTAATTTTATGACTAAGCCCGGCCTCCCAAATGAAAGTCCTGGAGTGTTACAAAATTAAGCTGTTAATGTTTTAATGTGATTTTATTGTCAGACCCAGTTCACCAATAATTATTTTGAAATGCAAAACTTGCTCAGTAAGGTCTCTACAAAACAAGCTTCACTTAGATATAAGCTCATAAGAAATCTCCTAATTATAATAAGGATTCAACATAAGTCCAGGGCTTGCACAAAACAAAGCAAATGCTTACCATATTTGAGGAGCCTTGTGAACAGATGAGTCTCCCACGGAAGGAATGTTTTATTGGCTTGAGCAGAAGCTGGAGCATTGATATCACTTGCTGCAAGAAAACAAACACTGTGATCTACCTTGAACATAACAAACCAAGCAAATAGGGAGGGGGGGAGCAGTGATGGTGTAGTGGTGGGAGCACTCTCCTCTAAGGTTCGATTCCCGGACTCGGCGTCATATGTGGGTTGAGTTTGTTGCTGGTTCTCATCCTTGCTCCGAGAGGTTTTTCTCCTGGTTCTCCAGTGTTCCCCTCTTGTCAAAAACCAACATTCCCAATTCTAATTCAATCTGGAATCTGAGAGCCACAGGTTGGCCAGTGGAAACAGACTGTTAACTGTCACCCTTATTAAACAAAGTTGATTGATTAATTAATTCATTATTTTATGTTAATCAAATTAATGTTATGCAGTGGCAGGTAGGAAATGCTACATTCTGTAGGTCCTTATTGTCTTGTCATTAATGCACAAAAACAAAAGCCTCAAAGTGTCAAGAAACTGGCGGGATACGATCAACAGAGACATTAATTCGTTTGATACTGTGAAATCATTTTTTAGGTAATTTTATTATTTTATTTTTAATTTGCAGGGCCCCACTGAAAACCACCAAGTAGAATGGGCTCCCTGGATAAATATTATTATTATTTAATTATTATTATTATTATTATTATTATTATTAAACCTGACTTACTTCCTGACACTTTACACGAGCCAGCACCCCATGTGATGGTCTTGACGCCACACACCAGTGTCTTTACCATGCTGCGGCAATCAGGAACTGAAAAGGTATTTGTAGGGCTGGGACCTACTAAAAGCAAATAATAAAATAATATTAATATTAACAAATGTAATGGCATGGCTTGTTAGGAGGAGGGGGGGGGGGGGGGGAGGATAGACGGACCTCCAGGGCAGTAAATTAAAGGGGATGAAACTGAAAGAGAATGGGATATTGAAGTGGCAGGATATATAGGTGATATATACCAAAACTATTATATATTGCATCGTAATTTACATGTACAATGCCAAAAACACAGAATGGAAGGAGTAATTAGGATTGGAGTAGGGAGAGGGGGAGGGAGGAAACCAGGACAGTGATGGATGTGGGAGGGTGGAAAGTTTACATAAGTTTGTCCCCAACCCATCCCTGTATCCCTGACTTATTTGCCTTCAAGTTTTAAAGAATCTCTCCAATCATAATTTTATGCTTTAAGCAAGGTTAAAGAGAAGAGGGACTAACCTGGAGAAGATGCTGTTGCTTTCTGTAAAAAGATAATCAGTTTCAATTAGTACTGATATTTTACTTTTTCTCAAAATGTCACAATAATTGGAGTGTCACAATGTCACAATAATATTGTGGTCCAGTATCTGAGTGCTCTGAAGCATAGCTTAAACAAGAAGTTCCGGTATAAAAGGAGCAGGGCCAGGCCATTCTCACCTTCAGTTGTCAATCAACCATCTATAGTGTAAACAACCGACAAACAACATGTGTCTTTTCTTCAGCTTTTACCGATAAAATTGGCTTAGTTTGCAGAATAACCCTTGTTAAGCAAATTAGAACTTGATAACTTATATTGCTGTGATGATTTTATAAAATTTTGAGGAATTTTTTTTCCACATTTTTCTCATGCCCGCAAAGGAATGAAATGAAGAAGGGACTTGCCCTTTTATAGCGGAACTTCTTGTTTAAACTTTCTGATGTGTGTATATCAAGACTGACCAAAAAAAATACTAAAGGAAATTGATGTTTGGAAGTCCGAACTGCAAAATAATATACATCACAGGAAAATTGAGCAAGCTATAAGCTTGTGGGGTCGTGTTATCAATTGAAAGAGTAAATCAAAGAACAAAATATAAATTAAAATCTTTCTCAGTACAAAATTATCGGGTAGTACATCCTGTTCACCACGTTCTACTTAGCAGACACAGAAACAGCGATCGTACTGCTGTTCGATTGTGAGTTTTTCCCAGGGCAGATAATGATGATATGAAAAAGGTTTGATCACCTTGACTGAATCTTGATCCTGCTTCTCTGTAGATTGCATTTCTCCAGTTGAAGAAGAGCTTGATGTACTGGAGGCAGCAGGTGTTGTTGATAATGAGCTGCGATCAGGAGCTGTGCTGGACGACGCTGATGACGGCAAGGATGAGCTGGAACTGGATTGTTGAGAAGACTGCTGCTGTGCTTGAAGCTCACTCATCTGTGGGCTGTGAAAATAGTTTCTCAAACTCATTAATAATTTATAATGAGAAAACAAAGGATATCACCACCATAAAAAAGGCTTGAAAATGTGATCTTAAGTGAAGGGGTTCAAAAGCCCTAAGTGACTTATGTCGCTAGATTCTCTTTCCAAATTGCCTTGTATTCATTTGTGAAACAAAAGGAGAATTTGACCCTAAATCAAAGTCACTTTGGGCCTTATCCACGCACCCCCTCAATTATCAAAACATTTGGTGAACTTCTGCTTTGAATAATCTCCCAGAATTTACTCATGGCTTGAGAAAATATAATATCAAACACTCAAAAAAGAGTTTCGTCCAATTTTGAAACACCTCAAAGATAGTTTAAAAAAAACTTGGCTGCACCTCATTTTTTCAAGCCACTTCTTGGTGCGTGGAAATCAGAAGAAACACTTTTTCTGGTGGTTGATATATTACTTACAATACACAAAATAATTTTATGTCAAAGCAAAACCCTACAATGGAATCTAGCATTGTATCCCAGCACAAAAGTATAAATTTTAATGATTTATGGAGTAACAATAGTTGCAAACTATAATTACTGTACATACCACCTGTTGAAGATTGCTGGAACGTGGTGCTTAGCAATTGACTGAAATTTCCTCACAAACACCTCTAACATCCTCATGAGGATTTCACGTCCCTGAAAAAAGGTACCATTTAATTTTTAAAACAATCACAATCTCAATGAACGTATAATAGATCAGACATCACTTGCATGCTAGACAATGATATGGTGCTGTAATGATATTGTAATCGTAATCACAATCACAATCACAATTAAAGGAAGGCAATAACTTTTCAAGAAATGATGTTCAGTAACAATGAAAATGTACTCACTGTTCCTTGTTCATCACTTTTCTGTCGGATACACTCTACAAGATTTAACAGGAGCTAAAAAATGAAAAAGACAACAATTGGCCACCACTTTAAAGGGGCAGTGTCAACTATTTCGGTGTTACTTTAAGTGGGCACAAAATACCATTGAATCGATGGAATTGCTGAAATAATGGTTCAGTTTTGTTAACAATAAGCCTACTAGTGCACAGAAACTAGTATTAATTATGTTTGGTGGTGGATGGCTTGGATGGAAATGGATTGCAACTTGGTTCTTCTTGTGTATTTTAGATCAGATGTTAAGAACAGATTATAGTCGTTCTTCCTAGGAGAAATCCTTAATTCTTGGTTTTCACATGACGTCATAAAAAACTGAAATTCATAACTAAACACAATTTTGGGTTTTTATCTTCATCACATATAAGAAAATCTAAATTTCTATCGGCTTGCTTGTTTTCAGCAGGATAGCATTCTTTGTTTTGAAAATAGAGCAGTTTGAATTTTAGATTTTTGCACAGTACGTGACAGAAGGATTGCAGCTCTAAACATGTCACGTACATGAAAACATCGATTCGCCTCGTGTTTTTTTTAGGTCTGATCAGCTAACATGTAATAGAAGCGTTAATGTCAATGTGTGAAAGTTCAGCAGAGAGAAGAAAGGCTTTGAAATAGCCAAGGTAAACTCCAGATGTTTTTGCTGGTTTCCGGCCGCCATGTTGGTGCCCATACTAAACTCTGTAATTTTCCATGGTACATTTTCTCGAATAACTCGATTAGAGGATATCGCACAGCCCTGTAGCTTTCACACATTGTTTATGTATCACTCTTCTACAACATATCAATTTCTTGACTTTATCTATTGAATGGTTGAGGATTTTATTTTTTCACTTGCGTGACAGTGTGTGAGGTGAAAACCACCTATATTTTCTTCTCGGTGTTCTAAGAGCAATTTCATGTTAGCAAAAAGGTTTTTGTCAAACAGTTGACCAGTTTTGACCAAAATACAGCAAAGTCGCCATGACAGTCCCCCTTTAAATGCACAAAAAGGGGTCATTAATACATGCAAAAAGAGTTTAGCCTTATGTTACAGATTAAAGCTTGAGTTGCTTGTACAAGTACAGTGAGGAGAAACATACCTTGCATGACATGGTTTGTATGCTAACGGGAAGTGAGTCATCATGCACATTCTTAGAAAACATGTGCACCGCAAGCGACAGGTGAGGCAAAGGCAGATGAGTGCGCACATGGTGGACCAGGTCAGCTAGAGTGCTGTAAGCCAAGGGTCGCAGGGATTCTTTGGTTGTCCACCCTTTTCCGATCAAAACCTCTTCATCAAACAACTGGTCAATGTGAGGAACAAATCCTGTGGAACAAGATGGAAAATGACAGGTTTGAAAGGTAAGTCTTGCATGCCAAGCCTTTTTGCTCACAGATATGGAGTTCATAGTCTGAAACTGTTGTCTTAAGCTATTTTTGTATGGCAGTTAATTGTATATTATTTTTTGAAGTGCTATTGGGCATTTTATTGAATATAGTGCCATCCCATTTTATTATAATTATCAATTGAACATAATATTTAGCAGATCTAGGGGGTGGAGGGGGGGGGGGGGGAGTTGGGGACCAGGTCATCCATGCAATTCTCAAAAAAAGTAAGGTCTGGAGGACTGCAATTTTTTTAATTCTAACTGAAACATTATTTTCACTCTGGATCCACAAACCCTAATCTTAGATAAAGCTCCAGAACACTGCCTTCTTTTAGCTGTAGTTGATGACAGAGTTATGTTGTATAATTACATGTTATGTATTACTGATTTATGCTGCCTTCCCTGTTACTTTGGCACTACACCACAAAACTCCCTGCTGCTAGGACCAAACCATTGGGTTCATTAATAACCATGATCAAATTAACAGGGTTCTACTGTACATCAATCTACCTTACTAACCTATTCTGAACTTTTACACATTCGCTTTTCCACTTACTGTTTCTGAGATCTGTGGCCAGAATATGTCTGGCGGCAATCAGTAACTCTTTCCTGAGATGAGCAACTTCCTGTGGACAGTACCGCAGGAGGCCCAACATTCCACCAACCATGTTCTGTGAGTAGGTGTTCACCATGTCTTGATAAATCCTGATAATGTAGGCTAAGAACGACAGCGTCTTGATCTGTGCTGCTACAAAGTCTACATACACTTCCTTGTTGAAAGTTGGAGATTTTCTAGAGCAAAGATGTGAAAAGGAAATGATATAATAATAAAATCTTTATTTGCCATTACAAGTAAATATTTATAAAAAGTAATTGTATAATAATTAGAAGATAAATAAATGGTGAAGAAACCTAATAAAAACCATTAAAGTTACCATGTAAGTTCAGAGAGAAAATTTTTGAATTTTCATTTTTTTACACAAAAATAAACTTCCCAGTAAGTTCTTACAAACAAAAAAAAATTTAGAAAAAGAGTGAGTATTTGCCGAGAAATTGGGATGTAAATGATTTCCACCGGAAGTTAAATTTTACTTTGATTGACAGCATATTGCTGCAGGTATAACAACCTGTTGTGATAATTGTGCGAACCATCTTTCTATAGTCTTGAGCCCCTCATGTTCCCGCACTTTGAATATGCTGTATTTAGTGGAAGAACTAATGCATTTTTCCTCGAGTATGAAACTGAGATAAAAGAAGACAAAAGCTTTAAGCTACACTTTAAAGTAGGTAAAGGTCTTAAAATCTTCCACCAAAGCAAATATTTGGAGATGCACTTGTTTCAATTTGCAAGTCCGTGAATCGCGCTTTGTAAGCTTCCTTTTTTATTATTTACGGCTGAACGTTATCAGCTCACTGAATCTTGTGTTCAGGTGTGTAAAACTTACAAGTCGCGGCAAGCAGAAACAAAACAAAAAAGCAGAATCATGTCCTATGTCTTCATCTTTTCTCACGTCAGCCGTCACTATAACATAACTAGTAAAGGGAAAGTCGATGCTTTCGCTTGTAGCGTTTTCACGAAGACTTACTGTATTAGCTGATGGTAATTTCCAAAGTGTTAAATGGAGTCAACTCTGTTAAACAGTTTCGTTTAAACATTTTCTTTCAAGTGTCAAACGAATTTGTTCTTTGATATTAGGGTTCAAGGGTTAAGTCTGCCATGAGATAGAAGTGGGAAATCACACCAAAACTGCTGCAGTAGATGAGTATGCATCACTGATCAACGATAAACAGTATGTAGTTGTAATAAGGTACTAATAAATTTAATACATGGTATATAACTGGTCATAATTTTGTCAAAGTGCTTTGTCAGGCTCCTACCTTGCTGTAAGAGAAGGCTGAAGAATGATGGTGTTCATGATCAGTGGAATAAAATCAGCTACAACACTGTGTACATTCTGTTTGTACAGCTACATAAAGAAGCCAAAACACCAGAGTTAGACAATTCCTTTTAACTAATCAAAGATTGGAAAAAAGACTGCAAACAAGCCTCTACCTACCTGATACATCAGCACAACGATGATTGGTAACTCAGCTAACACTTTAAGCGAGTTCACTGCTTTAGGAATTGTCGTCTACAGAGAAAAAAATTAAAGACCAGAGAAAGATTCTTTAAAGTTACAATGCGGTGACGTACAGGTTTTGAAACCAAAAATATACTAAATACTGATACTAATAATTGGGAGCTCAGGGCATATAACCAACCTAAATGCATTTGAGAAAGCTTTTTAAGAATTGGTTCATGCTTAGCGTGCGTATATCGAGTTATGAATGCACGCGGGAAGTTTGGAGAGCATGAGAGAAGCGTAAGAGTTGCTCGAGGCGTAGCCGAGAGCAACTCTTACTAGCTTCTTTATTGCTCTCCAAACTTCCCAAGTGCATCCATAACTCCATATACGCACAGCTAAAAGCATAAACCAATTCTTTTATAACATAGTGAAAATAAAGTAAATGATTCCTGAAAAACAGGTTTTGTTCCAGATTAATTACAAAATTCTCTGTAAAAAACAAAAGGCGAAAATGGTTTCTCATATCGGTTTAATCTTAATGTTTCATTAAGCTTCATGCTCTTATAAATATAGATCTTTTATGGTGTTGTTTCTCTGTAAAAGTTTTTTAAAAACACAGCGCGCGCATGCTTCCCCCATCTGACTTGCACAGGTCATCGGATGGACGCACGGCCGTGCGTATGTTGAGAAATGTACCATGATGACGCCAATAGGAATTAGATCAGGATGCACGCGCGCTATGTTATAATTGTTGTTTTAGCTCAGATTCACCACCTGGCCTTGAATTCCTTCATAGCTCCAACATTTTACCTGCTGCTTCATGCTTCATACTTTTTGCAATAAATGATAATGGCGAGATTTCCAATTTTATCACAAAACAAAGTGCAAGGCAGCATATAATACATTGGAGCAAGGTTTCCTGAAGGAATTCAAGGCCACATGCAAAAAACATGAATCTGAAGCAAAAAGGATTCTGAAATGCGCATAGGTCGGTTATGCTCTCAGCCTTACAATTTATTATTTCTAGAGTGTTTTATACTAAGTCTAAAAGTGCCTGACAAGAAATATACTATAACATGGTTAAAAAATCTGTTGAGCAGTGCAATGAAGATGCAATATTTAATTAAAATTTGTCATACTGAACAAACAAACCTGTTGCCCACTCTTGCTGCTTCCCACATCACCAGTGTTTAAGGGGGAGGTGGTAGATGCCGCTCCAGTGCTTATCCCAGGGGTAGTGGAGGTGGGTGTGGTGGTGGCATTACTCTCTGGTGGCAAGAAACCAGTGGCTGATATTGGCACCACATCGAAGAATTGTTTCTGGCAAAAAAATAAAGACTCGCAATATTATATGGCATATGCTTTACTGCCATAGTACTGAAAGTGATTGTTGATTATCACAGGCATTGAAAACTAAAATATTATAAATATTTACTAATAGTGATAATTTATTAAATAAATTATCCACATGAAAATCATACCACATTAGTTGGCAAGTCTTTATAAATTGTCTTTACAAACTGTAGGAAATGTTGTATCTGCAAAACAAAACAATGATAAAATTGTTATAATAATTATTAATAGCATTTACATGTATTACTATCAGCACCAGATACAACACAACAACCCCTCATACAGGTACAACATAAACAAATTAGAAACCACAGGAAATTGGTGTTAATAGTTACTGTATTACCTCAGATTGTAACGGTGGTCGGAACTGTTTGTGAAGCTCGATGATGATTCTTAAACACACCAAGACATTCTCTTCATTTTCAATCTGTTGAATTAAATAAGAAATATACAATAATAATAACTATGAAGAGAAAACAAAGGAAATCACTACGGTGAAGGAGGTTTGGAAATGTGATCTACAATTTGGTGAAAGTTTGCTTTGATTTTCTCCAAGAATTATTGATGGTTTGAGAAGCTATATCAAACACTCAAAAGAGTGTTTCATCCTATTTCCAAACACCTCAAGTGAGGTTGGTTATAAATAAAAAAAAAACTCGGCTGTACCTTGTTTTTCAACCCACTTCTCGTTGGTTTGGAAATTGGATGAAACACTATTGTGTTGATTATTATATCACATGACAAATAAGAATATTATAAACATGTAGAATAATTACTATGAATCACTAATCAAAAATCAAAGAACATTTGAAGACTACATCCAGTTTAAGGACGATGTATTATTCAGTAAATGACACAGGCATACTCGGAAAAAAAATCCGAGTGCTCCTATCAGGAGTCATACCTTAAAGACCTTCCGGTTACTAGTTCGGATGCTCTACCACTGAGCTACAGAAGACTCAAGGGAGCTAAGGCCATTAAACTAGGTTCATGGGACAAACATCCTGCATACTGCTAGGATTGGAATGTCATGTGTGGCATATGCGCAATGGAATAAAGGTGATGGAATAATTATATTTATTTATTCGCTAGGCTAACGGGGAACAAAGATGGAGGCGAGGAATGCATACTTTCAAGCTCTTGGATAAAAGCCTTCGTTGCTCAACCATTTAGCCTTGACTAAGGTAACAACTTGCTTATTTTTCTTCTTTTTCCCATGAACCTAGTTTAATGGCCTTAGCTCCCACGAGTCTCCTGTAG
Organism: Pavona decussata; assembly: GCF_977016875.1. NCBI lineage: Eukaryota > Metazoa > Cnidaria > Anthozoa > Scleractinia > Agariciidae > Pavona > Pavona decussata. The sequence continues at coordinate 48,807 of NW_028145516.1, read as the reverse complement.
CTCAGTGGTAGAGCATCAGAACTAGTAAACGGAAGGCCTTAGGTTGACTCCTGATAGGAACACTTGGATTTTTTTTCCGAGTATGCCTGTGTCACTTACTGACAAATAAACCATTCTCATTTATTCACCAGACTTAACATAAATTATTCCATCTTATTTTATTCTATTGTACATCCAGTTTATTCATAAAGACATAGCAATAATAATTTATTATCCGCCACTTACCTCAAGCAGATAAAACATCAAAGAAAGTATGGACTAGAAAAGAAATAAAAAAATGATTGCATGTCAGTAAACCTTTAATGGTTTGTTCTGTCCCCTTTTTTAAGATAATCTACCCAGGCAAATAATAACCCTCAGACCTCACAAGTTCTTCTTAATATATCAAAGTTTTTAATACACACTGTTGAAATCTGTGCCAAGAGGCAGGGTGACAACTGCAGTTAAATCAAAGTACACAATAATGACAAACAACAGCAGAATGGGCAATATAGTACTTTGACTGGATCAAACAGATTTACATTGGTGTACAAGATACAGGCAAGGAGGGTATAAGAGAATAGGATCAATCCAAAACAAGGGAGCACGACAAAATAAGGAGAATTTGTGGGAGCATTTGAAAATAAATATAAACAGAACAATGAATGTGTCTGTAGTAGGGATATACAGAATGGTAAATCTGAGACTTTGCGAGACTACTAGACTACTACTACTTTAAAATCCGAGACTGTTTCCATACATGTAATTTTCAGTCAAGCCCGACACTTTACCTACAAAAAATCTGAGCCCAAGACTCTAAGAAATTCTCAGCGCTGGAGAATTTTCAAGTCGATGGTACCAAAAAGAAAGGCCGTCATGAATTCTTCATGTGTTCTTCAGAAATAGACTAGAACCTTTCTTTTCTTGCTCGACAATTTGCAAGACTTCGAAACTCAAATATTCAAAATTTGAGACTTAGAGATTGTCCAAATTCTAGCAAGCATGAGATTGTGAGATACTAAGTTTAAATTGCGAGAATTTGAGACTTGGTTAATATTTTTTAAGACTCCTTGTTTTCAATAAAACATTCTATACTCCTAATAGAAACAGTGTGCAATGGGTTTGTGAAAAGGAATCACAGATGGGATATTCTCGAGAACAATGAATGTGTCTGTAGTATACATTCAGATTCTCTAACTTGTTGTTGTGTATTTATTTAATGTGCTTACCTGGAAATGAGGTCTCAGGTGTTCATTGGTTGGAATACGATGGAGAATCTCAAGCAAGAGCTTCCTCAGTTGCTTTGACGAGAAAGAAGAAAATGCAATTAAATACACATGACCAGAGCACTGTGGAATGTTGCACAAAATGTCTTGTTGGAGGTTAACTACTGACATCAGACATGCAGCCCATCACTGATTTAACATCAAACATTAGCAGCTATGTCCTGACATTAAATGCAACTGCCTTCTGGTTTCCCTTGTCAGCAAGTTCATATCATAATTGCATTCGATGTAGAAAGAACGCAATTGTAACGGTGCAGTTCCAGAAAATATCCATACCCCCTCCCCCCCCCCCCCCCCACGGAAGGTTCGTTTTTTATTTTAACCTCCCAACCCCTCGGAATTTCCATCCCAGAGGGTTTATGATGACCCCCCCACCCCTCCGGAATTTCCTGGTTTTTAAAACCCTCTTCCCTGAACCCCTTGGAAGTTCAAAATCCATTTAGACTATGAAAATTGACGACTCACACTATTACGATCAATTTTTTTTATTATTGGAGCAACGTCGACTACTCTAGTTCAGCTGTTTACAACACTTCGCTATTTTACTTGTTTATCCTATTGCTAAAACTATATCCGGAAAAAATTGGAAAAAAACTCTAAAATGGTTGATTCTTTATGTCAATAAAACACGGCTTAATTCTTTGTTGTTGCGTAGTTTATGTTTATAACTTTCCCGGGCGCTTAAGAAATTATCTCTTTTACGTTACAACTTTTCTTTTTCACCTAAAATTGACGGCCTTTGCAAATTCCATTTTCGTAATGACCTCCGCAGAAAAAAACGTTAAGCTATTACCACAAAAAAACCGCTATGAATATAAGTTGCACATTGAATATACGATGCTGGATTTTAATTTATCAAGTAGAATTTAAAGAACTTTGAAAATCCAGTCGAAAACTGGCTGCATGCACAAGAATTGAAAGCCACCTTTGTGAACAGTTTCAAAAGGTTCCCCTTTAAAAATTTCAAAATTAATTAGTCTGGATTCACGTCTCGGCACTAATGCTAAATAGTTATCTCTGTACTGAGTTCGTGAATGAAATGAATTTCAGAAAGAAAAGAAGTTTGTGTTCTCAACGTTTTATGTCAGGTTTTTATCAAATAAACGTCACTGTTTCACGTCCAACAGAATTCAATCTTGAGCAAAATTTGCATGCATCGGGAAAGTTTTGCGTTCAGTGCCGCGGGATCAAATTTCAACTGCAATGTTCATCAATATTCACTGGATGGAAATATCTCTGTAGAATCTTTTCCCTTTCTTCCAGAAATCTTTTTTGTGAAAGATTGTATTGAAGAAATTACATGTTTTGTGGCCGTGGTAAAATAATTTTCCATGGGAAATAAATTCATCAAACACGACAGCGCTCAGCACTCCTGTTGTACATTTGGTTGTGTCAGAAATAGATTTCAACCGCAAACTAGCCTGTGAATCTACGAAAAGGCCATGCTCATCAAAATAGTTGCTTTGTTCAGAAACCTTTTAATCTCCTCATTTGATGCTACAATACGAGTAAAGAGGACTTTTGTTTATTTAAAAACTCGAACTTCAAACGATTGTGCAGTCACAGCCATGCACGACATGATATGAGGCTGATTGATCGTGCTGCAAAGTTGAACTTCAAAGAAAAATACCTGTCACGCGTTACTTTCGCTTATCAGAAGAATTACCCAGACAACACTTCTACCAAAATGACTTTTTCCAGAATGATTCATCGTTTCCGCTGCTTTTGTGTTGGATTATAATTATTTTTCCGCAGTGGCGACTGAAAATTCTTCTTAGCCAACTTTGTGCCTCGCTTATGTTTTTTTCGTGAATTTACGTACCCTCTGGAGAAATTCTTCATAGGAACACCCACCCCCCTCCCCCTGACCTTCTGTGGGGGGGTATGAACATTTTCTAGAACTGCAAAATACAGATTGGAGTCAAGATTGTATGGAACAGTCAATCAATCAACAAATGGATGGAACTTGGGATGCATGCATTGTATCTGGCACCCCCCGCAGATTTTGCAGGCGTGGATGGCATCATCACCAACTTGGCAAAGGAGAGAGAGCCTGGGATCGAGATCATCAAACACACTCTGTCTAATGTTACATCAACTGTTAACAATTATGGATACTGCAAAATAAAACTGGCTATTTTCTTAATGGTCATGATCCTAGATAATTTTATGCATCCAAGCTAATATAACTCCAATGAGCTCTTTGTACTCGTATTTCAAGAAAAGAAGACCCCCTTTCAAGTCTTGTACTGCAGACACAGCAAAATAATTTTATTAAGATACCTGTGCTGGAACTTCAGCAACAAACTGTGGTTCCCCTTGAAAACAAACAAAAATATTAATAAAATACATTAGAAATTTTCAATCAATACTTACAGCTTCAAATCATGCATGCAAAAAAAGTCACAGATTTAAAACAATTTTTAATAGAGACTTTGGTTGATGGAGCAGATTTTACCTTCCTTTAGATACTTTAAAAATCTTGGTATTGAGTGTTCCAAGAATGCGGTGTAACTGGATGACTGCACAATACTCTGTAAATTGAAATGCATTCAATGACAATAATTAATTTAAATAACTAAATTAAAAGATGTCATTAATTAAAACACAAAAAGACAAACAGATTGGTCAAAAGACACATGTCAAGTTCTTTTTGAAAAATTTGTGCATGCTTGTTACCTAATTACAAATTACAAGTTAAATAGCTCAGCAAACCTCAAAGTTTTCACTGATTTCTTGGGCAGCTTTTAACTTTTTCTCTTCAGCTGTTAAGAAAATGAACATGAAGAAGTCACTTACCAAAATTTTCCTTCAATAATAAACTGCATGTGCCCCTGATGTGTTACAACTTCACAATGGGGGTTGTGAAAATACCGATCACAGGTCTGAAAACGCACTTGTCGACAGAAAATGTGTACTATTGTAACACCATGCACACAGCACTTTCTGCACATGCCTGAAACCATCCAACACAAAATGAGTCATTTCATACAGGGAAGTCCATTGCAGTTGTGTGTACCAAAAAATTTTGAGACCATTTGCAGTGAGACCTTATTACTACAAGATAATACTCAATAATAGGCATCCATCTGCCTTGGAAGACAATGGTGTGCACCATGGAAGTCCACTCATTCATGTTGAGAGAACAGCGTCAGGAATGGCTCAGCAATCTGATCTTAGCATGACAGTCTCTGCCAGAGTTGTTACACACGAAGTGTGACGACAGGTTGGAATTCCGGTTCTACTCAGTAATATTAGAATTTAAACAGAATCTCCTTGGAGAAGTGGAGATACTGGCTGCTGTACTTACACATGGTTGCCTCTGTCAAGATGTTAGTATATGTGGTAAACATCTTCACGATGTTTGTTGGCCCAGCCTCCTGGGGAGATGTAACAGAAGCAGGGCTCGCAGAAGCCATCCTGAGCTATCTGAGATAAACAAATTTAAAACAAGCATGTTTGTGTTATAAACAGAGGTTAAACAGACAAATCTAGACTTTTGACAGTGTTTTCTATTTCATTACCACAAGCGAAAAAAAAACTGACATACCAGGCATCAAAAGATTTTAACAATCTTAATCCAGAAATTCAGGGAACTGAATCAATTTTATTGTTTAAAAAGAAAGTGCAGCTTTTATCATAGTATTTTGTTAATATCCAATTATTACCTTTTTAAATTATAATTTTATTTATAGTAACGGTTAGCTATTTTATCCTTTTATCTTATATCATTGTAATAGCAATGTCTGTAAATTTTATTTAATATTTTTTTCTTATCTATTTATTCATTTCATACAGGGCAGTTCTGAAAACCACTTTTGTGAGAACGCACCCTTTTTAAAGATTATTATTATTATTATTATAATCATTATTATTATTATTATTATTATTATTACTATTATTATCACAGGGCAAAAAACTTCCGCTCGTCCACCCGTCCGAGACGAGTACTCTCGTATCTCGGACGAGTGGATTTCCAAAAGCACTTGTCCTATGGGACGAGTAGAGTTTGCCTATAAAAAGATGTTCTTTTCTACTGAGGTCTGAGTTCCCAAACATTTTGGACTTTGTAAACTAGCCTGAGTTTCGCAAAGTTTGGTTTCTTTTCACTGCAACTTACCCATTTTCGCTTATGTTTTCCGAGAATATCTGGTTCTGTTGTTTCAGTAAAGACTGGGATCCACATACCATATACGGAAATGACGACCTCTTTGAGACAAGGCTTCATTAACACTTATTAAACGAGGCGATTACCATTGTGGCAAGTTATGTGATCATTAAAGAAGTAATAAAACCTTTTAATGTCTTAGCTGTCAGTCTAATAGTGTAATTTAAAAGACGTGAAACACTCCAAGCCATTCTGCTATATAAAAGGCGCTGATGCTTTGAAAATGTGACATAACCCACCTAAAAAGCGGGCGAAATAAAATCAGATCACATGCTACATTTTCATTGTCAGTGTACAAGATGTCGGCTAATCTGCTTGACCTATGGAAAAATCGAGAGTAAAAGAAAACCTGACTCCAGCAAAGAGGAACATCCTAAGAGTGAGAAAGCGAAAAAACATGAAGAAAGTTGAATTCGAAAATTCCAACCAACATGGAAAAAAGAATTTCCCTGAGTTAAATTTGACGCGGAGAAGAATGAAATGTTCTGCATTGTGTTCCGTAAGTATCTGACAGTAGCCGATAAAGCGAGCCGGCTTTATGTCGGCATCAGTGGATCGTCCACCACTGGTTTTCGCCGTGATTCTCTTGTGAGTCACTAGAAGAGCCATTCTCATTACTTTTGTTTTCAACGAACTAAAAGTGAAGAAAAACGAAAGCAGGCGCTGCTACAGCGAATAGGCACGAACAACCCCCAACGTAAATGCTAACCATTAAGCTAACCGGGGAGCCACTTAAGCTAACCTGAGTGCTATTTAGGCTAACCGGAGTGTTTTTTAGGCCAACCTGAGTGCCTCGCACATCTGCCTCGCAGATTGTCAAGACCCAATCTATTGATGGTTTGGTTGTGACGTCATGGCGGCCATGTTGGTGGACAGGAACAATTAAGATTTTTTCTCTCGGGGAGTTAACTATCATTTTGAGGCAAAGTATGTGAGCAGATTTTCTTTTGTTTTCTCCACCAGCACGGTGGCAATGCCAACCACCTATTTTATGAATGGATTTCATTTAAGATTGTAAGAATCAACCATGTACATTGAAAAAAAGCACAAATAAAAGATTATTAACGTCACGCTGCATTATTGATTACATTTTGCAACACAGGGGCTTCATTATCACTTTATTATTTGATGCATTATTATTAGATAACTTAAATATCTTGTTGAGTTTTGATTCTTGGGTTATCCATGCTCCTGTCAATCAACCATACTGTTGGCAAACACACGTATGTCCTTCTCGGTCATAGAAAACTCTGAAATTTTAAGTTCATTCTCGCTTTTGGCTATATAGTTCAGCAAAACTTTTATTTGTGTTTATTTGTGCTTGTGTTGTGATACGATTTTGGCAAAAGAATGATTAATAAGAGCGTGAAAGGTGAAGAATAAGTTAACCATTGAATTTTAACTTCGTTTAATATTTGCGCACTTTGTACGAGCAGTTAATCTTCTTTCTGGGAGCTTATCTCGATTTATTTGAACGTAAAAATATAAACTCAAACGACCTATAATAACGAATGCGAAGTTATTAACAAGTCAAACAGGTTCAAGATTTTCCATTCCGGAATGTGCAGATCGACAAGCAAGCGAGCCCCGTCCCGCGCAAATCAAAAGCTATTTTGATAAGGAGAGCTTTGAATAGCCACTAAATTGATTCTACTTAACAAAACAAATAAAAAAAAGAAAAAACAAGCAAGTTTTTACCTTAGTCAAGGCCGAATGGTCGAGCAACGAAGGCTTTTATCCAAGAGCTTGAAAGTATGCATTCCTCGCCTCCATCTTTGTTCCCGCTTCAACTACTTTGGTGAGATTTACATGACGCAGTCATTTCATGGAGACCATCAAAATTGAGGGTCTTGTCATGCGCTTGCTCTTTGAAGACATCCGCTGTCTGATATTTCGCAGGCGTTCCAGCATGTGAGTGAAAGAGCCAAGTGGTGTTTACCGCGAAGTTTTGGCATTTTCTTTGTACAAAATGGGAAAAAACAAAAGAAAGAGAAAACTCAAGGAGCAGGACTTTAAGAAGGTGAAATTAAAAGTTGGAAAGAAGTTACAACCTGCTCAGAATGCGACGGAGACTTCGTTCAAATCCAGAGCGATCTTCATACCAACTCAGCTGAATAAAGACTTGGAGCCTACCAATCAAAGAAATCAAACTCTGAAGGTAGCAAAATTAGCTAAACTGAAAGGATATGTAAAGGGCTAGGGCAATGTTGTGTTCTATTATTTTTATTTGCGCAAGCTCTCGGAATCTGTGCAAATTAAATTTTAATATAAAATTATTCAATGTAAACCTGTAATGCAAAAGCCATGGGGCTTTCCAAATTTTGGCCGCGTCCCTCCCCCCAAGGATGACAAGTTTTTGTTGAAGGGGTATAGGATTTTTTCTTCAAAGGAGCTGCCAAAAGTTGGACCATCCAGATTTAATTTTTCAAAGGCGCCACCAAGAATTCAACCCCTCTGATTTTTTTCTTCAAAGCCGGTGTTGACAAAAATTTGAATTGAGCTATCAGATTCCTGCCATCCTTAGGGTGGTGTGGTTAACAAATGGAATGTTCCCATGTTCACTGGCAGTGCAGATCAGTTTTAATTAAATCATAACTTGAAAGTTCATATAGCATGAAGCTTTATAAATGTCATCCCCCGATCAACTTGTATAATGCAATATTTCTTCACCTATTTTCATTACTTTATAAGATTTTGAGGAGAAAGAGAGAAAGATAAAGGGTGGAAAGATAAAAATATTAATTTAATTAAAGGCCAAATGGTAAAATTTGAGACTGTGTTCAAGGTGGTGGCACAGGCATTTTTTCTGTGACCAAAAGGCTTTCTTTGCCTTGTAAATTGACATCAAGACTGTGGGACAGCTTCACACACAAAAAATGACAGGGAGTCCTCAGAAATTTGACTAAAATTTTGACCATGTAATGGCCTTACTTTTAAATCATTTGATTATAACTTATATATCAAATATAAGCTTCCCTCCCAGTCCGTCCTCCCAGTAACTCCATAGCATTAATTTTACTTTGTTTTTTATATGCACAATATGCACAATTATCTTTCTAAAGTAGCCAACTACTTGCATCTAATGCTGAACATGCTTATTATTTGTCATATAGGATTTACTTGCTCAAGTTGGCCATTACAGTGTGACAACGAGACAGGAGGCACTTGTTGGCCTGAAAGATCTCTTCCAATGCCATCAGAATCTACTGCAAGAAAACCTAGGAATTGTTATCAAGAAGGTTGCTGAGAAAATGACAGACAGTGAGCCATCAGTGAGGCAGTCACTTCTTTTGTTTCTTTGCTTTATTTTCCCAATGGTACCACAAGAAAGGATGGCTCCATTTTCGTCACTGATTATAGCTCATTTGAGTTGTGCCATGACACACATTTATGATGACATTCAGCATGATTCTCTGACCTTTCTCGAACTCTGTCTCCGTTACTTTCCAAATTTAATGGTGACGAGTTCCTCTCAGTTGATTCACAACTTTGTAGGTATGATTTCGCATCAGAGCACTTCACATGTGAAGAAGTCAACAGGATTACAACTTAAAGCAGGAAAAGGACTTTCAGTGAACCCAAAAGGAAAGCTTTCTTCTCTCAGATCACGTTTAAAAGTTCTTCAGCAGATGCTGGCATTTTTGAAAGCTCTGGAATCTTCATCAAAACCTTGGCAAGAAGAAGGCACTTTCCCTTCAGTGAGCAATGTTGTATCAGTTACCAAACCCATCATCCAGTTTAACAAGCTCCAACCAACACAAGTTCAGGTGTTGCAACATTCCGTTGATGAACCAAAATTAATGCCCTTCATGTTTGAAAACAGCTCATCATCAGCAAGCACAGACAATGAGTCTAACATTTTTACTGATGAGAAGAAAATGAAGGACTTTGCGGAGGTTATTGTGCCATTATTACTGGAATGTTGGATTGAGTGTAACCCTGCGCAAATGACGACTGGTCTTCCTGATGGCGTCATGTCATCTTCAGCCACTGATGTGATGCTTGCCATAGCAGAAATTCTCAAAGTCATCTTCAAAGCAGAACAGAGAAACCAAAAGATTTGTAGTTTCTCTGAACAAAGCTCCGAGTTAAAGTGCTTACAAGAAATACACTTGAAAGATTTCAACCAACACTTCATGAGTTACTTTCCATTTACAGCAAGTCACGTTCCATCTGTTAAAAAAGGGAAGCGGAAACTTGGAAAATCCCCTCATCATTCTGAAGAAGAGAAAAATGGTTCTTCTGTGTTAGCACTGAACCTAACAATCTGCGAAATTATGCTCCAGTTTGTAAGAAATGATGAGACTTTCCCAAAGAATTTTGGCCCTTCATTTGAGAAACTGGAAGAGTTTGTTGTTGAATCTTTGGAGCTAAAGGCCAAAGGTGGAACCAAGGCTCAGCTGTTACAGACAGAACATGTGGAGAGTTTAGTCACATTCGGATATAAGATTATTGTCCATCAATGCTCTTGGGGACAACAAGGTAAGAAAGTACATTAGAAGGAACGAAGAATAATACTATTAAAAGTACTGGTAACTATGCAGTTCATAGAGGATATGCTGTTATTGCCAAAAGGTTTCTAAAGTGAAGTAATAATAATTGAGTACAGTCAAACCCTGCCAAACCGGGCTTTATGGACACCCACTGCTTCCTGTAGATGACACTAGCTGCTTCCTACAACCATCTATGAAAAAAGACATCCCATGAAAAACATTGTATCTTAGTTTTATGACCACTTCACTTCATTTTACCTACGATTTGAATTGGGTACCGTAAGATACAACACTCACTCCTTTTGGGTTGAGAAGAGGATAGTTGGCAAACACCAGCTAAAAGGTGATAATTAAAGTGTCTTCCACAAATAAATACCTAAAAAGATAATTATTTATTTTTTCCTTTCTTTTTTCTCAGCGCAAAACCCTGGTATGATAAAGGAACTGTTGCACGCAGCATTTGATTTGTACCAGTCAAGCCATACGATGTCAGGAACCAAGAGGGTGCTGATGTTGTTTTTTGCCGATCTTGTTTTCTCTGCAGATCCTAATGTGTCAAGGTAAGTAACACGTTATGTTTTAATTACCCCCACCTACCTGTAGGTGTATCGTAAACTGCTGCTTATAAGCCCTGGGCTTATACAACCTTGTAAGAGATTTTGGAGGGGCTTATATCCAAGAGGGCTTATAACCGAGGTGAAAAAAAACTGTTTCAAAACGAGCTAATATAATAGCAGTGTTGATCGAAACACATTTCTCATTTACTGGTTTTTAATTAAGCAGTTAAAATGTGAATATTTGCAACAAAATTAAAACTAACAGCGCGAACGAAACTAGGGGGCTTATAATCGGATGTATTTTATGGTTAACAGGTAGATGGGCCTTTAACAGGGAGGCCTTATACATGTAAGCGGCAGTTTACGGTATATGTGAAGGGGTTAAAGGCCTAACCCGCGAGCAAGCTCTCAGGCTCCTTCTCACCTCCACCCACCCCCGTCCCCTGGGAGCTTGCTTGCAAACCATAAAAGACTTTACCCATATGAGAAGGTACAAATAGTAAAGGTCCCATCCACACTTAGAGAGGTACACCTCTGCTTTTATGGAAGAGGAAAAAGTCTCAATTACTTATAATAAAGAGGCTAACATGCAGTGGACATCTAGGAGATAACATGCCCCACCCACAACACTATGCCATAAGGTCCCACTATTATATGGGGGGTAAAAGTGCCATCCACATTTAGAGCATTAAACCTCTGCTTGTGTAGAAGTAGCTAAATATTAATAATGGACATCTTGGGGACAAATGCCCCATCCACAATACAAGATCATCCCAACCACATGAGAATCAAACCTCTGCTTGTTTATAAGTCCCAGATACTTGAACGGGCTATTTAGTGGACATCAGGTTGGGATAAATGCCTCACCCACAATAGTAGATCATAAGGTCCCACCATTATATGGTGGGTGTAAAGGCCTCACACTCTTAGGGAATTAAAGCCACCCCATATTGAATATGTAAAGTCCCCAGCTACTTGGGCAACGACCTTAAGTGGATGAAGTCTGTAAAGTTTCCACCAATAAGTAGGGGATATGTGCCCCAAGATTCAGGCCCCACCCCACCCCACCAAGGCACACACGGTATGGGAGAGGTATGGGTTCCAGGATGAACTAAAAGTCCCAGGGAGATGAGCAGATGAAGATTCCACCCACATGTTTGGAGTAATTAAGGTCCAAGTCACTTAAACTCGTAACTTAAAAACGAGCAAGGCTGATTTCACGGTCAGGAAAGTATATTTTCCAATATTTCAAAAGGCACAGCCTTTCTTCTTCAGGGTATGTTTGAGACTGACCCTGTCACAAGAGATGTTACAATTTTTTGCCTTTGGAAAAATAATATACTTCCCTGACCGTGAAATCAGCCTTGCTCTTTTTTAGATTATTTGTTCTACAAGTTTTTGCTGATTAGATCCTTTACTACAGGATCCGATGTTTTTATTTTGTCATGGCGGTCCTCGCAAACACAGTTAATTACTGGTTTTTACTAAACTCATTATACCACATGTATACCTGCCAACTCTCACACCAACTCTCACGCCTGCGGATTGAAAACTTCGATCTCACGCCGGCTCACACTTGTGGGCCAATTTCTCACGCCTGATTAAAAAATGTGAGTTGTTGCCGTCTTGCTTGAGACAACTTCCAAAAATATGTTAACTCAGACCCACGTAAGGAACGAAAACCATGTGTAAAATGAATAAATGACAATACCTTCCTCGCGATCTCTGATTTTTGAAGGTGAAAAGTACTGGGAGCGAGCTCCCGTTTATACGCGTCCTAAAACTTCGGACGTTTTCGGAAGACTTCAGACGTCTTCGGAATACTTCGGACTTGTTCGGAAGACTTTGGACTTCTTCGGGAATCTTCAGAAATGATCGTGTTGGCTTCAAAAATCCCAGCACTCCCAGGATAAAAATCTCACGCCTATATCTCAGAAAAAGTTGGCAGGCATACACATGTAGGAGTATAAGGTAAAGTATTTTAAACTGCATTGACTCTGATATGTTCTTCCATAATAGACATGAAGTGGTGCATGGATTAGTAGAGAGGTGGTTACAAGGTTTGCCAAGTTTGCTGGTGCAGTTGAAAGACAACAACCCTGGCATGACTGAACTTGTTCTTGGCATCTTGAAGAAAGCTGTGATTCAAAGTGCTCTGAAACCAGATGGAAACTTCGCTTCTCACCTGGTCACATTTTTCTGTAAGTACCTTGAAATATTGTGAGCTATGAACCTTGAAGTTAATGGGAAATAATAGAGGGGTTAAGAATGACGTTTACGGCAAACGGCTAACGTGAGATATGACCACTTGACCGTGTTGATCCTATATTTGCCGCTCGCTGTTTTCAGTTTCTCTGTCAAATCGAGTAGTTTTGCGTTAACATCAAAGGCCAGAATTAGTTTGCACTATTCTCATCTTTGTGCTCTTTATTTCAGAAAAACATAAACGCGAATCTTACGTTTGCCGTTTGCCGTAAACACGATTCTTAATCTCTCTATTAATATACAAACTGCAAGTGGGTTAATATTTAATAATTGATAATAATTATCAACAATTAATTCTTAGTTAATAATTAATTAATATAATTAATTATCGATTAATAATAGTTGTTGGTTAAATTCCATCATAAGTGAATTACTTTGCCTTACCAGCCATCATGTAGGAAAAAGTTAGTTGAATGTGTATTTTGATGTTTTGAGCAATTAGTGCTAATTAAGGTTACCGTGTACCTTCTTAACCCTATATCAAATTAAAGCTTATAGAACTGGGTATTCAAATATTTCATTGCTTTTCCAAGAAAATAAATTTCCAGGTTTTTCGTAAAGTCGGAACTTGAAGGTCCTGGTCATCGTTCAAGAGTTCCAACTCAATGTGATTTTTATATTTTGGTTGTTTGTTTTTTTTCTCCAGGTCAGGATCGCAAAAGCTTAAAAAACTTGTCGGGGAATTCCTTAATTCGATTTCGTTCAAAAGTTACAAAACATTTTCAAAACTGCGAGAAAACTATGCGAAGTGAATGCACGGAAATGGCTTTCAAGGAAAGAATTTTTAGAATTATCGAATTCCCCGACACACTTTTGTTGGTTATATATTTTTCTAGCATCTGGCCAAATTTTACTGAAATCAGCCAAATCGTTGTTGAGTTGTAACTCTTGAAAGTGTCCCCTACAAGCGAAAATTAAAATTTGAGAAAACAGCGCTTGAAAAAAAATTCTCGCTACACAAACAAGTACCGCCCCCTAACGCCTTTATGGAAAATTAGCCAACCATTTTGAAAGCTAGTTTTTCTTCCGGTCACCTCCTGTGAAAATTTTCTCGCTGTTTTGCATGTACTCGCGTTCCAGAGTAATCAACTCCTTCACCATTGTTGGATATCTGCAGTATTTGTTGTACGCGCACGTCGATTTTGTAATCTGCAATGATGATGGGAAAAACAAAATGGGGACTGAAGCCGACCTCATTAAGCAAAGCTGTTGGGCTGATGTTTAAACGGAACCATTTTAAAGAGCTTACTCCGTTTAACGCTTTGGAAATTACCGTAATACAGTAAGTCTTTGTGAAAACGCTATAAGTGAAAGCGGCGGCTTTACCTTTACAAGTTTATATCTTATAGCAACAGGCGACGTGAGAAAAGATCAAGACATAGGACATGATTCTTAGCGTTATTTTTCAATTGCCTTTTTGTTTTGTTTCCGCTTGCCCAGACTTGTAAGTTTTACGCACCCGAACACAAGTGATCTGATAACGTTCAGCCACAAATAAAAGAAGGAATTAGTCGATTAGCTCATGAAGCGCGATTCACGGACTCGCGAATTGAAACATTTACAAGCGCGTCTCCAAATATTCGCTTCGCTGGAAGATTTTAAGACCTTTACCTACTTTAAAATGTAGCTTAAAGCTTTTGTGTTCTTTTATGTCAGTGTCGTACTCGAACAAACGCAAGTTCTTCCACTAAATACAGGATATCCGAAGTGCGAGAACATGAGGGATTCAAGACTATAGAAAGACCGTTCGCGCAAATATTGCAATGGGTGGTTACACTGGCAGCAATACGCTGTCAATCAAAGTAAAATTTAACTTCCGGTGGAAATCGCTTACGTCCCAATTACTCGGCAAATACTCACTCTTCTTCGAAAATTCTTTTTTTGTTTGTAAAAACTTGCTGGGAAGTTTATTTTTATCTAAAAAAAATGAAAATCCAAAAATTTTCTCTCTGAGGGTGCACGGTAATTTTAAAATAGACAAGAAATTAGCTTATTACTAATTTTCTTTGAAACTTAAGTGACTAAGACAAAATTGGAACTGCAATTGATGCTTTCAAGACTTCATTTATTTTCTTTACATTTTGTAGTGTTCCATTTGAGTTGTTTCAGTTTTTAGCAAATATTTATACTTAAGGTTAATTCTTTGTATTGAATCCTTTTGTTCAAAAAAGAAAGAAAGAACCAAGTTTGTAAATGATAACTAGTCTCTGTGCCAAATGGAGCAATGTCAACTTCAAAACAAAAATTAATAGTTGTTTAGTAATACAATAAATTTTTATATTTAATATTTAATATTTATAATTATATATAGTTTTGCTTAAAACCCTCCAATTGCTGATCTTTCTATAACTTTCCACCCAATTTACACGAGCAAAAGCTTGACATTTTGAGTCTTTGCTTTGAGAGGTTCAATTGTATTACTAATAAAACATTTTTATTATTAATTCTTTCCAGCCAAGAGCAATGGCCCCTTTAGGAGTCTGAGTGAAGCTACTCAGAGATCAGCGATAGAGCTGCTGTTTCGCCTTCCATCAATGGATGATAAATTGTTGCAAGTCATAGTGAGCTGTTGTCAAGATGGTCGAGTTAATGCGTCTGTTGTTCAGTACATCCTCCAAGTTCTCCATTACAGGTTGCTACTAATAATAAAAAGCCAATTATTACAATAAAATTGTGAAGAAGAGACTACACTGTAGCCCCTACAAAAATAAGTCTGTGACCAAACATCCTTCTGATAACATGCCGAATTAATGTACATGTATGCCCATGGACTATAAGGGTACATGTACAGCTGTAGGTTATTTTAAGCTGCTTTAGGCTGTGTAAGCACAGCACTTGGATCATTTTATTCTGTTTTAAGCTGTCCAACCATTTTGGAAAATATTCAAAATTCCCGTTAGTGAGAAGCTCTTTCCCCCCAGAAAAAACCCTCTCCAAAGAAGCTTCAGTGTCCTTTGAATGTGTGACTGAGCCCTGAGCTTGTGTTTGGAATGTTGTAAACAAGGAGAGACATCAAGGCTCATCAATAACCTCTAACATTACCATGAAAACTATGAACCAAACATGTATGGAAGGGCTATCTTTAAGGCTATTGCACTACTGCAATTACTAGTAATAATGATGAGCTATTGTGCTAAATAAATATGATGATAACCTTTCATGATAAACTGTTTCCTTTGTAGGTCACCATGTTACCCAGGATTTTTGTCTGTTCCAGTAGCATTTTCTCTTCCATTGTACCTTAGTGCTTTATTCAGCATAGCAATAGGTAAGATCGTTCTAGAGTTGACAGTCAACTTGCAAACAAAGTAGTGATACTCTTAGTCTCTTATACTACAATGTAGGTATCCCATCCAGTCAGAACTAGTGATACTCTTAGTCACTTGGCTTGCCAGTTGGGTCCTTTTGCCCAGTTGCCAAGAGTCCATTTGTTTTATAATGGTAATTGAACTAAGTGGAGTGCAATTTTGTCTGAAATCATATGGCTTTGCATGATTTCAAAATCTAACAAGTGCACAGCACAAGTTTGATTTCAAATCACAAGACGTAGTATGATTTAAGACCAAAATCGCACAACACAAAGTTCAATTAATTACTACTTTGTTACTACCATTTTGAAACCACATAGTCTTTTTTAATATTAATAGTCATTTTCTTTCTTTATTCATTCATTGATTCATTTTCATTTTGATGGGCTGAAAAAAGGGATGCAATGTACAGCAAAAAATAGTTCGATTTATACCCGGTAAATAAATTGCACTGTTTAGAGCCAATCAGAATGCAAGGATCACCAGTGATTTCAAAATGGGTGTAATAAATAGTGTTTTTGTCAGCATCTCTTCCTAACGGTTGTTCCAGAGGTGTGCACATATTGGGGGCACTCCTTTGACAGAGAGGCAGTCGACTTGACAGAAAGGACAGAAAGGGCTGGCCTTTTGTATGGGGACAGGTTCTCTGATATGTATAAAAGTTATCTTGAGTTCACCCTGCCAGCTATTAAAGTTGCAGGTTGTGCAATGCGTTAGCCATGCATTACTTTGTAGTTGATTTCATCATTGATTTGTAATTTTCTATTCAGGTTCCCATTTTAGACACATCCTTTTGTTTGGGGGTTTGATGGGAAAAGAGCTTTTAGTTATTTCTTTGTTTTCATTTTCACTCTTACTACTCGGAAATAAATCTCTCTACATGCTAAACAAAATGGTGTGTTTGTGTTCTGGTATCGCGGTTGCCAGTAGATATTTCAGGGCATTTGTAAATTAATGCAAATTTTGTGTTTGCGAATTTCACATCTTTCTTTTTTTTTTCTGTTATTCCTCTTGGATAACAATATTGCAGGATTTTCTAGACACGAGTTGACTGAGTATCAGGATGCGGTGAAACAGGAGAAGACATATAAGTTTACTGAGTTCAAGTATGTTTCAATTGTCTCATTTTGCTTGAATAACAAACTGACATGGAAATAAAAATTATTAAAGATAATAAAATAGTCTTCTTTTGTTCCTTATTGATAGGAAATGCAGTTTTATCATCCTGGAAGAAACTGCCCAGGTAAAAATCAAAAGTATTTATAACTGCATATTCAGTTGGTAAAGTGGCACTATAAGTTGTTGTTGTTGTTGTTGTTGTTGTTGTATGAATTGGATGAATTTTTGTTTGTCTTTATTTCTTTCCAATAGGCCTTTTGCAACAGTTGATCACATGACCAAAAATTGGCAAACTTGCAGCTGCAGCTATATGAATTGCAGAAATGCAAAGAGCATATTTTAGTTAGCTAGAACACCAATTTCCAGACCAATAACCTTTAAGGCTGAGATTTCAGGACGATTTGAATGTTGGAAAAATTGTAAGGTTTTGTATGGGAGCGAGAAAGGCTTGCCATCCAGTCACGTTTTCCGCAGTTAATCGCACAAAAAGGAGCAAAAAGGAGCTGGTATATAATATAACTACACAGAAAGAAAGAGGGTGACAAACTTAGCTGGAATATACATTTTCAGACCAATAAAATGAAAGCAAAAGATTTTGTGCTAGTTTAAAAATTGGAAAAATTTACAAGGATTTGTATAGAAAAACACTGAAGCGTGACTGGATGGCAAGCTGGTTTTTTCTCACACGAATCCTTCAAAATTTGAGCTTCCATAAAAATTTCCCCTGAGAAGATATAAGCCTGACAATTCGCATGTCAGTTTATTTTTATATGCTCTTTCCATTTTTGATAAAAATCAGTTGCTAAAAATAGGTAAATCACTGTGTTTAAGAAATGTAGGTCACGTGATCAACTGTCGCAAAAGGCCTATTTATTCTGATTAGTGTCTGGAGAGAGCCCAGCTTTGTGCCTAAGCATTCCCTCTTGCGTTGTTGATTTGCAATGTAACAAGCACCATATATCATTATTACTAGATAGGAGAAAGATTCTCGCAGTTATCTACACAATCAGACTGTTGCGAAAAAACCTGAAAAAAGTTAGTAGATCACTACACCGGCATCGTAGAGGTCATGGGTTCAAATCCCGTTCAAGCGTGAATGTTTTTTCAGGTTTTTTCGCAACAGTAGGGTTGCGTAGATAACTAATCTTTCATCCGCAGTGTGTACGCGTATACATGCTTCATAATCATAATTTCTGTCCATTCAAAGCCTAAAGCAGAGACTGTTTGATTGTATGAAGTGAGTGCTGTTTGGTGATGTCACTATTTGGACATAGAATCCAGACGTAAAAGAGGAGGAATACCTTAGTGATCAGGCTGGAGAGAGCTTCTGTTCAGAATCGAAGAGCTCAGTGCATAACCAACCTATGTCGCATTTCGGATCGCTTCTTGCTGTTTTAGCTCAGACTAACTGTAGTTTTTGCATGTGGCCTTGAATTCCTTCAGGAAACGTTGCTCCAATGTCTTATCCGCTTCTTTGCACTTCATTTGCAACAAAAACTTATGTTCATGGGCAAAGTCTCTGTTTTATCACAAGCAAACATTCGAGGAACTTTTCCAGAAGAAATTCAAGGCCACATGCAAAAAACAAAAAAACAAAAAAACTCCGGTGAATCTGAACTAATAGGGAACTTAAGCAACGACGATGGCAACGACAACGAAAACGTCACTTGAAAATACATCTTTACTTCATTTGTGCTACTTTCGCGAATATTTCAACTCGCTCAACTTTTACAAAAGTGGCGAACTATCCAGGAACCAAATTGGTAGGAGTGGCGTACAAGTTAAGAAAGAAAATGAAAAATTCACCGTCGTGTGCTCACGTTCTCTACAAAACCTTAAATGTGGTCATTTCACGTTGTTGTTTTGCAGTGGACGGCAAGGAAATGTACCAGAATGTAAAACGCACGTGCAGAGCGATTCTTTTTGCTCATTAAACCAATTGTTTTACGCGCGTTGTCGTTGTGGTTGCCGTCGCCGTCGTCGTTGCTTAAGCTCCCTAATAACAACAATTAGCGATCTGAAATGCGACGTAGGTAAGTTATTTATTTATTCTTACTTTAAAATATCTTAAAACTCTAACTTATGTATCTGAAGACATGTACATAGCCTGTACCACGGCTCCAAAGGAAAGATGGTATGCAAAGAATAAACACTCAACTGTGTGTGAAAAAAACTGTTGAGAGCACAACACCAACAGTATTTCTGCTGCACATACTGCCATGATCTACACTCCCTATAAGGTTAGTGTATGGAAAAATGCTTTCAATGTCATTAAAAATGAGAGAATTTAATTGTCGGTATTTCGTTTTGTTTATGTATTGGTTGAGCAAAGTGCAGCCGAGTCATCTACACGACAACAAGGTGGTACACTCAAGTTTTGGGAGGACCATCAAAAGAAATTGCAGGTATTCGTATACTGCAGTTAGGTAAAGCTTAATAGCAAGACGCGGGTAAATTGAAAACGCGAGCTTCTTCGGTGAACTTGAGAAAAACGCTGTTCTAAACTGCACAAAACGTTTAACGCAACTATCACAACGCTAGGGTTTAAATACAGTCATTGCAAAGCTTGAGAACCAATTCGACTTAAGACACAAATGAACAGGTACAAGGTTTACAAAACCAAGCTTATTAAATCTTTATACGATCAGGCATTACAGAGCAACTCATCGATTCAACGTCACATTCATTGCAGCTTAAACAAAATTTACACTACACCAAGATGACTTTGTGTCCGTTTTTTGTTTCTTTAGGCAAATGTTGAGAGTTTTCCGAACATTTTAGTGAGCGTTTTCTCCCAGAACAACAAGAAAATCAAGAAAATATTGCATTGTTCGTGGACGAAACTTTCCATGCCAAGAGAACGGGCAACGGGTAATCCCGAGCGGGCAAGACAGCTCCATCTTGCCCGCTTGGGCAGCCAATCACAGCACAGGATTTGACTCATCTTGCCTGCTTAAGGATGCAGTCATATAATTAACAGTGAATAACCGATACTGCACACTAAAGTGTCTAAAATTATATGTATTTCATAGTAAAATGTGAATTAATCTTTATTAGACTGTTTGCCAGTGCTACAGGCAAAGTAGCCAGTCCAAGCTTCTCCTGCAGTACATGGGTTCCGCGATGGAAACGTTTCTGGTGAGATTCCTGCAATAAAAATACTTTAAAAAAATGAATAAGTAAATAAATGAGTGAATACTTCAGTAAGCTAACACTTCATCTTTAATGTTACATTACTAATCTTACTGGAACAGTGAGAGTGGAGGAAACAGATAATAAATAATAAAACATGCTAAGGAAAATATTTCCGGAATGTGGCCATCAGGAACAACAGGATTCTAATAGGTTTCAGGGGGTTCGTTCACCGGGATCCCTAGAGACATATCAAGGCACAAGTATAAAACTAGGTTGGCCTCTAGATCTACAGTTTGCGTTCCTTCTGCGAGAACAAATTATGGCCAATTTAATATTCGCTTTAAGGGAGCTGTTCTCAGTGTGGAATAATGTTGAAGGATCCTTTTAAAAAGAGCCTTAGTCTCTACAATCTCAAGCATTCCTTAAAAAACATTTCCTCCTTTTTTTCTCATCATTTTATTTGGGGGTCTTTTGTGTGTGCTTGAGTTTTATTTTTTGTACTTGTGCCTCCCCGTTTCGACTACTTTTGACATTCATACATAGTTATTATCTTGCCTCCTAACTAGATTAGCTTATTAGTTATTTTCTAGGTAGTATTATACCTTGTATAAGTAGTGTTTACAGTTATTTCGTCTGTATTCCAGTGTCGGTGGTATAAAGATAAAATTTGTTGTTGTTGTTTTCAAGATCCGTTCAGTTATATTTTATTCTTACAGGAAGACTTCAAAGTTCTACCTTTGCCTGCAGTGCACAGCCTTTTGTGCATAGTAAACTGGTAAGTGCCAAAGCCTAAAACTCTCTTAAGGATTCAATGGGATTTTAACCATGTTCTCCCCTTTAGTGATGGATGCGACATGCGTTCCAAACTATATTCCACTGATATGATTGCTGTTTACAAACCCTCTGTTTTCTCATAAGATCGTCGAGCGTGCAGGAAAAATTGAAACCGCTGAAGTTAAGATGACTGTGGAAAGCTGAGCAGATCATAGAGTAATTTGATGTAATGTAAACATGGAAAGCGGTAAGCGTGGTCGCAGGTTAGGCACGCAATTAACAATTGTTGAGCATTGAATGATCGATTGCAGCGATCATATGGACACCAATTACTTGACTACCAAACCCTTTCTTTTAATGTTAGTTGTTACTGTTTTTAACAATTATCAATGATGATGTTGTTGTTGTTGTTGTTGTTGTTTACAGCTTGTTGGAATTAGCTTCAACCTCGGAATCTACAGCCAGCAGTCACCGTTTATCAGCTCAAGTACAGTCAAACCTCGCCAAACTGTCGCTCGTTTGTTTAAAACACTGCACAACTCTTGAATCGTACGCCGAAGATCTAGCCAGTGGTGCATTGGATGTGAAGAGGCACTTGTTTGACGCAGTTGTAGAGTTGCTTCTCGCCTCGTCGGCAATCCTCACGGATATGCTATCGTCTTTGCTAAACATTCTTTCAGGTAAAATAGTCCTTGGAGCAAATCGTCGTTTACTTGCGGGTTAATATTTTTTTGGGGGACTAATAGCATAAGAATAATTTTTATAAGCGCCATTACCCACCAGGTCCCAGTTATTCAAGAGGGGATAAGTTTATCCAATAAAATGTATAGTTGAAGTGCATTTTATTTTTATTACATAGACCGGAGTGTCTTACTGGAAAATATACCACTCGTAAATTCACACGAAGCTACATCCGGGACCCCAGTGGCGTATTTTCCATAGCCTCACTAGTGAGGATATTGATGACGCCATTTCCCGCTTCTTCACGGTTGTTTGTGCAAACAGTCGATGAAACATAGCGAACGATAGATTTGTCTATATAATAAAAAGGAAATTACACGGTGGCTTAAAGGTATGAATTTTATTTTCTCGTGTTAAAAACAATATTTCACTCAATCGCTGCGCTCGTTTGTAAAATATTGTTTTTACCACTCGGAAATATAATTCATATCTTCGCGGCGCCGTGTAATATCCTCTCTTTATAAGCCATCTTTACTTTCTTGTTGTAGACAACCCACTGGAGTCTTTAAGGCAGGACTGTGCCGTTATACTCACCAAGGTTTTCTGTTGTCAAGTGAGAAAGATTCTGCTTCAGTCGCCAGACGTTGTGCGGCTTGTTGTGTCTCGCATCTTGGTAAGTTAGTCGCTGCAAGAAAATTCTCGATGAACTGGACAGGGTGACGATGTAACGCTTTCTTATACTATCATGGATAGTAAAAGGCTTCTAAACTAGGTTTTTTTCAGCTACTTAGGACACAACAAAAACCTATGTTGGCCTGTGACAACATGCTGTTTTGGTGATGGTGTTGCGCTGTTTTGTTTTTTTGTTTGTTTGTTTTTTTATCACAGCTTTGGCCACTGCTTCAATTGCTGGTCGATAGTAAGCTATCTGCATTTTTTCTCGAACTTCATAACCTCCATATGACAGTAGGAACACAAATTAAGGAAACATTTGCCTCCATGTCACCAAAATGCACAAAATCTCTCTCGGCCAATCAAAGTGGACTTTACTTTTACATTGTCCAATCGTAGTAAACCGCGCGTCAGACAATGGCGGGAAATTATGAGTCTGTTGCAAATTACGAAACAGCAACTTTTCTGTGACTGAATATTTTCTCTTTTTTCATTTTTCAGTGCCCAGAGGATCCATTATCTTGTCAGAAGCAATGTTTCGCTGATCTTCAATATCAGTTTTCCTTGTTTAAAGTTGAAGCTGGCATAAGTTGATAACCGTCACATGTCACATGGTCAAGGGATTTGGTTGAATCTTCATAATCACTCGATTTTCCATTTAGAAAGTACATGAGTACTTTCGACCTCGCAGACGTCATGTTTATTGTAAAATGCGCAAAAGTTTGGCCAGAATTCGATGTAAGAACCTTAATTGGTTATGTAAAACATAGAAACAAAAAGGTTAAAACAAAGCAGAAAATGAAAACAAATAAAATAAATAAGAATTTCAGTAGCTTCCACAGAGTGGCTCTTTCATCCGCTGTTTTCAGGTGGAATTGGAATTTGGGGATGTTGGTTTTTTGTTGAGGGAGGGAAAACGTGGTACCCGGAGAAAAACCCTCGGAGTAGGGACGAGAACCAACAACAAACTCAACCCACATATGGCGTGAACACCGGGAATAGCACCCGGGCCACAGTGGTGGGAGGTGAGTGGTCCCCGCTCCCCAAACAAATAACTGCAAAACAAAACAGAGAAAAACCTGTGAGAATCGCACACCGAACACAAACGTTCGACCACACCAAATTCTCCTACTTTATTATACTTGTACCTCAGAAATTCCGGGCAGACATAGCAACGCGGAGATTACGGTTTTCGCCATTAACGTAGAGGTTTTTCTTTTGTTTTTTGGTTCTCTCTGAGTTATAAGAAAGGGATATAAGTTTTTGTTTTACGCTCGTGTAAGGCGTACCATTTTGGTAAATTTTAACATCCAAACCGATACCCGCGGGACATTATAAATGACCCGCGAGACGTCGTTAGTATGCGTTCTCCTTCGTCGAACGTAATTACAAAACAAAATGTAGACGAAGAGAGAATCAGGATTAATTCGTGTTGATTTTAACAAGTCGTGTGGGTTTAAAGGATCAACTCATGAGCGATTTCAGTTTGTGTTCTCAAACTCATTAATAATTCATCAAGAGAAAACAAAGAAAATCAAAGTTAAGAAAATCAAATTAATTATCATAAGTCTATATTGTAATTCTAATATAAGATAGCTATTTTTTAAAAGTGAGGAAGCCTGACTTCATAAGCCACGTGGTTTCTTTCAGGTTTTCTCGCCATTTATTTTCTTTCATCAATTTTCATCATTTTTTTTTCCATCTGTAATTGTTGTATATGGCAAAATAAAATACCGTGACCGTGGTTTGGATATGTGATCCTACTTACCATAAACTTTTGCCAACTTTAGCCTTGAATTTCTCCAAGAATTATTGATCATTTGAGAAGCCATATCAAACACTCGAAAGTGTGTTTCATCAGATATCCAAACACCTCGAGGTCGTTTAAAAAAAACTCGGCTGCGCCTCGTTTTGTCAACCTACTTCTCAGTGTTTGGATATCTGATGAGACACACCTTCTCGTGTTTGATATATTACTTGAAAAACCAGTTGTTCCGGTGAGTAATCAAAAGCAATGACAATGGCAACGACTACACCGCAAAACAATAGGTTTAACGAGGGAAAACAATCGCTCTGCCCTTGCGTTTTAAATTTTAAAACATTTCTTTGCCGTCCTCTACAAAGCAACAGCTTGAAATGACCAAATTCAAGGTTTTTTGGAGAACGTGAGCACACGACGGTGAATTTTTCATTCCCTTTGTTAAGTGGAACGCCACGCCTACAAATTTGGTTCCTGGGTAGTTCGCGGTGTTTGCACATGTTGAACGAGTTGAAATAATCGCGAAATAGCACAAATAAAATGAGATTATATTTTCAAGTGATGTTGCCGTCACCGTTTTGGTTTCTTAAAATCCTTAGTGTGATGAAGCAAATAGTACAGTAATATCCCGAAAATTTCGGTAAACACGAGAGAAGAGGAATACCTCAGAAGGTTTTCCTTCAGTTTTCCGATAAATTTCCACTGTGAAGGCCCGTTCCTAGCAAGTGATTTTCCACCGGAACAACCCGTTTTCCCAAACAAATGAAGTTAGCCCTTGTGACATGAAAATTTTAAATCTACCATTCGGCTCTAAAAAACAATATAATCTTTCACCCCGAATCACTTAAGTTTAAAGTTTCCTCAGGTGTGAAATTCAATGGAAATTGTTATCACCGACGATGGATTTCGCTTTTTGTTTTTGTTTTTTTTTTTTTTCTTTCAAAAAACACCGTGTTTCTTGCCCCGTTTATTATTCCCAGAACGACGAATTTTAGTGCAAAAAAAGTCTTAAAATGTAGATCGGCTTTGTCATGTTTTCAATAGTGTTTACACCTGTTTCTAAATCTGCTTGTTTGAACAAAATCTTTTGCATATTTATAAGCTGGTTGCAAAAATAACACCGTTGGTGAAACTTTTTCCAGTTGCTAAAGTCAATGCTGGTTTCCATGACTGGCAATCGATCACCAACAGTCCGCATAGAGTGAATAAATTGACGTTTCTCACGGATCCAAACTTTTAGGTAAATGGGAGGCCCGCTGTCGAACGCTTGACGTCTTCTCTTCGTGAAAAGAAATATCCTGGCGCCTCGCTCGGCCCTACGAGCCACGGTTTTGGTCTAAAAAAAAAATACGGAACTTAAAGTGCCCCTAACCCTTCAATTTGTTATCTTTTGGTAGATTTCCATATCTGTGAAGAACTCATTTTCGAAATATTGAATTATTTTTTTTTTTACGAGCACTAAAAGTTACTGAAATTTTTAAATTTTTGCGCGCTTTAAGCCCCGCTGGACAAATTTTTGTCTCGTGGGCTCATTAGGAACGAGCCAATGAGAAGCGTCTGATATTTGACACTTTCTTAGCTGTGACGTAAGAAAAGGACACCAGAAGGATTCAGAAGGAATTTTATGCATGCTGATTCCTTTCTCTACATTTCGAGAGTTGCTGCACCCAAAACCCACACATTTTTCAACCATTTTCTCTGTTTACAATTGAAGCATTAACGCGAATCTTCGAATATTTTTGCACGATGTCCTTTTCTTACGTCACGCTCAACATTTGGCCGAGTGGGGGACTAATGCGAACGATAGGTGAAAGTATCGACAAGACTGCCTTCACTTCTAGCGCTCGTAAAAAAAAAAAAGGATTTAATATTTCTCAAAATTTTTTTCGAAAATGAGTTCTTGAAAGATATGGAAATCTACCAAAAGAAAACAAATTGAAGGGTTAGGGGCACTTTAAGCAGCGACGACGGCAACGGCAACGAAAACGTAACTTTAAAATATAACATTATTTTATTTGTGCTACTTCGCGATTTCTTCAACTCGTTCAACTTCTACACAAAAAACTACCCAGGAACCAAATTGGTAGGAGTGCCGTTCAAGTTAAGAAAGGGAATGAAAAATTCACGGTCGTGTGCTCACGTTCTCTACAAAATCTTGGATTTTGGTCATTTACATTTATAAAGGCAAAGAAATTACTAAAATGTAAATCGTACATGCAGAGCGATTGTTTTTGCTAATTAAACCTATTGTTTTGCGGCGTGGTCGTTTCCGTCGCCGTCGTCGACGTCGTCGGTTGCTTAAGCCGGTGCTTTAGTTCCCTAAACAAGGGGAGTGCCCCCCCCCCCCCCACCCCGTTAGATCCATCACTGTCTGAAGTGCAACATCGTAGGGAATAGACATGTCCTAAGTGCAAAGCCATTGGAATCTTGATCGGTTTGAAGGCATGTTCGCTGTAACTTACCTACCCACCCGTCCCCTACAATTACCTCATTGGAGCTGTGCCTTTTGTCGTGTTGCCAAATTGTTCAAAATATTGATGCGCCACCGATATTTGCCGAGGTGCTGAAAAAGTATACATTTTAAATTAAAGTTCAGTCTGCTCACGTTTCTTGGAAGAAGGGTGAGGGCATAATTCTTTGCCTCCTTCTTCCCCCCGCACCCTACTCCCCCATGAAACTGTGTTGCGCAGGCGAATGATCTCGCAGGCGAGATTTGATAAAATCACACGAAGAGTTAAGAACAACGAGTCTGGTTTGTAGAACTATCTGTGGTGTTTAGTTCTGTTGTTAGTAATAGTCAAACAACCGCTTGTACATTTACATGTTTGTTACTTAATTCCGGAGCACAAAAGCACATAAAAAAAAAAACGCAAGAAAACACACGGCGAGTGAAGAAAAACGAGTCTCTTTTGTAAAATTATCTGCCGTGATTAGTTCCGTTATATTTAATAGTCGGTTCGTAACAACAGCTTGTACATTTACACGTTAAAATAACTCGCTACTTGGGCGACCGCATCGATCCATAAATCCATGTTATACTCGACACGTACCATACAACCACTAGGGAATCTTTTCATTATTTTAATTTTGTTTAATAAAAAAAAAAACGCTCAATGTATGTGATTGTTCATTCTACCCAAGCCTTGGCGTCCGTACAGATCGACGTCGTAGTTCATTTTTTATCTCAGTTCAGTCGGTCTTCCACTCAAAGAGTTAACTTGTTTAGAAAAGAACTTTGCAGGAAACTTTTACCATCACTTTATAGGGATTCACGCCCTGGCTTCAAAATGAGTCTTTTCAGGTCACGGTCATAATAGTTAATGATTAACCAGCATGCTAAGTAAAAATTAGGGCTGTTGATTGCAAGAACGATATCTTACTAACGCACGGTTGGATAAGTATAAAACAAACCTAGATCTGTCTACTGATGAATTTTTAGGCCATAAAACTTCGAAAAGTAAGCCGGTTTTGGACCTCCAAAAATTGAGCGTGTTCTATAATGTCGATGATAAGAGAAGCAGAGACCGATACAAGGTAGAATTACGGTTTAAAGGGTTACTATATTTCGGCTGGCCAAACCAGCCTTCTTCAGGTAGAATGAAAATTTACATTGGGACACACGTTTATATAGCTGACAAATATTTGCGCAATAGCGGAACTACGTAAAACTAAATTGATTGACAGTAAATATGGAGCAAATGAAATAATAGTAACAAAAAATAAAAAATAATAAAAGGAAAAAGCTAGTACATTTCTTCGCGAATATTAAGGCCATGCGGAGAGAGTGTTCTGCCTTTTGAGATTAAAAAGGCTTCCCTGGCCTTACGGATTGAGTCTCGGTTAGAGTAGACTTTTTCTATGGGGATTAATTGCATGTCGTTAGCGGTGTGGTTAGGAGCGGTGAGGAAGTGTTCTGCGGCTGTGGTGGGTTTAGATTTAGTGTTAGGGTTATCTATGGTGCGGCGGTGTTCATTAAAGCGGTCTTTTAAGCGTCGTTTAGTCTCTCCTATGTATTGTAAATTACAGCGGTTACATTGGATCATGTAGATTAGCCTTAATATTCGCGAAGAAATGTACTAGCTTTTTCCTTTTATTATTTTTTATTTTTTGTTACTATTATTTCATTTGCTTCATATTTACTGTCAATCAATTTAGTTTTACGTAGTTCCGCTATTGCGCAAATATTTGTCAGCTATATAAACGTGTGTCCCAATGTAAATTTTCATTCTACCTGAAGAAGGCTGGTTTGGCAAGCCGAAATATAGTAACCTTTAAACCGTAATTCTACCTTGTATCGGTCTCTGCTTCTCTTATCATTTGTATTTTTTAAAGCCGAACAGATCTGCAATTGATCCAACGTATACCAGCAGGATTATCGTCCACGGTTGTTGCTTGGACTTGACTCTATAATGTCGTATGCACTGCGCTGTTTAAAGGGCGCTTTGAAATGAAATACTCAGGCTAATTTTTTTTTTTTGTAATGGCGGAAACAACAAATACGCTTTACGAAATAGCTTTTCTTTTAACTGAAATGGCTCGAAATTTGATTTCTCTGAACAATTCAACTCAAAATGAGAATAAACATCATTTTGACAACCACTCGTCATATAA